>NC_051390.1:16855730-16865730 GCF_015228065.2 Penaeus monodon
ATTATTATTATTATTATTATTATCATTATATTATTATTATTATTATTATTATTATTATTATTATTATTATTATTATTATTATTATTGTTATTATTATTATTATTATTATTATTATTATTATTATTATTATTATATTGTATTTATTATTTATCATTAGTTTATTATTATACATCATTATTTATTATTGTTATTATCATTATCATTATTATTATCATATTATTATTACTATATCATTATTATTATTATTATATTATTATTATCATTTATTAATTATTATCATTATTATTATTATTATATTATTATTATATTATTATTATATTTTATTATTATTATTATTATCATATTATATTATTATATTTTTTATTATATCATTATATTATTTATTATATTATTATATTATTATTATTATTATTATTATTATTATTATTATTATTATTATTACTACTACTCTTATTATTATTATTATTATTATTATACTAATAATAACTACTACTACTACTAATACTATCTATTATTATATACTACTATACTACTATATATAGTATGTATACTATTACTATTATTATATTGTTATTATACTATTATATTATTTATTATTATTATATTATTATTATTATTATTTCTATTATTATTTATTATTCAATTATTATCATTATTATTATTATTATTATTATTATTATTATTATTATTATTATTATTATTATTATTATTATTATTATTATTATTATCATTATTATTATCATTATCATTATTAGTATTATCAGTATTGTTATTATTACCCTTATGATCATCAATATTATCAGCCCTATCATCATTATTTGTATATTATCACTATTACCATTAACATTATTATTGTCATCATTATATATATCACAACAAAAGCAGAAAACAAACAAAAGAAAAGAAAAATGAAGGCTAATCCAGCCTTCAAAATAAAAGACTAATATTCTCCATGATTCCTTGTTGAATCATGCTGTTACAGTTTTTCTCGCGCTCGCAGAAACCTTCACCCGACACATGGCCCCCGCTGTTCATTGGCAGGCCGCACTACCTGGAGACAAAAGACGTGAACCGGGCGAGCGATGGGAGGGCGCGCATAAATCGTGAGGCGTCCCCAGTGCGCCGGACCTCTATGCAATAAAACGGACGATTGTCATGTCCCGATTGCTCACCGTGGCTGGGCTATGCAATTAAAAGGACCATTGTTGCTTCATCTCGATTAGAATCAAAACAAATCATGAATCAGTGTCAGAGTCGTGGATTCATTTACATCTTAATGGCATTATGACCCAAAGCCGTTTTTTTTTTCGAAGCAGTTTCATCTAGGCGACGGATTGAAAGGTAATGTTCCCAACGTGCATGTAAGGATGAAAATGCATTTGAAAACATTACGAAATTCGACTTAGTATGAATGACAGATATAAAAGTTCGTAAAATAAATCCTGATTGCAGTGGCTCATGTGTAATCGACTTTCGACAGTACATTAGTGTCAATCAGATAATATCTCTTCTCGTCTTTAAATCAATCCACAGAGCCTGCGAATCTGATAATCTGCATGATGTATATCGTCCAGATTTTCCTCCATGCTCCACGACGCCTATGCTTTAGCCACGTCTGTAATGCAACTTAAATTACTTACATTGCATACTGCTCCAATTATACAGGGTCTAAACACCCTCAGCTTGATCACTATACCCTCATGGCTGAATCCACATTCTTGGTTATAAACATCTCCAGGTTCATCCGACACCACGCCTTTGACCATGTCCGCTATCTAGCTCACAATGCGATATGCTTTATATCATACTTTTTTTTCCTAAACTAACCCAGCAGACACAGTTCATCACGCCCATAACTCGGGCCACTGTACACCGATACCGGCACCTCCACCAATCCACGCCTACAAATTAATCCATTTTCTGACCGACCGCTAGTTCATTCATTTCTTCCAATGCCCACGCAGACGCGATAACCTCTGTCACCGTGGCAGCGCTGGACACACGAGCCACCTCTGATACGGCGGCTGCATCCATCATCTCTGTCACTTCTGGCGTCGCGATCGCCTTGCCTCACACTGACTTATGAGTCGATGAAGGGGATTAGATCTCTACGGTTATTGTCTGAAAGGATTCCCGTCTTGAATATGGTTTGAGTGTGTTCGGACAGACGGGGTTAATCTGATTTTTTATATCTTACAGACTGAATATAGAAAAAATGAGAAAGTGTAAAATAACCAAATTAGCAATACACATTAACAAAGATCCCTGGATGCCTTTTTTCTCGTCGGTTTTCCATACGGAGGCGCGATCCCGTCATGCCGTATTCCAAATGCGTCTTATTTCGTTCCGCCCTGGCTTCCTTATGCTTCTGCAATCACGAAAATATCTCAATTAAGTACTTACCCTTCATTAGCATACAGAGGACACATGAAACATCCCACACGGGTTCATTAACAAATGATTATTATTCTGAAGCCGTACTGCCAGTGGCGGTGGCAGTGAATCGCGCGCGGGTTATAGCGGTGTGAGAGGAGGGGGGCGGGCATGCTACCCCATCAGCCTCCACCACCTCGATGATGTATACTTCTCGCTTCCTTTGGGTTATTTGTAACTATATTCTTAAAGCACACTCGGAGCCCTTGGGATTGCTCTTGATGAGGCTGCAGCCAAAAACAAGGAGCGGGAAATAGATTTGGTCTTCCCTCCGGTTACACCGTACTTTGCTGTCTGTAATGGGCGGCTTGTATTCATTTGCCTTGTTTTACCATTTGTTTTGATTGATTCAATCATTATCTCTAACTTACGCAGTCCCCATTACATACATCTACGTCAATTTATTTACTATTGTCCAGCAAAAGCCGTCTTGCAAAAACAAAGGTGATATAGAGATATAAGCCTCTGCCCGCCAGCGAGCCCAAGGGGGTAACGAGACCAAAGGAACTCCGTGCCAAATTAAGCCGCACTACCTCCAACTAATTAATACCTGGGATCACCTAGTACCTGCAGGCTCCTCGTACCTGCTGGTGCTGGTATCGGAGGTCAGCGTTGTTGTTTCTAGAGGTCACTTCTTCATGCAAGAGGTCACTGCTGGCAGGTCAGTATCAGGCTTGGACAGGATCACTCATAATTACATGCATGTGTAATTTTCTAATATTGGAATTATTCAGTTATTTCTTTTAAAATAACAGGTTTTCGGTAGCAGGACCTGCTGTGTGAGGCTGCTGCTCTCTGCTGATTCTTATCTCTCCTTCCTGACCAGTCATTAAAAAGCCTTTTAATAAGTTTAATATCTGGATGTGCCTCTGGTGACACGGAGCCCTGGTGGTTGCCTAGTCAGTGTTTTTTTCTTTTCTCATTTTTTATTGCTATCTTTTTTTGTAGAGAAGCAGGCGACAGACTTAATCACCGGCGCGTGTCATCAACATATAAATGTAAATCTATTTGAGTCTCTCGTTATTTTTGCGGGTTCTTTTTGCTGGGCTTTGAATTCCTAATGCCATTGTGCTTGTTTACCAGAGCCTCCAGTGTTACTAATGAAACTCTCCGGTATTACTTATCGCGTTTTGGACGTCCCATGACCATCCATCACAAGGGCAGTCTTATACTTACTGGGTTAACAAGCTGTTGCTTCTGTCTAATTATCTAGAAGCTCGTAGGCAACCAGTCAAGTAGTCCCGTGGTTAGCATGTTAACTGTCTCTAGGCTAACAATCTACAAGTCTTTAGGCTAAGGTTTGACGGCTGTTACCTGCCGAAATTAGCAATTTCTTTGTTACACGAAACCTTCGAAATTGTAAATATCCCTAATTTTATCGTAATATCATCACGCATCATATAATTTACGGTTATATTCGTCTAATCATCCAAACGTGCTTGAATAAACTAGGCGATGTATTACGACTCCCAATATCCATACAATATCACCCTGGGATCCCCGAACTAATTCCATTAGGGACATGAAATTGCTCCATATATCGTGCTCTCGCTCGGCTGCGCGGGAGAGGAAGGTTCGCTTAGAATGAAATTCGCCCAATAATTTCGGGTCGGGTCGCCTTTATGATTGCCTCGTGTAATTATGATTATAATCCTCATTATGGAAATCCTTAATAGGTATTTATGCTCACGATCTTACATAAAAGTCAAAGCGGATCGTTGGGGGGTACGCGAGCCCGGGTAAATGTGCCATCCGAAGCGGTTCCAGAATGTTCCGATACTTCGCTGAAAATTCTCTTCAATCCTTTATCTGCGAAATTTATATTCTAATTTCCTAACACCGCAGGTGAGAACACGCAGGCAGTTCTAGCTAAGGCCAGGACCCGGAGTTGAGGCAATGTGATGAATGGTTTATAAATCGTGTTTATTGGGCGCTGATAATGGCGGGAAGGAATCATTCACTCTCAATGGCCGCCGGATGCCGTGGCTGTGATGTCTGCAGCGATTAGACAATGTAAGTCAGCTTTCTTTCTTGATATGCTGCATATACGTTTTTATTCATTAAGTTACGTGTCGCTTATGTTGCAGTTACACAAAATTGCTGAGAAATAGAATGGTCAAACTCTTGTTATTAAAAGAAAACAATACTGCGAATAGTAAAGTTGAATATACGCGAGAAACTTTGCATTAAAATTACAGTTGAACATTGTGAAATTATCTTGGAACTCCCGAACTCTCGGAAGCATATCTAATTAGATTAAGATATGCAGCATTGATTCCTAAGGCCTTTTCCCCTTTATCTATGCCTTTCTTTAAATGGTTTTGAAGATTTGCCAAATCCGTGGCCGCCTCATTATTCACGGGCGCGAAAGAAATTCTTGCACGACTGTTTCGGCTGATGGTTTTCTCCTCAGCTGTTGTGAATATTGCAAGGGAGTCGTTCTTTCACTGTTGTATTTACCCATTCGCAAAAAAAAAATCACAGGTTTGCGTAATATTCAATTAATATTGTAGCATTTAAATACGTAGGCTTCTCGAAAGTTGTCAAAGAAAAAAAAAATAGATTATTTACTTTACTGCCTTGTAATATAAGCTGAAACGTTAAAGCAAAACCAAAACGAAGGGTACATTTTTCACATTATTGCCGGCTACCATAATTACTTGATTGTTACACACGTCTGGACTTCTACCTAAAGACGATTACACACATTTTTGATAAGAAACAGATAATAGAACCAAGACTTGTCTTCTAAAACTATCAAACCACTAAGCAGTGTAATCGATATGAGTTGTAAAAGCTTGTCATGTGATCTTATACAAAGAGAATTACGAACTGAACAATGTGAGGAAGAAAAAGCAGCAAGATTGAAGGAAACGCGACAAAGTCAGGGAAAGAAAGGGTGTGAAGAATGAAAGATTATTTTTCATCGTCTGTAAAGAAATAGTTTCCACGTGGCAATGAAAGAATTCGAAAACAACTGTGATGAGACTGCAGTAGAAAACTTTATAATTATGATGAAGAGTTAATGAAGCATCATACTAAAAATATATATCGGAGACAGAGATGCTTGCGTAAGTGAAAATGACTTGATGTGCAACATATGAAAATAAATCAGGATATTGGTGCTTCATACAAGAACGAAACAAGTAGCAGCACGTGACAGGTTTTAAATAAATCCTTCAGCATGAAAAATAACAAACATGATAATATAAAGTATATTTACTCTAATCCAGTTATTGTTATAATCATATTAATTTATTTGTGTTCCTCTTGCCATCCTCTGTTTGAAAAAAAATTATTGTTATAATATTGACATGTTTGTTTCTCTCCTATCTCGCTTTCTTTGAAAAAAAAGTAATGATGACTTGTAAGACTGCCCCTGTATTTTCTTATGTCATCTACTGTGTTATTAGTACCTGTCGGTTGCGTTGAAAACTCGCTCGGAAGTTGATATCTTGAGCGGCCTGGAATTTACGAAGATAGATGAATGCAGTCTGTGTCTTGAGGCTGATGAATCGTTATTATATGTTTATGCATGTTTCTCTCATTCTCTCCTTCTCTTTCTAGCTCTCTCTTGCATTCTCTCCTTCTCTTTCTAGCTCTCTCTTGCATTCTCTCTTGCTGTCTCGCGCTTTATCTCCCTCTGTCTCTCGTTCTCTGCCTTTCTCTACTCCTCTCTTGCTCTCTCTCTCTCTCTCTCTCTCTCTCTCTCTCTCTCTCTCTCTCTCTCTCTCGCTCTCTCTCTCTCTCTCTCTCTATCTATCTATCTATCTATCTATCTATCTATCTATCTCTATTTCTTTCTTTCTCTCTCTTTCTTTCTCTCTCTCTCTCTCTCTCTCTCTCTCTCTCTCTCTCTCTCTCTCTCTCTCCTCTTCCCTCTCTCTCTCCTCCTCTCCTCTTCTCATTCTCTCTCTTCTCTCCTCTCTCCCCCTCTCCTCTCTCTCTCTCTCTCCATCCCCCTCTCCTTCCCTTCCCCATTCTCTCTCTCTCTCTCTCTTCTATCTCTCTCTCTTCTCTCTCTCCTCTCTCTCTCTCTCTCTCTCTCTCTCTCTCTCTCTCTCTCTCTCTCTCTACTCTCTCTCTCTCTCTCTCTCTCTCTCTCTCTCTCTCCTCTCTCTCTCTCTCTCTCTCTCTCTCTCTTCTCTCTCTTCTCTCTCTCTCTCTCTCTCTCTCTCTCTCTCCCTCTCTCTCTTTCTCTCTCTTTCCCTGTCTTCCCTCCCTCTCCCTAGGTATCTGTCTCCCATTAAATAAATAACCTGCGAAACTAATATTGAAATTATTTTGATGAACAGTTACAGGCAAGACTTGATGAAATTATCTGCCAAAGGAAAAAATGTTGATAACCAGTTGTATAATCCCATCACCATTTACTCTCCTCCAGGCTGGCAGGTTGCGCGGAGCCCGAAGAATGAGGCAGCAGGAAAGTGTTGCCCTTGCTGTGGGGCAACATGGCCAGAAATTGACAGAGCAAGAGCATGATAGAGCTCAGGGTGACAGGGTGATCGGAACCTCTTAGGGGGACAAAAACTGAATGTTTTGAGTGTAAAAACACTGTAGGAATGTAAAGTTGGATGTTCATAAGGTCGTCGCAGGAAAACAAGGATAAGACATAATTCACATGAGGAACATGCTGGTAAACTGGATTATTGCTAAAGAAAATGTAGGTCGACATGGGTTATATTTACATTAAAGTGAATATAATAAATGTAACTGCTTTTTTCAAAGGCACTTAATTATAATTTAATCATATTATAAATTCCACAAAGCATAGCAACAGTCAAGTGATGTTAAGTGACACCTCTCAAAGTCATGACAAATATAAAATCCCATGACAACACATGTACTTGAACATGTTTAGTGATAGCACGAGAGTACACAAAAGAAGACAGCCGAAAGCAGAATGGAATTACTGAGGAACTGTTATTCGGATTTTAGGAATGTGTGAAACACCTACTAAATATCTGTTATCATCTTCTGGTGATAATTATACAATCTTTTCATGTAATTCGTTTTAGGAATTATAGGGGGCAGTATAAAGAGCAAAAGAGTTCGGAAAAGTGACGGATGTGTCTCACTTACGGTATATAGAAGATAATATCTTATCATAACAGCCACTACTACCTCAAGACATTCCACACCACATTATCTATGCTCCACATCTCCAGATCATGCCAGAATATACCATTTAAATAAGTACCAACTGATGAGTTCGCAGTACACCATGCCATACCCCGTCACACCGGGGCGCTACAGCAGGTCATCCTACTCCAGGTCACAGCATGCCAGGGGGCCCCACACGTCGTCAGGTCGTGACCAGCCGGAGAGGAGGAGGTTGAACAACGAAAGAAAGAGGAGCAGAGAGAGTAGGAAGGAAGGTAAGTAGCTCATGATAACGAGGGAAAGAAAGTTATTTTACGTTGTCTATTCTCTGTTTTTTTTTTTTACACTCTTTCTTTTTCATTTGTTTTTGTTTTTGTCCATTTTCTTTATCACTATTTTCCTGTCGCTTCTATTATCGCTTTACTCAAACCCCTCCCAAATCCTTCCCTCGCTCCCCCTCTAACCCCGTCCTCCATCCCGCCTGCGCCCTCCCCCACGCCCATCCCACTTGCCCGGTGCTTACAGGTGGGCGGGCGAGTGTAGGTGTCGCCACGTTGGAAAACCCTGACGTCTTGACATCTTACTTAACCTTTGACCCGATCTCAGATTTATGACTCGTGTTCCAGATCACACCATGTTATCTGCTGACCCTCTGTTGATCGTCGAGACCGTTATAAGGCATGAGATCCTTTAATGAGCCAGTTATAGGGAGATACAGGAAAAAGAGTGGCCAGAAAAAAATATATATATTTTCCGGGGACCATAAATTTCGTCCCTAAGTTTATTCGAATTAAATTCCGGTTGTTATTGTATCTATTTTTCGCTGTCTGCGGTTTGTCTTTGTTGTATTTGTTCCTTGTGGCGAGCGAACGATAAATTCCTCTGTCGCCGCGCATGCAGGGCTTATCGACCGGAAGATCTGCTGTATCTCGTTCATCATCACTGATGTTGCTTTTATGATAATCAATACAATCGATACTCGCGTGATTTATTACTACAATCAGCGTAAATACGGGGTTTATTATCTTTCATATCACTCTTTCTTATGGCTAAACATTATTTCATTCACATGAAAGGTACTGTTGATGTCATAGATATCAATATCTATGTACAGAATAGTGTTTGGAATATCAATTTGGTTACTATATGCAAAACAATATGCTACTTGTTAAACAAATTGCTATAAAATTCTTAATACAAATAATGGTTGTAGTACTGTTATCATCACTGCATAATCATTACTCATGCCACGACAGTCACTATCATTATAATTATTGTGTTCTTTAGCTGACCGTTAGTGTGTTTAATATAATTAGGGAGGAAAGAAATAGAAAGACAGTGGTGAGGAGGAGAAAAAGATCGAGAGGTGGAGAGAGACATTGGGAGGAGGTGACAATGACAGCCAAAGCTAGTTAGAGCGTGTTAGAGAGATCGACAGAGATTTATTGATAAGACAAAGAATCAAATGCATTTCTTTCTCTTCTTTTTTCTCTGTCTGTTCTCTTTTCTTCGGTTTGCTTCGCCTCTCTTCTCTCCTCTTCTCTCCTCTTCTCTTCTCTTCTCTTTTCTCTCTCGCTCTCTCTCCCCCCCCTCCTCTCTCTCCCTCCCTCCCTCCCTTTCCCCGCTCCCCCCTCCCCAGCGTGCGCGAGAGGGCCCCCACCGGCCGGAGCGACACGCCCAGCACACGACACCTGCCGTGATGAAGAGGCTTTAACTCAAAAGTCACACTCCATTTGGACCTCAAGCATCCTCCGCCCACCGACCCACCGACCTTCCGCCCGCCGCCCACCGACCCACCGACCTTCCACCCGCCGCCCGCCGACCCACCGACCTTCTGCCCACCTCTCACCGACCCACCACGACGCCACTTGCTGTTTGATAAGCGCCGAGGGAGATCTGACGCCAAGATAAGATCTCAGGTCGACAGCGGGAAGGGGATAGGAAGGGGGGGGGATTAGCTTGCATGACCTAAGCTGAGTAATCGTTGACCTTGCTTGGCTCTGTGGCTACGGAATGAACTTAAGGGGTGAGTCTCTATATAAACGAAAATGTTTTGATTTGGAGAGAGAATGGCGTGCCGGATTATTTTATAATTAGTGGTAACAACCAGTTATTATAATTCCCTAATTTTCATTCGACAGTTGGCCCTAGGAACTGATAGACTCTCTGTAATGGAATTCTCTTTTCATTCTAGTATGCATGTCAGTAGAGCTGGCAAGAATAACCACATCAGTGACTTTCTCCTTCAGAAGCCTGCAATCAGCTGATTTACCTCCGAGGATCTCATTAGCGTTATAATAACAGTAACCGAGTCGGTAACCTCGTCACGAGTTCCATCACTTCTACAAGTAACTTCATTTTTCTTTTTCATTTTTCTTTCCGCTTTTGAATTTCCCTCGAGACACCTTTTCCTCTTTTTTCCTGGCTCTTAATTAACACGAAGAGCAGCGCCTTCATTAGCCGC
>NC_051390.1:16875730-16888230 GCF_015228065.2 Penaeus monodon
ATGATATTAGTGATGATACTGACGAAAACAAGAATAATGATTAAGCCTAGGATATTATAGTAGATAGAAGGATGATAACGATATGATTATAAGGTATGTGTAACAATACGATGATGACAACAGTATAACATGATTATAATGATAAGGACTGACATCATATGATAATAGATATGATGGAAATTATAATCATAATGATAATTGTAATGATTTTGATGATATTCATAATGGTAACTATAAGAATTATGTGATTATGAGTAGTATAAGATAGTAATAATGATATAATACATATATATAATTATGTAATGTTAATTATATATATTATCATTTTATTAATGTTACTGTAGTACTAGTAACAATAACAATTGTCATTATTATTATCATTAACATTTTTGTAATCATTTTAATTATTATCATTATTATTTTATCATATTAAATGTATTGTATCATTATTAATTATATATTATTATATATTATTTATATTTATTATTATATTATTTATTATAATTGTATTATTATTAATTATATTATTATATATTATTATATATTATATTATTATTATTATTATTTTATTATTAATCTATATATCATTATATTATTACTATTATTACTATTATTATTATTATTATTATTATTACTATTATTATTATCATTATCATTATTATTATTATAATCATCATTAATATCATCATCATCTGTAAACTATACACAGCAAGACCGGACGGTCTGTTTCACGCCTCTGTCCCCAGCAGCTGCCTTTCCTCCTCGGGCGGACGCAGGTGTCCTGTCTTGCTCTCTCGTTTTGCAGTTCTACCACGTCAGTAAGCTTCCGCTCTCGAAGGGAGACGCTGCATAATAGAACACGCTTCGTCAGACGGAGAGGGAGAGACACGGCAGATAGACCAAGCCACACAAGGTCCAGCTCCACCACCTCGTCCTCGACTCTCACATCTACCTTCCTTAATGAACCAGCAAGCCAGGACCCCTTTCATTCACCTGCACTAAGGACACTCTCTCTCGTTGATATCATCATCATCACTATTATCATGGTAATAATAGTAATAGTAGTAATAGTAATAATAATAATAATAATAATGATAATAGTAATAATAATAATGATGATGATGATGATGATGATGATGATGATGATGATGATGATGATGATGATGATGATGATGATAATAATAAGAATAATTAGAATAAAAATAAGAATAAGAATTATGATAGTAATAATAATAATGATAGTTATGACAATAATGATAATAATATATAATATTGATAGCGAAAATCATTATTATGATTATCATTATTATTGATATCATTATTATTATAATAATGATAATAATAACAATGAAAAAATAATTATGATAATAATAACAATATGGATAATGATAATCATGATAACGATAATAATAATAATATAACAGCAATAACAGTAACAATGAAAATAATGACAATGATAATGTTAATAATGATTTTAATAATGATAATGACAATTACACTGTCACAATAATAATAATAATAATGATAATAATAATAATAATAATAATAATAATAATAATAATAATAATAATAATAATGATAATAATAATAATGATAGTAATGATAATAACACTAATAACAATAATAACAATAATAATAATGATAATGATACTAATAACAATAATAACAATAATAATAATAATAGTAATAATAGTAATAATAATAATAATAATAATAATAATAATAATAATGATAATAATAATAATGATAATAATAATAGTAATATTAATAATAATAATAATAATAATAATAATAATAATAATAATAATAATAATAATAATAATAATGATAATGATAATAATAATAAAAATAATAATAATAATAATAATAAAAACAATAATAAAAATTGCAATAGTAATAATGATAAGATAATAATGATAATGTTAATAACAATGATAATGAAAAAAATATATATATATTATTATTATAACACTTATTATCATCATCAATATTATTATTACTACAATCATTGTTATCATATATATCTTTATCATAATTATCTTATTTATCATTATCATTATCATCATACTCGACCTCATCCAAAAGGAACCATAGCGCATATTTATATCAATAAACGAATCCTGAATAGTGATCAGTAATTAGAACAAAAGCCTAACAACGAACACATTGTGGCTAATCTGAAATAATGTTGTTAATTAAGACATTGGAGACAGATAATGAATTTCACTTTTTTGCCAGTTGATTAGTGAACTTGATCAAAAAAAATGGATAATGATGGTTTTCTCAATGAGTACTTGTGGCGTGTTTATTTAGCTGAATGGAATTCCCACATAGTTCTTTCGTTCTTTCTGTTTTTTCGTTCTGCCTGTTTTTCTGTGTTTTTTTTTCTTTTTGTCATTATCTCTGGATGGTAGTGACTAGCTTGCAAGGAGAGGCAAAGTGCACGTTGAATTGCTTTTGTTTTAATGGTAATAGGATAATGCTAATTAGTTTTATCATTGTTGTTGTTATCACAATCTTTATTACATTTTATCGTTATCATCATCAGTGTTTTTTTTTCTTACAATCATTATCATCATTTTCACCATCATCATCATCATCATCATCACCATCATCATTATATTTACCATTACCATTATCATTATCATTATCTTTATCATTATCTGTACTACTACTAGTAGTAGTAATATCATCGTCATCATCAATATTATTTGTAGCAGTACTATTATTACTATTATTATCATCAGCAGCATCATTATCATTATCACATTATTACACTTATTATCATTATTACAATTATTATTATGTTATCATCATGATCATTCTTATTATTACTTTCATCATCATTGTTATCAATGCTACCATTATTGCTATCATTTTATTAATAGTAGTAATAATAGTAATAGTAGTAAAGATATTAGTATTAGCATTATTATTTTTTTATCACGACAAATATAATAATGATAATGAAGGATGAGGATGATGTGATGATAATGATAATGATGATACTGATGATAATAATGGTAATGATAATAATGATGCTAATGATGACAATAATGATAATAATCATAATTATAATGATGATGATGATGACGACAAATATAATAATGGTAATGAAGATGATGATGATGTGATGATAATGATGATGATAATGATAATGATGATACTGTTGATACTGATGATGATACTGATGATGATAATGGTAATGATAATAGTGATGCTAATGATGACAATAATGATAATAATCATAATTATAATGATGATGATGATGATCATTAATCATAATGGTTAGGATAATAATAATAATATACTGATATTATAATTATATCTATAATGATAATTATAATAATATTTATAATGACAATTATAATAGCAATGATTAAGATAATAATTATAACATGACATGAAATATCAGAATATACCTTTTCCCATTTGACAAAAGCTGCATTCGCCCCTGTTCAGCCAAACGACGTAATCGGAGCACCAGTTTCCCCTGAGAACACGGAGGTCCTCGACGTGTGTGCATTGCCCCCATGCGCAGGAGTACCCCTCCTCGCCCTCGTGAACACTCCCCGTGTTGGGCGGCTGCCGGATCGTCGGAACAGCCACGAGTGTAGAGACGCCTTTTAATCATACATAAATTTCGTGATGACAGAAAAGTGACTCAGCACTCTGGACCCGCGGTGCTGACGGGCACAATATTATTGTAGGATAAAATATTTTCTCTCTTTATCAGTATCATCATCTTGCTTTCATGGGTCATTACTCACGCTTTTTGTCCAGCTGTTTGTACGTTTGCGTGGGGGTATGCGCCCGGGTGTGCGTGTGTTTGTGTGTGTGCTTGCGTGCGTTGATACTTATAACATACTGATATGTTAAGATAAGCATATCAATTAACTTTATCATGATGTGTGTCTACGATGTATTATATCCAGGATATCACCAGTGTCTCCTACATAACACTGAACTTACAAATGGCATCATGCAAACCTTTAAATTTAATAAACATCTTTCTCCTTCGCAGGGTCTCATAACCCCGCCTCCCACATCCATACCCTCCACTCCCCTCCCCTGCCCCGCCCGTCCGCCTTATACATTCAGACTTCTTTCAGATCACTTTGGACGATTTATGTCCCAGCGGCCCATGCTTTCCCGCCAAATACGCTCTTGTCCAGGTGACCATTTGTTCCAGACCGGAGGCTTATCTGCGCGTGTCCGACCCATCCACCCCCGGCCTCCCGGCGCCTCGCTCTCCCATGGCGTGGCTGCCGGTAGGGCTCCCGGTGCTTGAATCTCGTGATCAGTAATTGGTAATATGTCTAGTAGAAGTTTCAATCATGGGAGGCGTGGTGGTGGCGCGCCCCCTGCAGCGGGGTTAGGGTACCCGTGACCCCCGCTCCGGCTATCAACGCCATAACTGGCTATCAACTACCATATTAATGTGTATGCAGATCTATTGGTGTTTTATAGTCGTTAACTCGTAATTTACAGTCATGGCGGTGACCTTGATCGATGGCCGCCTCCACGACGCCGACGCCGAATGGTCCGCTTGATGTACAACCAATATCAGAGGTAATCAGGCAGAGGTCAGAGGTGCGGGAGGGCGGTTAGGCCTCGGGACGCTTGCCTCGTTAGCCAGACGCGTCGGCACTGCATCCAGAAAGCGGTTGATAATGAACCAGGATGTTTGAAAAAAAGTTCTAGTTGCGACGAGGCGATTCGTGTTATATCTCGAGGATGAACATGATAATTGAACTATTAAATGGTTTGATTTACTGGCAGGATGCAAATTGGAGTGTTATCTTCCACATGCGAATGAGGAGTAGCAATAATTTGTGTACAATGTTCTCTTCATTTTCTTTGTTGTTCTTTACGTCTTTCTTTCACTCCTTTGATTTTCTTCGATTTTTCTTTCTTTATATATTCCTTAATTTCATTCTTTTCTTACTAAAACCTTGCTTTCCCATTTTTCCTCAGCGACAAACTTTAGCCACACGCTCCCTTCTCCATAACAATGCCCTCTCCACCAACACCGCCATTTTTTAAACCTCCCTCTCCTTCTTTCCGCATCTTAATCCCATACTCACACCCCATAATACAAAACCAAGAGAGACAAAATATATATATGCATATTAAAGAATCGAGACTGGGTTCATGCCCTGGCTTTCCAGCCGAGGGAAAATCGTAAAGTTTAAGGCGCTCTTGTAACTTCCTTGAGACAACGTCGTGTTTTCGTGGCTCCTTCCCGGCGACGTCCACGAACCACTCGGGGGGATGTCACACTCATATTACGGAGGATGCTCTGCCCTGACTTCGCGCTCTTATTTCCCATTGTTCGTTCTATATTTGGTTAGCCCCTTTTTTCTTCTTTATAATTTTCTTGTGATATTATCATGTGTAACTTTAATCTTTTATTCTCCCCTTTTATTATGCTTATCTTTTCTTTATGTTCGACCGACCTTCTTCATATGCTCAATAGCGTGCTTTTATTATTGGTTTCATAATTATCATTATTATTACTATTATTATTATTATTATTATTATTATTATTATTATTATTATTATTATTATTATTATTATTATTATTATTATTATTATTATTATTATTATAATTATAATCATCATCATCATCATCATCATCATCATCATCATCATCATCATCATCATCATCATCATCATCATCATCATCATCATCATCATCATCATTGTTGTTGCTGTTATTCACATTACTGTTGTTTTTATTATCATCATTATTATCATTATCATAATTATTATTATCATTGTTAATTCTCATTATTATTGTTGTTGCTATTCTCATTATTGTTATTATTCTCATTATTATTATTCTCATTATTATTATTATCTATTATTATTATTATTATTATTATTATTATTATTATTATTATATTATTATTATTATTATTATTATATTATTATTATTATTATTATTATTATTATTATTTTCATTATCACTATTATACCATTACTACTACTGCTACTGCTGCGACTACTACTGCTACTATTTCCTTTATCATTACTATTAATAATTATTGCTATTATTGTTATCATCATAATATTTAAATTATTATCATGATTACCACTCCGTTATCATTAGTAGTAGTAGTATCAGTATCAGTATCATCATAATTATTATTAGCATCAGCATTATCATTTTAATTATTCTTTTCATTTCGATCACTACCATCAGCAGCAGCATTATCATCATTACCATTAGCATTTATTTTGCTCTCATCATCAAAAATGCCTTCGTGTCACTATCATATTAGGAGTTGTGTGATGAAAACAAATAA
Organism: Penaeus monodon; assembly: GCF_015228065.2. NCBI lineage: Eukaryota > Metazoa > Arthropoda > Malacostraca > Decapoda > Penaeidae > Penaeus > Penaeus monodon. Next base: position 16,882,042 of record NC_051390.1, read on the forward strand.
ATGATAATAACAACATCTTTTCCTTTTCTACATTTTCTTTTCTCAAATCTTCCTCTCTCTTTTTCTCTTTCCCTTTCTTCTCTATCTTCGCTCTTCTTCTCCTTCTCCTTCTTCTCTTTTCCTTTCTCCTTCTCCCATCCCTTCCTCCAGACGGCGCCCAGACACATCCAAACATTTTCCCGCCTGAAATTGCCCTTATCATAAATGCAATCCTGTTATCCTTATCATGCAGGAGGCGATGTTATCTCGGCCATGCATTTAGCGGAGTTGTCCTTGCTCTGCATGTGGCGCTCTTATTCTCACCGGTCATGCAACTTACAGAACTCGGTGATTTTAACATGCACAGCTCGAAAATTACCACGGCTATATGGCAGCCAATGAGACGTTCGCGATTTCGGTCGTACGGCGTGGCATATATCGTCTATAATTCCTCTGGCATTTACATACCAAGGCGAATTTTACGATACAAGAGGTGTAAGTTATGTGCAGTTATTTTCCTTGGTGTTATTATCCTTTTATGGACCTCGGTTACCTTAATGGACGCGGCGCTGTCACAGACGATGGATGAGATGGCGGGAATCTCTCACACAGTGTGTGGTATTAAAGTCCGAGCAGATTGAGTTTGGGAATTGTAGAACGATTGATTAACCGCTCGTAGTTAGATTACGTTTGGAGGGGTCAAGGTCAGTTTTTAAAGGGTCAAGCATCCTGACCTCTGACTTTATTGGAATTTGACCAAATGGTACGATGAGTAGGAAATCGTTAGATATATGAAGGTAAATAACAGTCATTTCCCATGTCGGGGTCAGTGACCTGGGCTTGTTCTGCGTCGTTGTACGATTGCTATCCTTGACCTCGAGGTCACTCTACCCTAAAACCTGTTTTTTTTTCCTAATGCAATTTTGTGTCGAAAGATAAAACTATAATCATAGATCGTGAGTTTTTTCTATTCAGTATTTGCTACATTGTGTACTATTTTGGTACCGTGTCTATCTTTTTGATTACCATAATCGATGATATTGAATACACAACTCCTTTTCATATCACAGAGTCATAACATCAATTATGAAAATGGAATTTTCAATTATATTCACCGAAATTTAATGCTAAAATCACAACAGAGAGTCCCGACGCGTAGACTAGAAATAACATTCCAATTTTCTCTCGGAAAGTGATTACAAACTGCTATCAGAAACGGCCATCTCGTGTTTTCAGCATCATGATCTGCGCACCGAATCGCTCCTCCTCTGTCGTTAGATCCTTCGAACTCCACAAGAAAGCCACAAAGGACCTGATCTATCATCCTTTAAGAAAAAAAATCACTGCCATCAAGTACATGCGCAGAAAACCTCAAGGCAGCGGCGCCTCGCACACCTTGCACGCAACTCGGCATGCAAGCGAGGCGCCCGAGTGCATTTCTTGCTGCTCCACTCACCCACATTCCGAGGTGGTCATGATCCGTAAGAAGTGGTCATGCTGAAGTTCCCATCACCTAAGGACTCTTGTCCCGGGTCTTCCGCACATTCCCGTTTTTATTTCTTTCTCTCTCTCTCTTTTCTTCCCTTTTTTTTGTCGAGTACTTGCCTTGGGCCATCTGCATCTGCACCTGCCTCGGGTCGCCCGCAGAAGCCCGAGGCGGTCCATTCTTGTTCCAGGACGTCTTGCCGACACTAGGGTGTGACAGTCATTTACTTTCCTAATGCCATTGCCTGAATACACGCACTTGCATACAAGTTATGCAAATCAACAAGAGCGTCCACTCACACTTACACACACACATTCTCTCTCTCTCTCTCTCTTTCTCTCTCTCTCTCTCTCTCTCTCTCTCTCTCTCTCTCTCTCTCTCTCTCTCTCTCTCTCTCTCTCTCTCTCTCTCTCTCTCTCTCTCTCTCTCTCTCTCTTCTCTCTCTCTCTCTCTCTCAACCCACACACACACACACACACACACAAACAAAAACAAACAAACAAACACACTCTCTCACTCACTCACACACTCATAAACGTCTGCAGGAGGAAGACTCCTCCTCCTCACTCCTTCCGACATTCATTGACACTGGCAGGTCTACGTCGTATCAATTTGTCTTGGCGAGTCTTCATTAATTATCCGAGGCGAGGCTGGTGATGAGGCTGCGCGAGACGGCTGCCGCGGCTCGCACTGCGCAGATAATCACCGGCAGTAATTGAGCCGCTCCTCCCAGGTGCCGCGGCGCCCTGACGACTCGCCTCCGCTGCCACGTGGGATTTTAATTACCTGTTCACATGCTCAATGGACAGGGAGGGAGAAGGAGGTAGACATTTTCACACGTTTAGAAAATAAGGTGAGATTTCGTCCAAGAAAAGATTTTCTCTATTTTCGTCATGTCTAACCTTTGTGAGAGCTACGGCTGCTTATTGTGAATCTGCCTGTGCTACTTCTGTGCACATCCCCATATATTCACTGCTTGTATGTTTTCCAAGCTGTGTACATAGCCTCCACTTTCCGTATTTGCATTCCTTCATCGCGTTCTTTGCTTAAAATAATAACTGTCTTTACCTTTGTTCCTTTTATGCCTTTTCGGAGTTTAAATTTCTTTCGCTTTTGATATTTCGTGTTTTAACATGTCAATTACCCTTCTCTTTTAGAGTTAGGCATTTCCCTGCATAAATAACCATCGTTAGTAGGTGTAGCTTTCTTAGACCATCAATAATATGCCTGAATCCTTTTTGATACTTTATCTTATTGTTACGAGTTACGAGTGTTTATTTTCTTACCAAACTAATACTTTATTTATCATGATCTGCGCACCGAATCGCAGTTTCTTATGCCCTTTCTTATATCAGTTTTGTCTTTCATTTTGCATTCTGACTAACTCCTCTGGCGTCGATTCCAGGTTTGGTTGTATTATAAAAATATTGTCATTACTGGAAAATCAAGTATAGAATAGAAGAATATTTTCTAATAAATCCTAAATTATATATACTATCTAGTCCTATATGAGTCGTAACGAAATTTAACAATAGCATTCAGATTGTGGTAGCACTGAATAAATCATATAAGAAAGGTACAGACATCGGTGAGACAAAATTATATTTATTGTTGAGTAACATTTTCACATCTGACGTAATGTTCGGATTTTCGTCACCGGCGCTAGACCTAGATCATTGGTCTCTGCTCAGACGCGAATAATGTATACTATTGGAACTCAGGGATATTCATACATATCTTCCATTTTTAGATATAAATCAATTGATAATATGACTAACTTTTTTTTCGGAGTAATGTCATGAAATTATCCCAGGCCAGCTGTTAAATATGGGATTGGATTACCGAGCTTCACTAGAGCCTTCCAGTCTTCGTCATATCTGGAAGTGTTTTTTGTGTCTAAATAAAGATACAATTATAAGTAGCCTTGGAATGACTTCCCCACATTAATCCTGTTATCAATATGTAGTGATTTGTAAATATGGTCATATCCATTTTTTGAGATTATAATATAAAGTATTTCCAGGTTATGCACTTTCAAAATACTCACATTTTTTGTCATTAATAACCATGGATGCTCTTATACAGTATAATGATTGTTAGAAATAAACATATTCGATTTCAAATGTGTTAAAACAAATTGTCAGGTGAAATTATTCTTCACTGGACGATCAGCATCTAACCTGACATTATTTACGGACCTATTTACATCTCCGCTTGAGAAATTCAGCGCCTGGAAAGTGGAAAGTGAGTCAGAAAATAATTCCCGTTTCACTTCACATTAAGTAACGCTGAGTTAAAGCATTTTAGTGTTCTTTGACATTCAGATTTATGGATTCTATCAATGTTACTTTATACTTTTCTCTCAAAAACGGAGTTACTGTGGAGGAATCGATAATGCAGTTCTGTACATTTTCCAATTTAGCTCTCTGATTTGATGTATAGTAGAGTGTAATACATGCTAATGTACAGCTTCCCTTGCGTAACAAGTGTAACACTTAAACCATTGTTTCTAATTTTGATCACAGACGCACTTTTACAATAGCAACAGAGACCCAGCGTGGTAAAATTAATGCATTAGGGCATATCATTTTTTTTTTCTTTTCTTTTTTTTTTTTTCTCCTCACGTGAAGTCCTAATGTAGATGTCATTTGTACAGAAAACGATCGAGTCGTTAATCCCTATTAGCTTATCTGATATGAATTTGTGCATTAAGATAATACGATAAGATTACGCTACCCTCCTGATAGCTTTGTAAAGAACTTCTTGATAAAGATACGAATGAGCAGATATATTTGAACGATAAATTAGCTTCTAGTTAGATAGTTACCTTCAATACCATTCCTAGTGATTTAAAAACTACTGTTATTTGTATTTGGTCACTGAAATTTGATATAAGTACCACCATGGTTATTCATTTGGTACTTTCGAAAAAAAATGTTGATAAGAATTCAGATACAATGTAGGGGGACTTAGGAGAACATATATGCTACATGGACGTGTTCATTACTCTTATATGAAGTACTTTGCATAGCCATAAATTCGAAAACGGTTCTGATGTGAGAATGATTCAGCTCTTTTCCCAGGAAGCCGCAAGGGGCTCCCGAGATACACGAAGTTCATAATATCTGGTCTGTTTCTATTTTGAAATGTCGCTTTAAATGTCCGCAGAGTTTTCACGGCGTCGCGAGATTGATAAAATCAAATATGAAAATAATGTTATTGGTAATATTGTATATAGTTATCACCATTATTCCCTTTCTGTGACATTGTTGATAATATCGTCAGAAGTGCTATTATTAGCATCATCATCATTACCATCATCATTATCATAATCATTATCATCATCATCATCATCATCATCATCATCATCATCATCATCATCATCATCATCATCATCATCATCATCATCATCATCATCATCATCATCATCATCATCATCATCATCATCATCATCATCATCATCATCATCATCATCATCATCATAATCATAATCATAATCATCAATCATCATCATCATCATCATCATCATCATCATCATCATCATCATCATCATCTTCTTCTTCTTCTTTATCATCATCATCTTTACCATCACATTACCATCATCATTACCATCATCATCATCATCATCATCATCATCGTCATCATCATCATAGTTATTATCATTATTATCATTACTGCGATGGCCGCAGCTCTCTGTAGGCTCTCGACTCATTCCAGCCTCTCATTCCACACCCTGGGCAGTGAGTCCCGGGTTTGCCTCTCTCACAGCTTTCCACCAAGTTTTCCTCTGCCTGCCCTGCGGTCTCGTTCCACGTACTCTTCCATGCAATATTTTCTTTAGCAATCTATCCTCTGTCATGCGTTGTACATGACCAAGTCATCGCCTCTGCATGTCTCTGATTTTTTTCTAAGAGTGTTATTTCCACCTTTGATCTTCTTCTCACTTCCTCATTTTGCACTCTATCAAATGATCTTATCCTCAGTACTCTTCTTAAGCCATTCGTTTCAAATGACAGTATTTTTTTTCTTCCTTCCTTTTCAACACCCATATCTCAGAGCTGTTCCAAATTTTCTTTCCTCTTCCTAAGGCTGTCCTTCCTCTTTTTAGTCCCTTTTGTACTGCCCTTGGAGTTTCTCCTTTTCGGTAAAAATTGCCCCTTCTTCTTCTTCTTTAGTTCAGTCTCGTTTTTGTATAGGGTCGCTATTTTTGGATAGTGTTCTCCATTCCTGCCTCTCAAAATACTCTTCGCCAGTTATTCCCTTCTCTCCAAAATCTGTTTACAGGCCGCCTCTCCACCTCCTTCTTGGCCTGTCTCCTCCTCTCGCCTTCTTCTCTCCAAATGCATTGCTTTTGCTTGCTTTTATGTTTAGTTTTGCCTCCTTGCAGTCTTATTCTAGTCTTTGCACCATTATCCTCGTTTCTTCCATTGTTGCAATCATTATAGTAATATCGTCTACGTTTTTAAAGTTGTTTACTTTGGTCCCACTGATTTCAGTTACCCTTTCTCCTTCTATGGCTACATTTCTATTCGCATCCTCTGAGAACGAGTTAAACAAATGAGTCGATAAAGAGCATCCTTGCATAGCCCCTTCTATTTCTATCTCTCATATTGTTACTTTATCGTTTGTTCCTGTGCATAGCCCATCCATTATGGCTACTAACTTTTCTTGAAAACCTCGGATTCTTTATGGTCTTGCCATTCCCTTTCGAGATGCTGAATCAA
>NC_051390.1:16893230-16895730 GCF_015228065.2 Penaeus monodon
ATATATATATATATATATATATATATATATACTGTCTATATAGATAGATATACTGTCTATATAGATAGATAGATAGATACAGTATATATATATATATATATATATATTATATATATATATATATATATATATATATATATATATATATATACATATATATATATATATATATATCTATATATATAATATTAATATATATATATATATATATATATATATATATATATATTGGATGCTAAAAAGAGCCACTATTTAGCCACTATTGTTCCCAGGTCCACTTCGACCCAGAGTGGAACGCTTGTCAGGGTCCCATCTATGAGACAGATAGAAATAAGGGCCATCCTTCAGTGACAATAAAAACGCTGTCAGGGAAGGCAGCGGGAAACCCTGGCTGATCTTTCCCTTGTATTTATGACAGACATCTCACGAAATGGCCCCCATCCCGTGGAAAAAACTGGACATGATGGTAAGTGAATTAACGGAGAATTGAGGGTCACAGAGAAGATGGATGCCGAAAAGAGGGTGAGAGGATACAGAGAGGGAGAGAGAGGAGGAAGAGGAGGAAGTAATGATGATGATGATGAGGAGGAGGAGAAGGAAGAGGAGATGCTGCTGCTGATGGGAGGAGGAGGAGGCGGTAATGATGAGGAGGAGGAGGAGGCGGTAATGATGATGATGAGGAGGAGGAGGAGAGTAACGGAGATGTCGATGATGATAATGATAATAATTTTGGTGAGGATGATGATGGTGAGGCAAATGAGAGTACTACTACCGTGATTTTTAATACAACGACTGCCATCACTATTACTAACAGAATAATGTTAACAACAATAATAATCATAAGATACCCCACCTTAATACAAAATTACACAAAGATAACGCAGCACATAGTCAGTCAGAAAATGCAAGCCATGCTTCCCTGTCTCATTTCACTGAAAAAAAAGTTCCATAAGCATCTATGCATTCAAATGATTATGGCATATTTGTCTTAAATCAACGAGAAGAAACCAGCTTGCTCGTTTTCCATTGTTTGATATCATTTCAAGGCATTCCAGTGAAGTCGACGATCTGTGGTAATCAAGTCGACGAAATAACCAAGACCTAGACGCCATTTTGTTTTCGCCGAAATGGAACGAGATCAGTAAAATTAATAAACGTCTTTTCTCGATGGATTTTAAATGGAATATCTTGGTGAGTTTGGAAGCAGATGACGTCTAATTGTGAACTAAGGAATGCGTCAATACTTCTTTTCTTATGGCAAAAGGGGATGAAATGCGGTTGCAGCGTGCGGGGTCGGAATATTACACCCGGTGAGAGAAGAGAGACCTCCTGGAGTGAAATGGAGAATTGTTGATATTACAGTAACCAAGTCGAGTTGTTTACTTCTCTCAAAATGGCCAAAGGATTGCTTTACGTGAGAGATTTGTATGTGTACGTGTGCGTATATGTGTGTGACTGAGTGTGGCTGTGTGTGTGTGTGTGTGTGTGTGTGTGTGTGTGTGTGTGTGTGTGTGTGTGTGTCTGTGTCTGTGTTTGTGTGTGTGTTTGTGTGTGTGAGTGTGTGTGTGTGTTTGTGTGTTGTGTTTGTGTGTGTGTGTGTTTGTGTGTGTGGTGCTTGTGTGTGTGTGTGTGTGTGTGTGTGTGTGTGTGTGTGTGTGTAATGTGTGTGTGTGTGTGTGTGTGTGAAATGTGTGTGTTTGTGTGTATTTGTGTGTGTGTAGGGAGAGGAGAGAGAGAGAGAGAGAGAGAGAGAGAGAGAGAGAGAGGGAGGGAGAGGGAGAGGAGAGAGAGAGAGAGAGAGAGAGAGAGAGAATGTGTGAATATATATAAATGTGTGTGTGTGTGTGTGTGTGTGTGTGTGTGTGTGTGTGTGTGTGTGTGTGTGTAAATGTGTGTGTTTGTGTGTATTTGTGTGTGTGTAGGGAGAGGGAGAGAGAGAGAGAGAGAGAGAGAGAGAAGGGAGGTGGGGGAGGAGGGAGGAGAAGAGTGAGAGAGTGAGAGAGAGAGAGAGAGGAGAGGGAGAGAGAGGGTGTGTGATTATAATGTGTGTGTGTGTGTGGTGTGTGTGGTGTTGTGGTGGTGTGTGTGGTGTGTGTGTGTGTGTGTGTGTGTGTGTGTGTGTGTGGTGCGTGAGTGCGTGCGTGCGTACGTGCGTGCGTGTGTGTGTGTGTGTGTGTGTGTGTGTGTGTGTGTGTGTGTGTGTGTGTATGTGTGCCTGCGCGTGTGTGTGCGTATATGAGATTATTTAAACAATGATGCTCAGCATACATTTCACATATCCATAAAAGTCATTTCACTAGCCGAAAAGCAAACTTGAACTTGAGTAGGAAGTGAATGAGAGACAACCAAAGGTGATGATACATGTTTATCGAGTAACAGATAAAAGATAAGAAGATGAGGAAGGGGACAATAAACATACCGACAGAATTGAAAATTTGGCACTTCTTTACAAAAGTTACGTGTCGCCAATAATAACGAGTTCAGTGTTGTTTATATTTCA
>NC_051390.1:16918230-16920289 GCF_015228065.2 Penaeus monodon
ATAATAATAATAATAATAATAATAATATGATAAAGCATGACAAAATATTATAGAAAGAAGGTAAAACAAAGAGTGAAATGAGAAGAATAAAAACAAAGCATGAAGAGATAAAGAGAGAGCGAGGACAAAACAGAAAAAAATCTTCAAAGAACCTGGTCTGATCAGGAACTAAGCTTCCTCGCAGAAATCTTCACTTGCTCTTTGAAAAGAAAAAAAATAAATAAATAGATAAATAAATAAAAAATAAGAATAACTGTCACACCAAAAGCTCCAAAGGGAAGGAAAGAACGATGATGATAATGACGTAATATAATAATAATAATAACACCGCATGAAGGGGATGAAAACATGTCTTCAGTAGACAGAAATATTAAGTGGCAGCAAAATAATTAGAACAGGCCATATATGGAAAGCCCGGGCGAAGCTAAAAGTTGGCAAATCTCAAGCAGTTTACATTCATTCTTTTCTGAAATTTGCAAATCATTAGTAAAACTAATTTAAGGTTACAAAATCTTTGTAACCTTAACCGTCATCAAGTTGGATTTGGTCGGATTAGGGGAGGAGAGATTTCTTTAAGACACTTAGATTACAATTTCTATCTCAGTCATTCGTATTAAAATATCTGTTTCCTAGTTAACAATGTTGGTAGATGGGTGAATAAAGAGGCGGCGAAAGAATCTTACTCTATTTAACTCGTCCGTTTTCGGAAGATGGAAACAGAATGAGGGAGAATCTAGGTCACGTGATCGTTTTACTTTACCCCAAAGGAGAAAGCATCTCACTCTCTCCCCTCCCCTCTCTCTCTCTCTCTCTCTCTCTTTCTCTCCCCCCCCACCCTTCCTCACTCAATCTTTCTTTCTCTCTCCCTCCTACCCCCTCTCTCTTTCCTTTTCTTTCTCTTTTTCTCGGATTTCTTAATTTCCAGTTTTTCATAAATGAAATCACGAAAATCGAAAAGATTCACTGGTCTCGAAAGGTATCCCTCATTTTGTGAAATTCATGATTCTATTAATGAAACCGCAAACCTTTCGTCAGCGGATACTGCCAGTGACCTGTGAGCCGATATTAAAAGCTAAATTTAATTATATTGATTCGTGTGTGTACGCTGCCACGCACTTAGATAAAATACGAGAACTCATTGTTCTGATTTCTTCTCTCGATGCTATTTTGTTATTACCCATAGACAATTTAGTAATAGAAAAAATAATAACAGAATTTTGATTTTGAATTTGAATATACACAGGTATACACGCATACATAGACGTACACATGTATATACACGTACATCCACACATGTACCGCACACCGAACACACACACACACACGAACCCACAACACACACATAAACGCACACGTGCAAGTACACATGTACATACCATACATCCACAAATGTAGCCACACACGCAGTTGCAACCGCACACACACACGCAAGCACACACACGCACGCACGCACGCACGCACACACGCACGCACGCACGCACACACACACACACACACACACCCACACACAGTTTGAATGGGTTAAGAACTTTGTGTTTCTATTGCGCTGTGCTGACGTTATGGAAACGTCATAACGTTGTTTTGTCTCTGTTTCCTGGTTAATACAATTTCCACCTTATCAAATTTCTTCTTCCTCTATTGTCTTCCTTTTCGTCCTCTGTTTCCCGCTCGGTGGTGTCACTACCTCCGTTACTTTGATGTTTGTCTATCGTATGCTGGCGCTCTCGTAGTTTATGCCAAATTTCCACATTTTGCCTTGAAATTAGTAGACATAGATACAGTAAAATAAAATGTTTGGTTACATATTCATTTTCTCTTATTCTCGCTTAATTATATTCCCATCCTCTCTCAGATCTTTTATCTTAACAAAGGGAAAACAACGCATAGTATCACGAGAGGCTCGGAGGAACAGGCACTTAAGGCACCCTCACGTTTCGAATGCATTAGTATAAGGGGAAGCTCTCTCTGTCTCAGCCTTTCTCTCTTTCCCTCATTGTCTCCCCCCCCTCTCTCTTTCTCTCATTGTCTCTATCCCCCTCTCTCTCTTTCTTTATCTCTC
>NC_051390.1:16920389-16933497 GCF_015228065.2 Penaeus monodon
ATTATACTTATTATAAAATATATATTATATTATTATATAATATCTATATATATATTTATTACTATATATATATATATATATATATATATATATCTATATATATTAATAATATATATATATATACTTATATATATATATAGTATTATATATATATATATATATATATTATATTATATATATACTTTATATATTACCATATATATTATAGTATATAAGTATATATATATATATATATATATATATATATATATATTTATATATATATATATATATTATATATATTTTTTTATATTTATTTTTATATATATATTATATATTATATATATATATATTATATATATATATATATATGCAGACACCACACACACACACACGCACACACACACACCACACACACACACACACACACACACACACACACACACACACACACACACACACACACACACACACACCACACACACACAGACGCACACATCACAATACATACGTATATATATATATATATATAATATATATATATATATATATATTATATATACATACATATATATATATATATATAATATATATATATATATATATATATATATGCGTACACACACACACACACACACACACACACACACACACACACACACAACCAACCCACACACACACACACACACACACACACACACACACACTAATATATAATATATATACTATATATAATATATTATATATATATATATATTATATATATATGTATATATATATGTACGCATATAATATATATAAATATATATATATATATATATATATATATATATTATATATATATATATAATTATATATATATATATATATAACAACACACACACCACACACACAACATGATATATATATATATATATATATTATATATATATATATACACAAATATATATATAATATATATATATATACATATATATATATAATATATATATATTATAACTATATATATATATACATATATGTATAATACATAGTATATATATATACATACACACACACACACACACACACACACACACACACACACACCACAACACACACACACACACACACACACACAACATATATATATATATATATATATATATATATATATATATATATATATATATATATATAGAATGAGCGAGGTTTCTGCTGTTCGTGCCGGGTTTATCGCTTCTTCTCGTGCTCTCTCTCTCTCTCTCTCTCTCTCTCTCTCTCTCTCTCTCTCTCTCTCTCTCTCTCTCTCCTCCCTGTTTGTCTGTGCACGTGTCTGTGAGTGTGTTTCTCCACTATTTCGTAATGTTATGGTTCAGAATTAAAATCGCGAGAAATGCTGATTAAGAAACTAGCGAGTAGTGACAGCGAATGAACACTATTTAACAGCCATTATTGATACCTCTTTTACTGCCGTTGCTTAATGATCACTTCGGGGACATGGCCTCGGAACTACAGGCTAAGGTCTTCTAGTAACAGACCAATCAGAAATATTCGTGGAAGAGAATAATAATTTATTAAAAAAAGAAAAGAATAAAATAAAAATAGAAAAAAAGAAACAGTAGAAAAGCCCATCCAACGAGTCAGATTAAAACAAATATCAAAGAAAGTTTCTCAGTGATTCGTCGAGTTTCCTTTCTTCCTCTGGTTGTGCTGCATTTCAACGTGCGAAGGAGTTCCAGTGTAAACTTCTCATCAGCGCATTCATATTTTCAGCGTTTTATTCATTTAAAATACCGCATATCATAATCCCCAAAATAAAATTTGTTTGCATTTACACACTGTTAAATTAAAGGGGCAATGCGTCAGAACGTGTTTTCAAACCAATCGTCGAAAATGCGTGAATCGAATCTTTTGTTAATTTAAACGGTTATCTAGAACATAAGCATTGAGATAATCACTTTAATGCACTTTATCCATAAGATTGTGTGCATTGTGGTGAACATATTGATGTTTATGCTTGAGATGAGAGATTAAATTAACAAAAACATTTAGTAAACGTGTTTCAGGACACTGATCTGAGAACACCTTTGGACGCGCTTGCCATGAAATATGAGTTCTGTGTAGTGCACATTTTTTTTATCTCCTTCTAAAGGATTTGTATCCTATATGCTTGTAGAGAGAAACTGGTTATCAAAATTCGCTTAACACATGCAAGCAACCGCTCTGCATTAATCTTGGGGTGATACACAAAAATAGCGCTCTTAAATCCCTGCTTATTTTTTACCACTATACTAGCATTACCGACGCCGGGCACAGTACCAAATGTTTCATTTTCTTTTTCTCTTTTTTTTCAGTCAAAAACATGGAAAGCCTCTGACATTACGAGATGGATTTAATGGATCTGATGGGACACAGACACAGTTTGCTGAAAAATCATGGGGAAATTTGTGCAAAGGTAGTGTGGCGCTTCAACTAATTTAGGAGATATCGACCGGTCCTCGCCATTCTCTCTATATTGTTACGAATTTATCACCCGCATAAAAAATTTCCTTTCATTATTATCAGTTTTAATATCATTAGCTCAGCATTATGATTACTACCATCGTCACCATCGCCTTTCGACATCACTTTGGTTTCATTTTCATTTTCCTCTTCCTCTTTACCTTCATCTCCTTCTTCCTCTTTATCTTCATCATTTTCCCTCTTCCTTTCCTCTTTGTCTTCATCACACTTTTTTTTCCTCTTCATCATTTTCTTCCTCTTCCTCTTTATCTTCATGATCTTCCTCTCCTCCTTATCCCCCATCATTTTAATTTTCCTCTTCATCTTTTTCCTCTTCCTCTTTATCCTGACGGAGGGGAGCACGTAGTCCCCGGGCCGCCGCCTGCCTCCGCCCCCCCGTGTTCGCCGAAAGACGATTCCCAAACAGGGATCCCCATTCCACTAAATGTTCTTTCTGTCTTCATTATTCGCGTATATTTCCCTTTTCCATTTTTCTTCCTTTTATTGTTATGCAAAAATTTTAAATTTATGTATATTTCTTTTTTTCTCTCTTTTATGTTTAATTTCATTTTGCATTTATTTACACCCTTCATAGGGGAAAGGGCATATACGAGAATATAGATAGAGAGATATTGGAAAAACACACATATCCATATAAATAGACAAGACAATTGCACACAAATACGCACGCACGCACGCCCCCTCTCTCTCTCTTTTCTCTCTCTCTCTCTCTCTCTCTCTTCTCTCCCCTCTCTCTCTCTCCAAAACCACACACACACACAGACAGACACACACACGCACGCACACCCCACACACAAAAACACACACACACACCCAGCCAACACACACACCCCAACACCAACACACACACCACACACACCACACACACACACACACACACACAAGATACCCCACCCAGATACACACACAGATACACCAACAGAAACACACACACACACAATTCAAACAGACCTACACAAAGCTACGCACAGAAGCGCCCACCACACAAGTGAAAATTTAGAAAGCGGTAATCCTCAATTGCTCCCATGATCTCATTAAGAACCAAGTGTCCACAAAGATGAGAAATTATGGAGAACGGAGCTTAACAGAACCCCCCCCAGATGGAGGAGAACGAGCCTAAATTATCGCCGTGCGCCTTTTATATTCTTACTTTGGAAATATAAAGAGAGGAAAGCTTGGATCTTTTCACTTTTTTCACACGGGAGAAGTGTTGTCTTCCTTTACTTATTATGTAAAAAGTGTATCGTTTATTTTAAAGTCAATTTGAAATTATGATGAATAAAAATAATAAAAAAATAAGATTAAAGAATTAACCGTCATATTGGTAAAAATATTTCGTATTAATAACAACAACGAGAATAATATCATGATATATGTATTCATATTAGTGCCAATAAAAATAATAATGATATTGAAAATCATAACATTTTGATACGGATATAAAACTTACATTGATGTAAACACTCTTTCAAGTTTCATCTTTAACTTCGTGTTTATGAACACTGAACAGGTACCAAGATTCCCTCTCTGCCCAAATACTGATGCCATCATCTCAGCATCATCATTAGTAGTAGTATTCATTCTTATTCTTATTTCTATTATTATTATTATCATCATCATTTATTATCATCATCATAATTATCACCTTTTCTATTAATGTCATTATCAATATTATTATCATTATCATTATAATCATCATCGCTATTACTACTTCAACATTATGATCACTCTTATCATCACTTTCATGATTATCATTTTTATGACTATCATCATCATTATCAACATCCTCATTATTGATATACTGATATTATCATTACTGTTGCCAGTCTCGTTTTTCTTCCTTGTATTATTATTATTACTCATCTTATCACAATATCTTTTAAAATCGGCAATGTCATTAATTAATAATCGTTTAGCTATCATCCTCATCATCATTCAGATCCTACTTTTGGGAGCTTCTTGACATAAAGCTACTGTAATTCTGTTGAGAACTATCATAGGTCCAAAGAGTAAATAATCTAAGTAGCTTACAGTAATAAAGCGAGAGATCAGGAAAGGGATGAAACGCGTGAGAAAATGCAGCACATGTACTATCTGGAGAAAAAGTCCGACTACACCAAACGCTTGGCAAACTTTCCTCGCGTCGCCTATGATGTCGCAGTATTCGCTTTATCAAGGAGAGTAGATGCGATGGTGTGTGGGGGGGGGGGGCTAGCGAAGGGGAAGAGAGGAAGGGAGGGAGGGGGGCAACAAAGAAAGGCAGGAGCATATTAATCATTTTTATTATCATTGTAGGTGTCTCGTGAACACACCTGGACCACAATGAAGGCCACCTGGCTGTCATTTGCTTGACGTTTTGTTTGGGAAAAGTGACAGATGATTGATAGCCCTCACGGACAAATGATCTCAACTGGTTAGCGCAGATCAGTCCTGCAGGTGGTAACTAGGAAACTAGGGAGGTAGCCGACGTCTCAATTACGTATAAAAACCTAGTGCTCACTTCCGGAGCGAGAGAGTGGGAAGAGTCAGTAGACTCAGAGTGAGTGGAGCCAGAGTCAGTGAGGCAGGTCAGGGCAACAGAGAGGTCAAGATTGGTCAAGTGATAACATAGCATAGTTTTATTGCATTCGTGCATTTGTGTTTGTGTTTGTGACCTGTGACCAGGGGAATAAACGATAGGACCCTGCTACCATCGTTAAAAGTTCACATGAAAACCTCGCTTAAAGCACGGGTTTCCCTAAATCATGATTACCCTTTAAACTCTGGGGTAGAAAGGGGTAATTGGATTTTTCTGCTGCCCAATGATTTTAAAAATCAATGCAAAAGATAGAGATATGGCAGAAAAATTTGGAAATTGTAGAGATGTGATAGACATTGATACTCTCTCTCTCTCTCTCTCTCTCTCTCTTCTCTCTCTCTCTCTCTCTCTCTCTCTCTCTCTCTCTCTCTCTCTCTTTTTATGCACACACACACAAAACACACACCACACACCACACACACACACACACATAGATGGGAGAAAAGAGATACAGATCTCTCTCTCTCTCTCTTGTTCTGTATTAGATTGTGTGTGGGTTTCTCCCATCATTTTGTAATGTTATGGTTCAGAGTTAAAATCGTGAGAGGTGATGGTAAAGAAAATAGCTTTATGCTCTCCGAGTCTTTGAGAAAAAAGGCTGGACGCTAACATTTGTAAACTATAATAAACGTATAAACTATAAACTCATACACACACACACACCACACACACACGCACACACACACAAACACACACACACACACACACACAACACACACACACACACACACACACACACATCACACACACACGACAGAGATTTAATAATAATGATAATAACCCAAATTTTAATAAAAACAAAAATATTGGTATCAGTTAATAAATAAATTTAAAAATAATAATAATAAAAATAATAATAATAATAAATAATAATAATAATAATAATAATAATGATAATAATAATAATAAAAACAATAATGGTAGCATTAGTAATGGTGATCATGGGAATATCAATAAAAATAATGATTATTATCTCCATCAACCATGATGATGTTGATGATGATGACGATGATGATGAATGATGATGAGTAATGATGATGATGATGATGATGACGATGATGATGATGATGATGATAATGATGATGATGATTTATGAGACGATGATGATGATGATGATGATATGATGATGATGGATGATGATGATGATGATGATGATGATGATAATAATGATGATGATGATGATGATGATATTATTATATTCATTATTGTTATCATAATATTATTATCATTATATTTTATCATCATTATTACTATCACTTTTATCATTCTTTATTGTTATTTTCATCATTATCACTATTATTTTCATTATTGTTATATTACTATTACTACTACTAATCACAATATGATAATGATGATGATGATGATGATGATGATGATGATGATGATGATGATGGTATGATGATGATGATGATGATGATGATGATGATGATGATGATAAGATAATAAAAAAAAAATAATAATGATAATAATAATAATAATAATGATAATAATAATAATAACATATGATATATAATATTGATAATAATGATACATGATAATAATATTGATGATGATGATGATGATGATAAACAATAATAATAATAATAATGATGAAATATATAAGATAATGATAATAATAATAATAATAATAATAATAATAATAATAATATATATCACCATCACCATCATCATCATCACCATTATTATCATCATAATTATCATTATTATTGTCCCATTTCTTTGTTTAATTATTATCCTTTGAGGTTCTGCGCGCCAAGTGCGTTTTCAGACCAATTCCGAGAAAATACGTTTATTATATATTTTGTTAATTAAAGATTCATATACGAAATCAGCATCGATATCTTCACCTTAATTCACTCTATTTCATGATTGTAGTGCAATAATGTGAACACATCGTGTTATGTTATAGATGAAAGTTTGAATTAACAAACACAAAAAAAAAAAACATTTCAGGCAACTAGCCTAAAACACTTTTGGACAGATGCTACTACTACTATGGACCCCTACTATACTACTACTACTATACTATCTACTACTTACTACTACATTCACTACCGCAGCAAATAACATCACTATTGTTCACCTCTTTTTTTCCTCTTTTTTTCGTAGGATCGGAGACCGGCTACTCAGGGTCAGGCGTTGCCGCTCCACGCAGCCTTTCGTGCGGTATATTATATCATCTGATATATTCCTAGTCGTAAATAAAACGAAATATGAGATGGCATGACATTTAGGAATAACATTTATTTGATACTGTATATTCCAGAATATAATGACTGATTGAAACGAAATAGATCGGAAAATTATACATTTGTGTTTCCGAACAGGCATGCAGTGCGCTGTGTTAGATGTAAGCAGTAAAAATGACATGTATAACATTAATTTACTTTGCACTGCGTAAACGAAGCTGGACATGAATTTTTGATAAAGTTGCAAGAAAGGATATGTTCTAATTCAGTACAAAATAAAGAAAATCGCCAGTAAACAAATATTTGCAGACCGATTTTGTACAATTAGCAAATTGTACAAACTCTGTATATTCACTGTCCAATGACCACCTTGCTTCAAACGTGTTTAGGCTCCAGCTATCAGAGTCCAGTGATGCCTCTCCCTGGGCAGACTCCATTATACACTAAAATCTGGCACACACACATTCTATGATATATGATATATAATATAAAGTATACTGTGTTTTATATAATATACATGTATTATATGATAAATATATATGATATATAATGAAAAATATAACATATAATGCGCAATATATGGTTTAAACATTTAAAATGTAACAATATGAGATTGCGATACGGAATATATATATATAGTATATATATATATATATTATAATATTATATTATTATATATATAATATAATATGGTAATACGTAATACGTAATAAAAGAAGATGAGATAGTGATGGAGAGAGAGAGAGAGAGAGAGAGAGAGAGAGACAGAGAAGAGAAAGGGAAAAGACAGAGACAGAGAGAGAGAGAGAGACAGAGAGAGAGACAGAGACAGAGCAGAAGAAGAGACGAGAGAGAGAAGACAGAGAGAGAGAAGGAGAGAGAGAGAAAGAGAGAAGAGAGAAAAGAGAGAGGAAGAGGAGAAGAGAGAGAGAGAAGAAGAAAGAAAGAAAGAAGAGAAAACGCGAAACGTGCAAAGGGCCCGGGAAGAAAATTTGTTGTTGCTGAAGTAAAAAGAACTAGCGGAAAAATAGCTGGCCGGGTGCTCAAAAGGAGGGAAAAAGGGGATGAAATAAATGGGAAGAAGGGGAAAAGAAAGGAAAGAGTAGGCTTACAAAAAGGAGAGAGGAAAAGAAAAGGCAAAAAGGGTGGTGGAAACAAAGGAAAAAAGAAAAAGAAAGAGGTGAGAAAAAAAACAAATGAAAACTAAAAAGGGGAAAGGGAAGGAAAAGGGAGATTGGGGCAAGGAAGGAAAGGAGACGAATGGTAGGGAAAAAAAGGGGAAAAGAAGAGTGGAGGGAAGGAGGACAAAGAGGGAAGTGAAAAGAGAAAGGAGAAAAGAAAAAAAAAAAAAGCCGCATAAGATGAGAAAGGAGGGGAAGGGGAAGGAAGCTGAGAGAAACAGAAAGAACAAGATCGGGAAAAAAAGCCAAAGTTTTTAAAAAAGTAAAGCAGAGAGAGAAGATAAGACTAAATTTCTTCTTCTATGTTTCCTTGGGGTTTTGACGGGCTTTTAATTTAAACTGGAGTGAAATTTCGCGAAAATAAGCTTCGCGGGAGATGCTCGGCCTGAAGATCCTGTCCCGGCGACACGAGCTTTGAACGCAATAGCATAACAGGATAGGAGAACATACTTATAACACAGAGAATTACACAACTGTAACGTAAGATATATTACGTAATGATGATTAAAACAAAACAAATTACTATAATATAAATGGACAATACCCGAAATAACACGAGGGCTGCGTGAATTTATAGCCTGATTATAAAGTAAATGATAAATATACCACACACACAGAAGCGGTTCCATGGGAGTGACATCCTTTATTGTGATAAATGACGCCCCAAATAGAGCGTAATGAACGATATACAGAAATATTCTAAATGCGGGAATCTGAATCTGAAGGCAGCAAGTGTGGGACATTTGTATATATACCTATATATATATATATATATATATATATATAATATATATAAAATATATTATATATATATATAATATAATATTACATGTATATATATATATATTTTATATATACATATATATATATTATATAGATATATATACTAATATATATATATATAATTATTATATAATATATATATATATATATATTAAAAATATCTTTTCATATAATTATATATCATATATATATATACTATATATATATCTCTATATATATATATATTAAAATATAATAAGCAGTAATACAAAGTATGTACACACACACACACCAACACACACACACCACACACAAACACACACACACACACACCACACACACACAAAAACACACAAAAAAAAAAAAAAAAAAAAAAACCAAAAAAAAAAAAAAAAAGAAAAACAAAAAACCAAAACAAAAAAAAAAAAAAAAAAACAAAATATAATTAAATTGATATTAAATTTGATAAATTGTTTTTAAAAAGTTTTTAAATTTGGTTTGTATCCAAAAATTATTTTTATTAATAAAAACCATTAATATTAAATATTCATTTAGGATACCCCTATTAACCAACCACCCCAAAAACCCAAAAAACCCCAACAAACACCAAAAATAAAAAAGTCCCGTTTACCCTCCTTGAAATTTGGGCAGTGTTAAAAGTAACTGCGCTTTTACCTTACTGGGCCTTATTAGTGTGTAGCAAAATAGTGGGCAGTACACAAGAAGGAGCCGAAAATGAACTGAAAAGCAGAGGGTGGGGACCGGGGGAGAAAAAAAGGAAGGGGAAAAAAAAAAAACCTTTAAAGGGAAAATCCCGAAAAAAAAGTGTAAAATTCCGATAATGTAAAAAACAGTAAAAAAGAAAAGTATGGTAAAAAAAAAATTAAAAGCATAAAAAAGGTTTAAAAAAGAGACAGTAAAAAAATATAAAAAAAACCAAAAAAAAGGGAAAAACCTCGGGTAAAAGTCAAAAATATTTCTTTATACAAATAATTAAATATTAAAAAAATATTTAAAAAATAAAATAATAAAATTTTTTAAACCATTATAATTATATTATTAAAATTTATATATATTATATATTATTATTAATATATAATATATTTTATTATTATATTATTAAAATTATAATTTTATATTATATTTATATATATATTTAAATATATATATAATCATATATACACTTAAAAGACTAAAAATATAAAAAAAAGGGAAAAAACTAGTACTTAAGGTGATTATCACTGGTTTTACTTTTACTTTTATTTCAATTCATCTATGAAAATTTTTATTTCAGTTGCCTTCATAATGTATAGCAAACGTCCAGTATCCCTAGGAAGTAAAAAAAAGCCAGTACAACCTTGGGTGTATTTTTCGGGGAAGGGGTTGACAAAAGTTCTGGGTACTTTATTTTTTCCCGTTCCGGGAACTGCATAAACCGTGACGCCATGTTGAACCATTTTTTCATAAATACAAAAAAAACCCCAAAAAAAATACATATTTTTTTTAAAATGACAATTCCACAAAAAAATATCAAAATCTTAATGAAAAGTTATAAAAACACAGCAAAAAGAACCGACAAAAAAATAAAAAAAAATAAATAAAAAAAATAAAATAATAAAATTAATAAAAAAAAAAATAAAAAAAAAAGAATAAAAAATATGTAAAAAATAACTAATAAAAATAAGAACCAAAAAATCATAAAACAGAAAAATTTGAGATCAGTGAATTTAAAACATTCATTAAAAAAATAGGATGATAAATAACTTTAGCAGAAGGTTAAAAACTTTAATTAAAAAAATAAATCAAAAGGTGATTTTTCAAAAATGCGTGTCACGCACGAACTGAAAATCAAAAAAAAGGAGTAAAACCTTTAAAATACAAAACAATTAAAATACAAAAGATACCAAACTGAAGTAAAAACATTAAAATTTAACAAATAAAATTAACAGAAATAAAAGCGAAAAATAAAGAAAACGGGATGGGGCTGAACTACGGGAATCACGCGCTGTGATACAAGGTGTAGTGGAGTGCAACTAGTGCCACGCCCCCTCTTGGTGAAGGGTAATTCCAAAATGCCGGGGCGGAGTGGCAGTGGGAAACTGAAATAAAACCCAAAAAATGGCCCGAAACCCCCTTATTGCCTCAATCTAAAAGTCGCGACAGCCAGATGTTTCCAAAAAAGAAGGGTTAAATGCAAAACAAAAAACTTTTTCAACCTTTTTAGTTTTAGCCTTTGGATAAATTTGTCAGCATCATCTTCAGACTCTCGTGCGGGTCACAGGACTTGGTTCTCGCTCCCTGGATGTCAGCACGGAACCCTGGGTCAACTGAGTTAGGGGGTTCATCAGCACCCGCACCGTCACTTCCGCACAAGAATCATTTGTGGGGATAGCGCCCCAAGGATTCGATGACCTTCTCTGGACTCAGTTTTCGACGTCCGGGTCTCAAGGAGACCGGTCCCAATGCTTCGGACGCGAGCGGGGGGCTCCCTTTTCCATGCGATGCCGGTTTTCGAAGTACCACACCCGGGAAACTTGCCGGGGGAAAAACGTAATATTTACCGTAGTTTTTGGGGGCTTCCTTCGAGGGACCACAGCCGCACACGAGCCCCCTGAAGGCGCTCCTGGAGTTTGCATTTTTATCAAATAAGCCTCTTGGGAAGGCCAATTGGGGAAGTTGCGTGTCGGCCCGGGAACAAAAAAGAGGCTGTTTCCAGTAGTGCGATGAATGGGTGAATTAAACTGCAAACGGAGTTCAGAACAAATTGGGGCCCTACTCTTTGGGCGATGGTCACAAGGGGAGTAAGGGGTGACTTTAAAGCACGGTTTTGGGCCATTCCCCCCTCCCTTGCCCTGTGGAGATATCGAAACGTGTAGGGATTTTTTGGGAGCTTACCTTGGTGAGTTTTTTGGAATAGATTTATGAACTGGGCTCCATTTCTCGGGGGGCCCAATGGTGAAAAATCTCAAAAGGGCATCTGCTGCATGGCTCTTTGAATGGTACAATTTGTAAATAGCGGAATGTGGTCTAATAGGACAAAGCCCAGTGGACTGGTACATTGGGACCAAAACCATGATATCCATAGACGTCTTTCCAAGGGAAACTGTGCTAATGGGGTGTCTGCTATGGGAACCTTTGTGCATTGCCTCGAGATTGCGACGGCCACACAACTTTTTACATATCGGGGCATCCCTCAGCATGTTTGGGCCATAAAACATGGACCCGGATTCTGGAACGCATGTGATGCAAGAAAAGGGATGTGTGATGTTTCAAAGCAAGTTTTGAGGTTTCAGGCACCACCCATGGTAACAAATTGGTCTGACGTTTTCAACCAATAAGTAATTCACTTTCATCTCGAATCACTCAAGGGGAGTGGGGGTTTCCTTAGGTAGTATCCCATCCCTTAAGTAATTCGAATGTCGCCATTTAGGACAGCTCCTTTTTCTTCCGCGGTTTCGGGAAGAGTTTTAGTTGGTTTTCCACCCTAACGGGAAACCGCCTTACTCGGTGGGGGGGGGTTTTTAGGGGCCCCCAAGATCCCGTGGCCCGACCAAGGGCTGCCCATACTGGAGGGGTGCAGTGAGGGATGAGACAGTGGCTTTCCCGAGCACCTAGACCTGGGAAGGGATGGTCACCCCCCCCTGGTTCATTCCTCTTGGACCGGGGGGAGCTCTCCCCCGTGGTTTTTCCGGGGGGATCCCGTATTTTCCGGGGGACGGGGGGCCCGGAGGGTGAGCGGGGGCTGCACGCTGCACCTTGCAGCCAGCACACACCTCTTTGGGCCTTTATCTGGTTTTGACGGGGCTGTGTGCAAAAGCAAACATTCCTAGGGCTCAAGTTTTAGTTTTTAAAATTTTCCCCTTTTTTTTACCAAAAAACCTTTCCAAATCAAAAAAATGGTTTAAAAAGGGAAA
>NC_051390.1:16933597-16938597 GCF_015228065.2 Penaeus monodon
CAATGTGCATGTGCATGTGTGTGTGTGAATGTGTGTGTGTGTGAATGTGTGTGTGTGTGTGTGTGTGTGTGTGTGTGTGTGTGTGTGTGAGTATGTGTGTGTACTGGTACGTATCTCTCTGTATGTGTATGTGTGTATACTATTACGTATCTCTGTATGTGTGTGTGTTTCTTTGTTTGCTTGTTTGTTTGTGTGTGTGTATGTGTGTATGTGTGTGTGTGTGTGTATTTGTGTGTGCTGGTACGTATCTCTCTGTATGTGTGTGCGCGTGCATGCGTGTGTGAGTGTTTATGTGTATACACATACACATGTGTATGTGTGTGAGTTTGTGTGTGTGTGTGCGTGTATGCGTGTGTGTATACACACAAACATATGTGCATGTGTGTGTGTGTGTGTGTGTGTGTGTACAAACATATGTGCATGTGTGTGTGTTTGAGTTTATGTGTGTGTGTGTGTCTGTGTGTGTGTGTGTCTGTGTGTTTGTTTGTGTGTGTGTGTGTGTTTGTGTGTGTGTGTGTGTGTGTGTGTGTGTGTGTGTGTGTGTGTGTGTTTAAGTTTGTGTGTGTGTGTGTGTGTGTGTTTGAGTTTGTGTGTGTGTGTGTGTGTGTGTGTGTGTGTGTGTGTGTGTTTGTGTGTGTGTGTGTGTGTGTGTGTGTGTGTGTGTGTGTGTGTGTGTGTGTGTGTGTGATGTGTGTGTGTATACTGTTATGTATCTCTGTATGTGTGTGTATCCTCGATTGCCTGCCTAGCCACTGGGGGACCAAGTCAGCCCAAGTCAGTGCTGGGTAAATAGAGATGGTGACTCGGAAAAAAAAAAAAAAAAAAAAAAAAAAAAAAAAAAAAAAAAAAAAAACCGGGCGGAAGGCAATGGCAAACCACCGCTCTAAATTGCCAAGAAAGATCATGGAAACCCATGATCGTCAAGGCCGCGGTGGTAGAATGGTTAAAGCGTCGGACTCGAGACTGTCACGACGGCAGTCTGAGTTCGAGGGTTCGAGTCACCAACCGCCGCGTTGTTTCCCTTGGGCAAGGAACTTCACCTCGATTGCCTGCCTAGCCACTGGGTGGCCAAGCCAGCCCAAGTCAAGTGCTGGTCCCAAGCCGGATGAAATAGAGAGAATGATTACCTAAAAAGGTAACACCGGCACTCTCCGTGGAAAGGAACTGGGGACCCTACCACGTACTCACTCCAAGAGCATCACAACGTGAAAACTGCAATTGAGTATCATTCTGTGACCACGGCGGCTCAGACATGAACCTACCGTTAAATGAATGAATGTGTGTGTATACTGTTACGTATCTCAGAGGGTTTTATTCTTGGAGCCCAAGATCAAAGTTTGTTTACCAGAAACTATCAAGCTAACATCTTGCACAATGGCACTGACCCAAAATGTAGGTTTTGTGAAGACAAGGTTGAGACGATTGATCACCTTGTGTCTAGTTGCTCAACATTAACACCGAATGAATACAAAAATCGCCACAACAGAGTGGGCATTGGAAGATCTGCGAGCACTTTTCTATCGGAACGCAAGATAAATGGTACGAACACCATTCAGAGCCAGTTGCTGAAGGTAAAGATGCTACAATCTTGTGGGACTTTCCGATTCACACAGATCGTACTATACAGGCGAATCGTCCAGATATCGTCATCAAGGACAAAATAAACAACACCTGCCTGTTTATAGATATGAGCATCCCTTCAGACAGAAACGTCCCAACGAAAGTGTTCGAAAAGATATCAAAATATAAAGACTTGGAAATAGAGGTGGAAAAGATGTGGCATTTAAAAATCAAAACTTTGCCTGTTGTTATTGGAGCACTTGGCCTTATAAAGAAAGGTACTAATAAGTTCCCTGAACAAATACCGGGAAATCCAAAATTAGAAGTCCAAAAGTAGTTTTAAACAGCACAGTGCATGTCCTCAGAAGAGCCTTATCGATCTGAAGTTTTTTTGTGTTCGTGAATTGACTTGACTGCATGTTTTAATTTGTAATTGTTCTGCATATTTTTGCATATTTTTGTTGATGTTCCATCACCTCAAACTTCAATCACCCTAGGTCGCTGGTAGTGACTTGGTGTTTGATTTTAATTAGCAGATCTAAAGAAACTTTTACAATAATAATAATAATAATAATAATAATAATAATAATAATAATAATAATAATAATAATAATAATAATAATAATAATAATAATAATGACAACAACAACAACGATAGTAATAATAATAATGATGATAATGATAATGATCATAAAAATAATGATGATGATGATAATGATCATAACAATAATGATAATAATGATAATTGTAGAATATTGCAAAAGTGTAAGGCTTTGTTATGTTTTAGTAATAAGGTTTTCTCTGACTATATTCATCAATTCCAGGGAAAACTGTTCGAACTTGTTATTGTTGCTGGCACTTTTGAGTTGACATGCTGAGGGGAGGCGATCCCGAGGGGAGCTCTCTGGCCGTCGCGCTGGTCGCCCCTTCATGCGCAGGATGCGAAGAATGCTTTGCCTTCGTCGATGTGGAGGCGGAGTCGGGGTCTCGTGCTGATCCCTGGTGGCACGCGGCGAGAAAGTGCCTCCGGTGGACGGATTTCGACAGAGCGAGTTCCCGTGTTCTACACGGAGGGAGAGGCAGCGGAAGAGGGAGAGAGAGAGGGGGAAGGAAAAAGGGAGAGAGGGAGGGAGAGAGGGAGAGAAGCAAGGGAAAAGGGAGAGAGAGGGAGGGAAGGAAAGAGAGAGAGAGAGGGAGAGAGGCAAGGGAAGAGGGAGAGAGATAGGGGGGAGGGAAAGGAAGAGGGAGAGAGAGGGAGGGGGGAGAGGCAAAGGAAGAGAGAGAGAGGGAAGGAAAAAGGGAGAGGGAGAGAGGCAAGGGAAGAGAGAGGGAGGGAAGGAAAGAGAGAGAGAGAGAGAGAGAGAGAGAGAGAGAGAGAGAGAGAGAGAGAAGGGGGGGAGAGGCAAGGGAAGAGGGAGAGAGAGAGTTTAAGTTTGTTTGGTTTTGATTCCACTTATTACAATGGATATTCTTGGTGTGACATACTGTCTCCTTGATTTTGCTCACGTGTGTCAGCTCGTGCTGACTCGGCTGAACCGAGTCCTTGCAATCCGCCGACCCCTCGGATGAGAGGCCGACGCGTTACCACTGTACTAGCCCGGAGGCTAGAGAGGGAAGGAAAGAGAGAGAGAGAGAGAGAGGGAAGGGAAGAGGGTCAGAGAGAGAGGGAGAGGAAAGAAGAGGGTAAGAGAGAGAGAGAAGAGAAGAGGGAGAGAGAAAGAGAGAGGGAGAGTGAAGGGAAGAGGAGAGAAGAGGGAGAAAGAGGGGGAAGAGAAAAGGGAGAGAGAGGGGGGAGGGAAAGAAAGAGGAAGAGAGAGGGAGAGAGGCAAGGGAAGAGAGGGAAGAGAGAAAAAAAACAGAAACAGAGAAAGAGAAGAGAGAGAGAGAGAGAGAGAGGGGAGAGAGAGAGAGAGAGAGAGAGAGAGAGAGAGAGAGAGAGAGAGAGAGAGTATTAGCACGGGCGTCCAGGGGCGTATGTATTAGCACAGGGATCCGGGGGCGTATATATTAGCACGGGGGTCCTTGGGCGTATGTATTAGCACAGGGGTCCAGGGGCGTATGTATTAGCACGGGGGTCCAGGGGCGTATGTATTAGCACGGGGGTCCGGAGGCGTATATATTAGCACGGGGGTCCAGGGGCGTATGTATTAGCACGGGGGTCCAGGGGCGTATGCATTAGCACGGGGGTCTTGGGGCGTATGTATTAGCACGGGGGTCCAGGGGCATATGTATTACCACGCGGGTCCTTGGGCGTATGTATTAGCACGGGGGTCTGGGGGCGTATGTATTAGCACGGGGGTCCGGGGGACGTATATATTAGCACGGGGGTCCTTGGGCGTATGTATACCACGGGGGTTCGAGGGCATATGTATTAGCACAGGGGTCCGGGGGCGTATGTATACTACGGGGGTGCGGGGACGTATGTATTAGCACGGGGGTCCGATTTATTTGCTCTATCGTTTGCATATATTATTTTCGGTATGGGTCCAGTTCCATCTAGCCTTTTTTTATATAGAAAATAATATATGCAAACGATAGAGGAAATAAATCTAAGAAACTTATCTTCTATGTACTTCCGTCGCAACTCAATCCCGTCTCAATATTTTAAAAATCTCCATCCGATATCCTTTCCTATTTTTTGTAAACAAGACAATGATGCAGTTTTATTTTGTAACATTTATCGCAATATTTCGATTTTCGTTCGTAGAAAAAGTCCATATCAACTTACATGGAGGACATTTTGTTTCTCCCCAAAAGGATATGAGATTACAAGAGTATTACTATGATAATATCGAATATTTACAGTAACCAATATAAATCTTACCCTGCGCAAATCGATGTGTCTGCCTTATTACGGGCTAGAGGGGCCTGGAGAATTGTGCGGGAAATTTGAAATTCAGTATGTTGGCGTACCAAGTGCGCGCGAAACATTTTGAAATGAAATAGAACAGCGCATGCGCGTGACAATGTCACGAGAGCCAATAGTATTACATGGAATATGTTTAACCAATCACATGGCACCATCTGCGTGATAGGTATGTATAGTGGTGAAGTAAAACCATTGTAAAAACTCTTGACCAAAATGGAGGACGCAAGGTGCGTAGGGTGCAATCTTCATTATTACGAAATTATTTCAGAATATTTTGAAGAAAAAAAAAATCATTTCTTAGGGCACACGGTGTTTTGCCCAGGTCGGTGAGTTGCCCACATTGCAATTTACCTTGCAAATATCGTGAAGATTGACACGTGTGGTATTGTGGCCGATGGAAAAAGATTGCAAAGACAAAACGGCGCAAAAGTTGCGTTTTCTCGACCAGTGATTACACAGGCACGTTCCTGCAGGGGACACATTTGGAACCATTTAAAGTAATTTTGTTTGTTAATCATTGGCTTCAGAAGCATTGGGATCATGAAACTGTCATTACATGCATTGGCATGTC
>NC_051390.1:16952345-16957345 GCF_015228065.2 Penaeus monodon
AGACGCCCCCTCGACCCCGTGGTAATATAGACGCCCCTGGACCCCCGTAGTAATATAGACGCCCCCTGGACCCCCGTGGTAATATAGACGCCCCCGAACCCCCGTGGTAATATAGAAGCCCCCTCCGACTTTCGAAATCATTTTTTTTGGGGGGGAATGGAATCTCCCTTCGTGGCTTAACGCTGTTTTGATGATGATTTCTGTCGCATTTGACTCGATGACTGGCGGAACTTTGATCAAATGTGTAAGAGCCGGCTCCGCACTGTATTTTGTGGAGGAATTTGCATGATTTACACACAGGAAAACAGGACAAAATCAAAATAACTTTAAATCTGGTTAGCAGAAACTCCACGGTGGCAGGAGCCGTGTTTCATCACCTATTTCCAGGATTTTATACAATATTAAAGCTTCCTTTAAAGAGGACTTGACTGAGTTAATTAATTCTCAACGCCCTGAAAGCTGTAGCATAAAGCACTATGACCGGTTTAGGCAAGATTCATTCACTTATGGTTTATATAAAACAAGAACAAGACAGTGTGATATTGTGACCGCAAGAATCAGGCTTGGATATAGATTGTATTGGAAGCTCAGTACAGTTTGTAATGTCGAAAAAAAAACTAAGTGCAAACGGTGAATGAAGAATATAAGCGAACGCTTGTACATTATATCTCAGAGTGCCATGTGTTACAGCCTTTCAGACCACCTAGCATGAGGTATGGAGAACTATGTAACTATTTCATATCCACTGATGTCTTAGAAGATATACTTATATTATATCCTAAATTTGGAATGTAGCATCACATGACTGCACATCAAATGTAGCAATGCCTTTCCACGCCCAAGCTGTACGCCGGCGTGGCAGATGAGTAGATAAACGACTGTGTAATTGTTCTTTCTTTAAAGATATAGTACTTATCATAATAATGTTATAGCCTAAAATTGAAATGTAATACCATTATATGTTAAAACCATACAGGTTTTTCCTATCTTACCTGATTATTCACTCTCAGAAGAGTTATCTTGCTCCATTGGTATAGGGGGAGGCAAGGGACCCTCTCTCGCTCTCCCACCTTGGGGCGGGTAGAGCCGTGCCGCCCCAGTGAAAAAATTATGAAGAGGGGTTTCAGAGGATTTAATAAATAGGTAGCGAGATATACATACTGGTGTAAATAATCTGCTCGCATACCCGGACGCTCAACATATTCTTTTATATCCCGCCAAACCCTTTCGATATTCTGTGTGTGGATATGTGGGAAGTGTGGGTCTACAAAATTCTTTGAATGATTAATTACAAGGTGCTCGTACCCATGTTTTTTTAAAATTTACGGTAGGCAGCCCACCCATCACTACATATACACTTCCAGGTTAAATGAATGGTTTTATTAGGGGTATGAGCGTGTCTGCACTCCTATCATTGCCTACCAACGGCACCACGAATTTCTTCTCAGAATCACATTCAATACCCCCAAAAGACCCACACTTGACTAAATTGCCTCCCTCTATTGTACTTCCGGTGCACGAGAAAGCGTTTCGTCGATCTCAACGATTACACCGGCACCCCCTATAAAATTTTGATTTTGTAACTAATTTGGGTTACTTCTCCAATCTACGCTACTTGTTTTTGACATGCCAATGCATTTAATGACAGTTTCATGATCCCAATGCTTCTGAAGCCAATGATTAACGAACAAAATTACTTTAAATGGTTCCAAATGTGTCCCCTGCAGGAACGTGCCTGTGTAATAAATGGTCGGGGAAACGCAACTTTGCGCCGTTTTGTCTTTGCAATCTTTTTCCATGGGCCCACAATACCACAGTGTCAATCTTCACGATATTTGCAAGGTAAATTGCAATGTGGGCAACTCACCGACCTGGGCAAAACACCGTGTGCCCTAAGAAATGATTTTTTTTTTTTTTTTCAAAATATTCTGAAATAATTTCGTAATAATGAGGATTGCACCCTACACACCTTGCGTCCTCCATTTTGGTCAAGAGTTTTTACAATGGTTTTACTTCACCACTATACATACCTATCACGCAGATGGTGCCATTGTTTGGGTTTAAAAACATATTCCATGTAATATATTGGCTCTCGTGACATTGTCACGCGCATGCGCTGTTCTATTTCATTTCAAAATTTTTCGCGCGCACTTGGTACGCCAAATACTGAATTTACAAATTTCCCGCACAATTCTCCAGGCCCCTCTTGCCCGTAATAAGGCAGACACATCGATTTGCGCAGGGTAAGATTTATATTGGTTCCTGTAAATATTCGATATTATCATAGTAATACTCTTGTAATCTCATATCCTTTTGGGGAGAAACAAAATGTCCTCCATGTAAGTTGATATGGACTTTTTCTACGAACGAAAATCGAAATATTGCGATAAATGTTACAAAATAAAATTGCATCATTGTCTTGTTTACAAAAAATAGGAAAGGATATCGGATGGAGATTTTTAAAATATTGAGACGGGATTGAGTTGCGACGGAAGTACATAGAAGATAAGTTTCTTAGATTTATTTCCTCTATCGTTTGCATATATTATTTTCTATATAAAACAAAAGGCTAGATGGAACTGGACCCATACCGAAAATAATATATGCAAACGATAGAGCAAATAAATCGGACCCCCGTGCTAATACATACGCCCCCGGAACCCCGTGCTAATACATACGCCCCCGGACCCCTGTGCTAATACATACGTCCCCCGACCCCCGTCCTAATACATACGCCCCCGGACCCCGTGCTAATATATACTCCCACCGGACCCCCATGCTAATATATACGTCCCCCGGACCCCCGTGCTAACACATACGCCAAAGGATCCCCGTGCTAATACATATGCCCCCGGACCCCGTGCTAATACATACGCTCCTGGACCCCGTGCTAATACATACGCCCCCAGACCCCTGTGCTAATACATACGCCCCAGGACCCCCGTGCTAATACATACGCCCTCGGACCCCCGTGCTAATACATACGACCACGGACCCCCGTGCTAATACATACGCCCAAGGACCCGCGTAGTAATACCCCCGTGGTAATACATACGCCCTGGACCCCCGTGCTAATACATACGCCCAAGGACCCCCGTGGTATACATACGCCCCTGGACCCCCGTCCTAATACATACGCCTCCGGACCCCCGTGCTAACACATACGCCCCTGGACCCCCGTGCTAATACATACTCCCCCGGACCCCTGTCGTAATACATACGCCCCCGGACCCCCGTGCTAATACATACGCCCAAGGACCCCCGTGCTAATACATACGCCCCCGGACCCCTGTGGTAATACATACGCCCCTGGACGCTCTCTCTCTCTCTCTCTCTCTCTCTCTCTCTCTCTCTCTCTCTCTCTCTCTCTCTCTCTCTCTCTCTCTCTCTCTCTCTCTCTTTCTCTCTCTCTCTTCTTTCTCTGTTTCTGTTTTTTTTCTCTCTTCCCTCTCTTCCCTTCCCTCCCCCCCTCTCTCTCCCTTTTCTCTTCCCCCTCTTTCTCCCTCTTCTCTCCTCTTCCCTTCACTCTCCCTCTCTCTTCTCTTCCCCTTTCTCTTCTCTCTCTCTCTTACCCCCTTCTTTCCTCTCCCTCTCTCTCTGACCCTCTTTCTCTGACCCTCTCTCTCTCTCTCCCTTTTTTCCTTCCCTCTCTAGCCTCCGGGCTAGTACAGTGGTAACGCGTCGGCCTCTCATCCGAGGGGTCGGCGGATTGCAAGGACTCGGTTCAGCCGAGTCAGCACGAGCTGACACACGTGAGCAAAATCAAGGAGACAGTATGTCACACCAAGAAATCCATTGAAATAATAAGTGGAATCAAAACCAAACAAAACTTAAATCCTCTCTCCCTCTTCCCTTGGGCCCCTCCCCCCTTCTCTCTCTCTCTCTCTCTCTCTCTCTCTCTCTCTCTCTCTCTCCCTCTCCCTCCCTCTTTCGTCCCCTCTCTCTCTCTTCCCTTGCCACTCCCCCTCTCCCCTCTTCCCTTGCCTCTCTCCCTCTATCTCTCTCTTTCCTTCCCTCCCTCTCTCTCCCTTTCCCTTGCTTCTCTCCCTCTCTTCCTCCCTCTCTCCCTCTTTCCTTCCCCCTCTCTCTCTCCCTCTTCCGCTGCCTCTCCCTCTCCCTCCGTGTAGAAAAACGGGAAAATCGCTCTGTCGGGAAATTTCCCTCCACCCGGGGGCACTTTCTCGCCGCGTGCCACCAGGGATCAGCACGAGGGCCCGACCCCGCCTCCACATCGACGAAGGCAAAGCATTTTTCGCATCCTGCGCATGAAGGGGCGACCAGCGCGACGGCCAGAGAGCTCCCCTCGGGGTCGCCTCCCCTCAGCATGTCAACTCAAAAGTGCCAGCTGCAATAACAAGTTCGAACAGTTTTCCCTGGAACTGATGAATATGATCAAAGAAAACCTTATTACTAAAACATAACAAAGCCTTACACTTTTGCAATATTCTACAATTATCATTATTATCATTATTGTTATTATCATTATTGTTATGATCATTATCATCATTATCATTATTGTTATGATCATTATCATCATTATCATTATTGTTATGATCATTATTATCATTACTATCGTTGTTGTTGTTGTTATTATTATTATTTATTATTATTATTATTTTATTATTATTATTATTATTATTATTATTATTATTATTATTATTATTTTATTATTATTATTATTATTATTATTATTGTAAAAGTTTCTTTAGATCTGTTAATTAAAATCAAACACCAAGTCACTACCAGCGACCTAGGGTGATTGAAGTTTGAGGTGATGGAACATCAACAAAAGTATGCAAAAATATGCAGAACAATTACAAATTAAAACATGCAGTCAAGTCAATTCACGAACACAAAAAAAACTTCAGATCGATAAGGCTCTTCTGAGGACGTGCGCTGTGCTCTTTAAAACTACTTTTTGGACTTCTTCTAATTTTGGATTTCCCGGTATTTGTTCAGGGAACTTATTTGTACCTTTCTTTATAAGGCCAAGTGCTCCA
>NC_051390.1:16972971-16997971 GCF_015228065.2 Penaeus monodon
ATTACCAAAAAATACTCTGAATCCTATTTCATTTTCAAACTTTCAGCAGGTATGTAAATATTGTAGAAATAATCCAATAAATATATAAATATTCAGTGTTATTACCAGAATCACGAATATCTTAATAAAATCAATTTGCCCTGTCTAACAGCACTTGAATATTCAGTATGAGTAATGACTAATTGAGAAGTCTTTAAATGAATAAAATAAAATTAAGTTGTATTACCTGCAATGTTTAGGAAAATATTGTAGCAAACAAGACATTTCAAATACGAAGGAGACACAAGACATTATTAAAATCCATGTTAATAACTGAATTATTCCTATTCTCTTACTTGCCACAAGCTCAATCTACATTAAAATAATTTTAGCCAAAAAGCAGACTCAAGTAAATACAAAAAAATCAATAAAATGAATGTGCTGACAGTAAACCAAGAAAGAAGTAAATCACTATAAACTGAAGCATACCATTCTTACCCAATGAATACATCATATATATGACATCTGTAATCCAGAAAATCATACATTTTTAATCCTGTAAATATTTTCACACAATTTGAACAGTAAAAGAAGAATAAAGAGTATTGTGGCAGTAATTAAAGAGAAAACAAAAACATCCATACCAACTTGGTTAACATACCATTCAAGAAGGTAATACATCACAGCAATACAATTCCCTAGCCTACAGAGATGAAGGCAAAAGTTTGTACATTACCAGAGTGGAGTGACAATTTTCAGGTGCACTTTCAACATCCTTTCTGATGACCATAGCTGCTTACCTGCAGCATATATAAGACAGCTCCTCTACTTAATTTCCATGGATAACTACTTATAACTGGACATATTCATTACCATCATCTGATGCAGAAAATGTTGAACTTTAACAAAACATTGTTTCACATTCTTCAGACTTTCTTAAACATTGATTGAATATACCTACTTACTTTCTGTGCTTCTTTTCTTTCTTTCTTTTTTCAATCAGACAAACAGGGAAAATATTCAAGAAATACTAGTGACATCAACAAGTGCTATAAAGGATCTTCAAATATTTTCTTAAAAACTACAAACATTAACATGCCATTAACAAGAAACAGTGATGTCATAAACTTTATGATAATGCAGGTTAGATAATATTTGGTTTGTGATGAATGATGCTAATATTTCTGTTGCATACATACATTTTAACAGTTGCATAAAAAACATTTATCCTCATTAATCTTCAAATCTGATATTCTATGCCCTCCTTAATACTAAATACTGTATTTATTATATTTCTGTCTGTTCTTGCAAACTTTTACCCAATTATGCTATACTGCAAAAGAAATTGGTTATGGACAATGGACAAAATCAGGGATCTGAACAGATTTGATTTCTGCAGAGCATACATTCAAATTGTAAAATAAGATGTTCAGCATTTTGCATTCTGTCCTCGAATAGTGAAAGTATTTGACTATGGGAACCATTTCAAAACAGTGCAAAAAAGGGTAGATAAATATTCAATAATGTGACATAAAGGAGGGCTCCAACACACTCAGGGCAATTCATAGACAGGACAACATCTGTGGGGTGAGAGAGAGTTGCCTCACGTCAGAGTTAGAGATTTGCCAAAAGACACGACTAGCAGGAATTTCCCTGTGCCATCCAATTTCACGATCTTCCTTTCCACAGCTCTTATGTCAAATACATCATGCAATATATAAACATGAAATGCTTTTATATTCACTCTTTCTTACATTTCAAACTTTACTATTAAACAATTTCTTTACTTTCTCCTGCTACCATGATCATGCCCATTCTTTCATTTCTTCCCCAAGAATTGCAAATAATCAATATAATAAATTTGTGAATACAAGATATTTAAAAATACTCAACTGAAATATCTCCATTTTCATTAGGCTTCCATCTATTTTCAGAACTTTACCTATCTAATAATACTGTTTAGAAGAAAAAAATTACATTATTTCCCAGAAGCAAACATGATAGAAAAGCTACCAGACCTAATAATAGGGTAGAAAAGTAAGTGATTTTGTAACACTTAACTATATCAAGGAAAAAAGTGAATACTATCCAAAAATAATAGTTTCTTTTGGAAGCAACTACTCTTCTTGCAAAATTAACAAAACGAAATAATATTTATGAGTGAATATATGCATCTTGCAACACCTACAATTTTCTCTGCTTGTGCCAAATTGCAATGTTTATGTCATCAGCAAAGCAGATTAAAAAGAAAACGAGTTACGAAACCTAACACAAAGTACAAAAACATTTGTTCTTCCTAGTATTGCTCATGGATTAATAAATTAATTACAAGCAAAATGCCTGTAGAACAACAGTATTATTAACAGATAATAAAGGTTGAGCTAAAATATTACTGACTAATCACAGAAAAAGCTGCCACATGAAGCCAATTATTAAGAATACAAATAAAAATAAAATATCATCCTAATATCTAAGCATAATCTCAATCTTGACTATGTTCTATTCTTTTAAATTTCATTTTTTTTATTAAATACCTTAAGTATCATTATTATGTACCTAAGATAGCTTTCACTGTCTTTCTATCCTTTGCAGAACACATTTCTAAAGGCAAAAAATTATCACTCCTCTTCAAAACAAATAAAGAAAGCTGAAGTCACTAAGTGCCTTATATGATGTAAATATAAATACACAACACAAAAGTATGCTTTAACAATGTTTCTCTTCCATTTTTTGCATCTATGAATACAATAATGCAAATGCAGTGAAGCTGTGTTATATATATATACATTTTTTTATTACTGCAATCATTATCTCACAATGTCTCAAATTCTACAGGTAAGCAAGGAGGGCATTTTGTATCAATGCAATACATGTTGAATTGGCATCATATCACTGTTTTTTCTACAGCATACTCTTTCATACAACTGTTGGTAAATTTTGTTGTCAATTCCCTATTCAGTAGAATTTACATTTCACCTGAGCACAACTCTTTTCCTCTTTGTATCACATATTGTAATAGGAAACAGACTTTCAGTATTCCCAGACCATATGCTTGTAATTTCACTTATGTTACTACAAGTACTTTTAGTCATTGCTTTGAACATTGCCAATCAACTGCCATATCTCACCTTCCATTTTTTGGTTTCTTTCATACTTTAATTACAATATATCTTCCATTACACACATGCAACTGAAAATCACTGTAATATACAATGTTACAAAATAAAATTTTAGCATATCAGATCATTATATCATTAACTTAATGATACACAGTGTCACCAGCAATCTTAATAAAATCATAAAAAATATATATTTATATCTAAAATGAAACTTCAAAACCTTCATTTTCAAATTCAAATAAACATATTCCATCATGTCCACAATAAATCTTCAATATGCAGACTTATCAAAAATTATTTCAAAATCTGTTTTAATCTGATTTAATAGCTCCACATCTAGAAAATCATTTTCTTATCTAGACATAAAATTGTTGCAGCTACAAAACAATTTACATTGTGTATTATGAATTTGTAGAATGATACACATATCAATGATGGGATTAATCATATGCCATATCAGGCCTTAATGCTTCTGTACATGGACTACAATTTCAACACGATCTGTGATACCTTAATGGTGGTAATTACAAAAATGACATTGGCTACTACACTGATTATAATTCTAACTGTATATATGACATCATGTGCGCTTCATGTTTAATACTTACAGATGCTAAAGATAGACATAGCAAAACTTTCATTGTGCTATCACACTAAATCAGTATTTCATTAATAAATTTCTTTATCTTTATATAGTTATGCCAATGCTGAATTCTATATATTATATCAATAAAATCCTATCATACACAAACAACAACAGACAATGAAGAATTGCAGGTGACAGTGACTTGTGAGCTGATATGGTAATAACATTTAACTTCAAGCTGACAGGTTAAAGAAGGCTGTGACTTGGCAAATCACCAGTAGATAACCCCAAGTTGTGACTAGCAGATAACACAAGTGGAAGTGTTGACACAGGATGTTGTGGTGTCTCCTGGGATCATCAGGTGCTTCTTTTTGTGCTTATCAGTTAATGGAATCCCCTGTTGTGAGAAATAAAATATATAAGATAAAAAAAATAAAAGAACTCATAATTAATATATAAACCCTGCAGATCATTATTTTGAGCTCACACCAGTAGTTTGCAGGCCCATGATTATCAAGTACTCCTGGTATATTTAAAAGCCTCAGTGTTTATTTTCCATATATCAAAATTATGCATTATGTTCAAAGAAAGCCTATCCATAAGTAAGCTTACTAGAAATAGATTATTTATTGCTTATTTATAAATATTATCAACCCCAGGTAAAATTTTTGCTGTTCATCATACACTCATACCTAGTTTAACTGAAAATGCTGATTGTCCTAAGTTATCCACACTAAGTCTGAATTGGCTATTATCAATAATCAAATCAAGAGAGAAAAGAGCAATAATACAGTACTGCCTCTTTAATCAAACACAACATGCAGGAAAGGGGTTCAAGTCTACTTGCACCATCATTCTCACCTGAGCCCCCATCACAGCAAATAAAATGAATAAACAAATAATGAATATAACTCAATAAAAAATTTTAGATTATGTTTGAAGTCAAATGAGAGATGATTTTCTTACTTTAATCCTCAAATATGCAGAGAGAAAGAAAAAACTGAACAATAACCACTTAGGCATCAACTATAGAAAACAGAATAGTCCCTCTTTTTTGCTATGATTGATTGCAGTAGGCTGTCCTTAAAGACATTTCTAAATATAAGGCCCATGCTACTTTTTGAGGTATGGCCATTATCTCATATTTCCCCTCATGCCTGACCTGCCAGAAGGCTAATGTGAGCTGCCCTTATTCAGACCTTGGTCACACCAATACAAAAAAATAATATTGCCTATCCACCTAGCAGACAGGGTTTCATGAGCAGTAAGCTCATGAAGCAACAGCTCACATCCAGTGTTGCCAGAACACAATCTACAGCCTGCATGACTTACAAACCAAGTAGGCTGATCTATATTTCATCTGTTAAAAGGAGGAACATAAAACCCAGGTAAGAATCTACAAAAACTTACCATTCTTGTCTCCAATATTTTTTAATAACCAACATAAAAACGCCCACTTCAGTTAACTCTGTTAAGGTTCTTTTTAAAGAGAAATAATTCTTTACAAGTATGAGATTTTATATCAACTGATCCTAAACCATTCCAAGCCTGTATTGCAAGCATACAGGGAAGGGCAGGTTCAAATATTATTACATTTTGCAGATCTGCTGGCATACCGACTTGCACTGTTAATTTATAGGGCCCACTTGCACGAACACCCATTTTTTTTTTACTTATTACATTTTTTATAACAAGTATATCTGTGAAAGAGTAAGGTAGTGTGTAATACTGTCTTTTACTTATTAACCCCTATGATCTAGATGAGTGACCATCTTATCATGAAAACTTTGGTTTGAGGGGCGGGTGACATGAACATGCCAGAGTGACGGAATGAAATTGCCACGAGTGCACAAAGCTCTTGGAGGGTGATTAGACTTAGTGGGTATTTAGGTAGGGGCTCTTGGTTTGTATCCAATGATGAAGGAGTGTGGACTGTAATAATCTAATAAATATTCTTATAAATAATGTAACTTATATAACCATCCATGAGCCAGGACTGAAAAAGCACAAGCTACAGGGAGGCTATTTCCATGCTCAGGATCCTATTCCTGCCCACTATGACCAAAAATGCAGGTTGTATTACAGAAAATTGAATAATATGAAAAAAAAATTAAAAGACAAAAATGACAAACTGTTACTCATTGTTATTATTACTGTACAGCATTATGGAGAAACTAGAGAGATGATATGGAGTCTGTGCAAGGAAAACCGTCTGTTACCATCTGGATACAGTAAATCAAATGACAAATATTAACAGTGTAAAGGCATGGAATCTTGTCACTGCACATGAATGTTCATTTATGCCCAGACTACAAGCCACATACTAATCAGAGTGGCTGCTCAATTAACTCTAATGCCTAGATTTTGGGCCACATGCAGGCAGTAAAGCACCCGGATCCAAGGGGTAAACATATCAACAGAATATATAATAATATTTGAATACTAAGAGACCCTATGAAAAGAGTTCTGGAAATAAAATAAACAAATCATAAAAATAAGAACTATATATATCACAATAATTCAGATGGTGCTTTCATATTCTCCTGATTCCTGAAGAATTTTCCTTGTATAATGAAGAGTAAACAAGTATCTATAAAAGAGATACTCAATCTTTTTTTGTCACAAAAAACACACCATAAATTCAAAATCTATGAATGAATAAGTAAATCTGCACTTATAACCCTACCTGTCTGAGTCTTGTAGCATGATTATGGATGGTATAGCTTTTGAGGTGTGACTTGATTGAGTGTGGTAGTGGCAAGTGTTCAATACCGTACACAGTTGTTGTTGCAACTATGGCTCTACTACAAAGTTCTTGGAGCGTTAACACTGTAAATAGATGGCAGCTTATAAGAATGATTATTTTCTTTTTCTCAATCATGTATTCATATAATTCACATACCAATTTGTTAAATTATGCAGTTACTTTTACTTCTTTTCTGGGATTGAATTAATTTAAAATACTTCAAACATTCTTTTACATTGGAAAAATCAACTTTGACATCTGTGATTACCAACAAGAACTTTTTGTCTCATTTTTCCAATATTCTTACCTTTATTCGCTCTCCAGAGTCTCTCCATCCCATTCCGTTTTAAAGCCAACCGTGAGAGTTCTGTAAAACTCTCGACAATATTGAAGTCACATAGTGGACTAACTTCAAATAGGTTCATGTGGTTTTTGGCTGCATACTGTTCTGCTTGGCTTTGGCTCACCTGTCTCTTGAAAGCTAAGTGAAGTCGGTTCCCAATCAATACCTTCGGCACACCTGGAGCATGCTGTAAAAAATATGAAAGGTTAGCAACTCCTTTTAGTTTTTATGCTTTTGCAGTAATTTAAACAATTCTTTAAACCTATAATTATGCTTTTACAACTACAAAAAAATGTGAATACTATCTTTAGATGAATAAAGCAAAATAAATAAAAATCAGGCATATCATAGATTCCTTTCAATTCACAAAT
This sequence comes from Penaeus monodon, assembly GCF_015228065.2. Taxonomy (NCBI): domain Eukaryota; kingdom Metazoa; phylum Arthropoda; class Malacostraca; order Decapoda; family Penaeidae; genus Penaeus; species Penaeus monodon. The sequence goes on from NC_051390.1 coordinate 16,980,116, forward strand.
GATGTAACCTGTAAAACAGCTGACACTGAATATGTAATTACAAAAAATAGCTTACATGTAACCTGCACGCATTATAACAATACAGGAGTAATTTAGTCAAATAAAACAAAGCATAACTGTCCTAATCCTTCCCTTCTACCAACATACAATGTGATAATATTATCTGCTTCCATACATTTTCTATAATCACTTTCCAGATTTTTTTTGTCACCAACTCAGGTGACTGTGTTGTGCAAGGTGTCCTCACATAAATCCACACTAAAAACAGATGACCTCCTGTTTCAGTGTTCCTTTCAGCCATGTGTCTCATTTCTTGATATATTACAAAACATTCAAGGAGTGAGATATTCAGCATGGAGAATTACACAGAGCCTTCATAACCACCCTGCCCTGAACTCAATGTTTCACTGTATGAAGAACTGACTGGCAATTATTCTCCTCCACTTTCTCCAGTCCCCATGGCCTGTCACATCTATCATTGTACCAGGTGACTATGAAGCTGAGAGATGTCCAATGTTTCTTTAAGAAGGAGAATCCACAGACATCCTGCTGTCCTTGGGAAGGCTGAGGTGAAAGAGATATTGGCAGCCAGGAGGGAACAACAGAGCTTATCAGGCATATTGTCAACACATTCTACACTGGAGTAGAGACCAGCTGGTTTCTTCTAAAAACGACTGTAGATGCTGTCAAGAGAACACTAAGGTAAGTGCAGCAAGAAGCAAGTGTGTCTGATCTTACATATGACAACATGAATGTGGAGAGGCCTTTCTTCAATATAAAGATGAGCAGTACCAGCTTGTGAATAAGAGGATCAAAGCACTGACTGCAAAATTTGATACTTATATCCTTGTAGATTTACAATATCTGGATCAAAAAAGGCAAGGTAATGGTGATCCCCACTGAGCAATAACTATTCAACTAATCCCAAGAGAAAAAGTTCTCAAAATTCCAGAATTCCAGTCAAAGGATTAAACAAGTCCAATACCAAATTCACTACATATTCACGTATTTCTGCTATAATTTCAATCATCATCATCAATAATGGTATGCTCATGTTTGAGAAGCTGTGGACCTCTCCACCATCCTTTGCTACTCAACTCGATCCTGGGTAAGACAATAAACTGCACCCTGGGGTTCCCTTGAAAAGAATAGCACCCTATTAGCTCCCTATGCCAGGGTTGTGGTGAAGCTGTTGGCAGCAGGGCATTGGATATCTGGTGAAAACACCTTCGGTTCTACTGATTACTGGTTTCACCAAACAATATGCTGGCATATTGCAGTGTAACTGTTTCAAAGCAGCAGAGATAGTTCCTCCTAGTTAGTTCGAGACTGAGAGTTGAGAAGGAGCCTGGGGGATTCCACTCAACTTTTCTTTTCTCCTGACAAACCTCTACACCAATGATTAAATACAGAAATGATATTTTCAATACTCCATCCTAAATCTGGTCTGTCAACAATGAACCACAATGTACTGACATAAATGGCAATTTGATAACATGCCATCAACCTGACAAAATAGCTATTTGTGAAATGGATGCTGTGTTGCAGAGAGGCACAGCAACGTTCTCTCCTCTACACTATGTACCTGCGTCACAGTTTTTCATAACCTCATCGGATAACTCTGAACAGTATACACATTTAACCCAATGTTACCAGAATGGCATATACATACATGCATTTTCCACAATGATTTTAGTTTACTAATTTTGTTTATACATCTTTGGCTCCACAAAAGCTTAACAACAATGGAGTCAATTACTTGTCTCACCTATTTCAACTGTTTACCCATTCCCTTGATTTTCAGTTTTGTTTTTTTATTTTTTCTTGTTATTAGTATTCTAAAAACATCATAATAATCATAATGTAAATAACAATAACAGTATTATTAATAGCATTAGAAAAAAACATTTTCAAAAGAATGGGAAATCAAGGTAAGACCATGAAGGTCCCACTAGTTGACTCCTTGGTGATTAAGAACTTGTGGAACCATATACATATAACCAAAATTCAGAAAAAAACAAACACTAGACAGTACAATGGTTACTGTCTATAAATAAAACACTAGCATTTAAGCAACAAAAATATCAACAAAATACAATGATTACGAGCAAATATTTTTCATAGAAAGACATGCAAGAAAACATTTTCATTAATGAGATGGAGAGGACTTTGTTTGTTTCACTGGAACAACTAAAATATAAATGTAATAATCATTTTTTTTTAATACTTTCTGATTATTACCCATTACTTATGGTATATTTAACCCTTTATGTCCCAGTGGCTGATATATCGGCCGGATGGCTGGCCTGTGAATTTTGGGACAGTGGTTGTTTCTAGGGCAATTTACATAACAACAATCTATCTTGGACCCCTGTGTCTAAGTTTATGGATGTGTAGCTTGGTCTGGTCTAGTTTCAGCCTTTTCAGAGTTGGCAAGTGATCAGTGTTCAGATTTTCGTTTAGGCCAAATGGCAGCTCCCAAAAGAACTTTCACTGTTGAAGAATGTCTGCAGTATTTGGACGATAATTTTGATATTCCTGGGGATGGGCTTGACTATTCTGAGAGACATTTCCCTGAATTGGTTTCTCGTAATGAGAAAGGTCATTACCAAGAAAGGAGGTGCAAGGTATGTGGTACTAAAGGCATCCGCAAGAGAGTTATATATTTTTGTCCAGACTGTGATGTAGGGCTTTGCCCTGCACCCTGTTTCAAAGAGTACCACACCAAATAAAACATGAAAGAGCTGTTACAGAGTTATTACATAGTTTTGGGCAATTTTCATCAATCCTGCATCATGATCAAAGAGAAAGTCTAATCAACATTGATAAGGATTTGTAGTCATTTACATTATAAACATTAAGTATTTTTTCTGTTCTGTATGTTTCAGTGTAATAGATGAACATTTTCCAGTAAGTTTACTAGAAATTTTTTTGGTATATTGACCAATTTGTATGACATGAAAACTACATTATCATTACATCATTATTACGTTATTATTACGTCATCAAGTCTAAAAATAGAATCTTATTTCAAAAATTGTTTTGTAGAATTAGCTATTATGATCTTATTGCTAATTTTCTCAAGTATGATGTTTATAGATAGACTAATAAAGAAACAACAGTAAATTTACTGTTTTGGACCTGCCCCCCTCAAAATGAATTCCTTTTCATATCCCATCAAAGAAATAACTAATTCACGGAGTTTATGCAAATCAAACCATAACAAATGAGGTATCATTTCGTTGCTTATTGTTTGCCCTTTTACATCACGTAAAAGGGCAAACAATAAGGAATAATGTTATATTTTTCACTCATACATGATTGCTTTCATGGGATATTGAAACTAGCAAAAACTCATGCAGAGAAATTTTCCTGATATTGAACCCCCCCCCTATTAGGTGAATTTATATTCAGTCAAAAAAATAATTAACAACCTTTGTTCATAAATGTCCAAAGAACATTCTTTCAAAATTTCAGCACTGTAAGTGCAACTGGAGCATTTCTAGGCTTTTTACACCACACTGCCATTAAAAAGGGAGAAAATTCAAAATTTGTATTTGGGCTATAAAGGGTTAAGTGGTTGTAATCATATGTTAGACAGATTTTTTTCCTTTCACCCTAGAACTTAGAATCTTATTATATTTTCAAAATAAAGAAAGTTACCAGTTTTATACATAGCTGCAGTTACTCAGCCAGTGAAAATTCCCATGGTTTCTAGTCTTTGGCAATAAGGGGGACCAACCTCACTGTGGAATTCTTTCTTCTTTTTATAAAAAGGAATTTCAGATTTCAAATCCTCATCGTCGCTTCTATCACTATTATCATCACTTTTATCATTTTTCACAATATATTGAGAATTATTAAGGAATAGGCTCAGCATATGTAGAATTACAAAATTTCAATATTCATAACTAAATATTCTTCAAAACATCCACTCAAAGTAATACAGTGGGCATCTTTTGAAGATAAATAAAAATACCATTTCATGACCTAAATTAGTGATTTTTCTGAGCTAAAATAATATCTAAATCTGTTCATAAACAGAAAGCAAATTTTTCAAAATTTAATCTGTACTTTTTGGGGGGAGGGGATGAGGAGGAGGTATCTCTCTCCATTCTCTTGTATATTCAGAATTACCAAAGAATAACTTCAACACATGCAGAATTATGTAAAGTCAATGTTTATACCCAAATATTTCTTTTAAATAATCACTCAAGTGCAATTCAATATGCATAGCCTATTGTGAAGACAACTCAATACTAACATAGAGTCAAACACCCTAAAGATATCAAGGGGGCCTACATAAACATTGGGGAGATCTTTCAAGGGTGAAACATTAAAAAGCCCAATATCTCTATCATCAAAGTCTTGCATTTTTGGATATTTTTCTGAGGTCTGTCCCTGCAAAAGAGAAAGAACATTTGCTGTCTGACAAACAAAATTATCAATTACTTTTATTCATGAATAGTTCCATACTATAAAGTTTCTCACCTCCTGAATTTCCTTCATCCATCGATCTAAGCCCTCGAATGACCACTTGTTGGTGATATCATACACCAAGAGGATACCCTGGGCACCTCGAGAATAAGATCTTATAATGGTGCAGAATCTTCCTTGGCCGGATGTATCCCACAGCTGTAACTTGACCCTCTTCCCGTCCAGCAGGATTGTGGTCGTCTTGTGTCCTGTCAATTGAATTGTAGGAATTAGAATACTACACAAGTAATAAATTATATATTTTGGGAAAATCTTAAGCTACTTCTCTAACTCTCTAGTTCTCTATCTCCTTACAGACCTTCTTCCCTACATCCATGCCTTCCTTCTTATCTATATATAATAAAAGTTTTTATTCCTATGAATCACTGTTTTAGCTACAGCCTTAAGATACTTTTTTAAAATAATACAATAAAGTACTCTTTTGCTCTACAGTTATTATCAATCTATTCAAATGGTTGCATCCTGAATTTTGATGCATTAATTCATGACTAGGCAACTATATATCATACAAAAATGCATATACAGATGAAAAAATATGAGATAAATTTATTAGATGTAGCTACATATATATACACACATACATATTTCCTTCATACAGTATAAATGAAAATGGATTTAAATTCATAACATGTTACACTAACTACCACACTGCATGTTGCCATAATATAATGAAAAGCTATAGGCTATATGATTACTACATATTTTACAAAAGGGTTATATAAAAAACAGACAATTGGTGTAGATTATCATATTAAGCAGTTTACAAATATGCAATAAACATTGGCAGAACTTTATATCACAGTAAGAAGATTATACATATGTACAGGTCTACATATAGTCTAGTAGAAAAAAAAGGGAAAAAATAAATTATTACATAAAATATGCTGAAAAGCAAACAATATTGACCAATCAACTGCTCGGTCACTAGTTCATATAGTCTAAAGCAATCTCACCCAGTGACCTTGTAATACAGATATGCATATGGATGACTGGGAACAAGGACATGAGAAAGTGTCTTCTAACATTAACCATAGGTATACAAACAGTATGCTTACTGAATACCAATACAGCATCTTTATATACATTTCAGTTGTGTGCATTACAAAATATGGTCCAAACTTGTTTGTATCTGTGTTGCTACCTCCTTCAGCCTGATAATCTGGCTTGCCTTGCTGGACCTGACCTTAAGCAAATCTTCCTTCTTATCTATCTGCCATTTCCTCTTTTTCACCCATAGTCTATTGCAAAATCTCTCCACATTTCTCTCTGTGTGTTGAATACATGTGAATAATGTCTATCTTTTAAAACTAATCTCAAGTTTTACCATAAAACAGACAAAACATATGGTCAAGTATTCTCTGCACATAATTATTTCTCATAAAAATACAATAAAACCTACATGCCACAACTTTCAACTGCAATATTTTACTTTTATATTAGGAATATACCATTCATGTCTTTGTCATGCACTAACCAAACATGCATGCAGTAAGGTTAAGTCCCACATGCAGTGGGTGTCAAATGACAAATCTGAGTTACGACATCTTGCATAACTAGAATATTTGGGTCTGCAAATTCATGACTTTCCAAAACAGGGAGGGGGACAATCCCTCCAAAGTTAAAGAATTTTCTCAGCAGGACAATTCTGTTCACTCTTAACCAGTCCACTTCAGCATCTCTCTCAATTCTAAATCTAATCGTACCAATAGAAAGACATGCAAATTGCACATAGTTTATAAGTTTTTTTTTTTAACTACATTTAAAACCCGTCATCAAGAATCACCAATATGTCAAGCGCATTTTCATTTACGCAAACTCTAATATATTATAAAATTTAAAAACTTATCTTTATTTTTTTAAAACCAAACTCTATAATAACTGTAATAAAAGGTAGTACCATACATTTTTGAGTCAGATCAACACACAGTAAAGCTGCAGTTACATGAGCATTTTTTTCAAAGACTATTTGTAATATTATCCAACCTTTGCAATGGCCCTCAATCTATATGTTGTCTATTTCCTAGCTTGGTGGTCACACAGGCAAACATAACTATCTTGTTAAGTATTTGATTTTAGTCAATAAACATGGCAGCGAGATCCATAATTTTGACAAACAATGATTTGATGATGTCATAGCCACTATCAAACAAAATCATGTAGAAATAATAGGCACACTTAATATATAAGGAAATATAATAAAATACCAATTCAATAATCTTATCAGTTGTATCATATAACACTAAAGTTGTATGTGCATCTGTTTAAGTATCTCTTAGCAGACCGCACTCTCATGCCATGTCCCATTCACCATTTCCAAACAATCCATACCTTTCACCAAACCTTCTACATAGATCCCACAAAAAGATGGTTATGCCAACTAAGAGGTTGGGAGAAGCAGGAAATTTGGATATTACTTACAATGTAAAAAAAAAAAAAAAAAAATTGTGACCATTGCTTAAAACAGCCTAGAACCAAGTTGGCCTTCCTATGAGGTTGTGGTCTTTCTTTAAATACAGATAGCTGGCTTTTCTTTCTCCATATGATTAAACCAACTTTCAAGTATTCAACCAAACAAAACAAAACATGGTACCTAGATTCCCATACAAGCACCCAGCATTACTACAACTATTGACTCACAATCACATACAAGATCAAAAACAATATCCAATACTGACAAGCAGCACATATACAAAAAGCAAGTAGCCTAACTAAAAAGCTACAAATTTTGGTTAATACTGAACAAAGACAGAGTGACGGTAGAGAAAAGCTAATGTTATCGCATTAAAGAGGATATAAAGCAAAATTACAACATAAAGAAAATAATCTCAGAATTTAAAGTACGCTTGCAATCTCTTTAATAAGATCAGTGGATCTATAATTGTGCCTAAGTCTATATGTAGCTCTTGCTCTGAACATTTCTGACTGAAGAGAAAGTTACTACACAGCCTTTACAAGTAGATATAACCTGGTCACATGTTCAAATCCCTCAGGTAAATAAGAATTTAAACCAACTGTTAATTCAAGTAAATATGGTAATTTCAACATTCAAAGTCAAAGCTAGTCCCATATCCTTGTGGACAGTCAATAGAGCAACCCCAGCACGTTGATGTCAGTATGCCAGCACTCACCAACAGATGAGATTACTGAAGGGGAGACCAGGCATAAACCCTTGCTATTGCCTCCAGTTTCCTTATTAACCCACTGCATCCAGGTGCCACCTCCAGTTTCCTTATTAACCCACTGCATCCAGGTGATGTGACTATCTTGTCATGAATAAATTTGGTTGAGGGCCAGGTGACAGGAATATGCCATCTCGAAATAATATGGCTGAGGACCACAGTGAAGAGATAGTGCCATCACGAAAAATTCTACGGAGGGCCAGGGTGTCAGGAATGACTCATTATGTATGCACAAAAATTTTGAGGATAATTAGTCTCAGTGGGCATTTAGGAAAGGACTCTTGCATGATTTCCACCAGTTAACAAGGGTGGATTGCGACATTTTTGAGCCATGGCCAGAAGAGTTCCAGCTCCAGAGGACAATTTCCATGCTCAGGATCCTATTCCTGCCCACCAGGAGGAGGAAGAGGAGGAGAGGAGGAGGAGGAGGAGGAGGAGGAGGAGGAAGAAGAAGAAGAAGAAGAAGAAGAAGAAGAAGAAGAAGAAGAAGAAGAAGAAGAAGAAGAAGAAGAAGAAGAAGAAGAAGAAGAAGAAGAAGAAGAAGAGAAGAAGAAGAAGATTTTCAAACATAGTCTTAAAATGTTTAAAGGCAACTGAGGAATCATCCCCAACGAGTTTTTTCATCGTAATCAAAACTATTCAGAAGTCTTTAAGAGATTTAAAGAAACAAAATTACATGCACAACAGGGGGTATGGGTGGGTGCCTGGGCAAGAATTGTTTTTCAAATAAATTACTAAACATCTGACAACAACTACTGAACCATACTTGCCCCAGCAGGCCAGACACATCCCAAGTTATCCAAGCAATGTTGCTCCGAGCTCTAGTGACTATAGACAGCTCTTCAGATACAAAGGATTGAGGATATACAAATAAGAAAGTGACGATAAAAAAGGGTATTCCATTCACAGGGGTGGAATGCAACTTTTCCTATGGAAAAAATGAAGACCTGGGTAAATATCTGCGTAAGATTAGTTCTTGGGTAGATACATTCTTTAATAATGGAAATTACTCTCAAAATGGTACAGGTGAAGAAAACCCAATGTAGTTTTTTGTGAATTTTGTTACATACAGACGGCTCCACATGTGCTCAGCCAGCAAGGAGTCCGTCTATCAGTAGGCCCTAGGGACTGCTCCCAATCCCCATTCCTTGAAATTGCGAGAAAATGTATTTTCTTTCTAAAATTATTGATTTCAAAGTGGTTAGTATTCTTACTGATATTATTATCAGACTGATATTAAAATCTTGGTGAAATTTTAAAGACACTGATGTAATACAAAAGAAACTTTCCAAAAATCAAGGAAAAGGGTAAACAGGTGATATGGGCAGGACTAATAACTGACTCCTTGGTGATTAAGCACTTGTAGAGCCATTTATGTGTAAATGCAATAAATTATTGTATTACAGTAGGCATGACACGTACTCTTGTCATCCATACCAATGGGTTAATATCCAATCCACTTCAAGTACAGTCACATACAAAAATAATCACCTATCTGCTGATAGCCTCAGCCTCAGAAAACATTCATTCCTGTATAGTGAAGGGGAAGGGAAACAGTTGGGAGAGAAGGGGGATTTGGGAGAAATGTTAGCTGTATAGTTTGTTTATATTTTCTGGTATTATCAGTTTTATTAATGTTATCATAATTACCAACACTGCAATTGTAATGTTATTAATTATACTAAAAGTAAGCAAAATGAGTACTTCCTTTTAGGACCAGTGCACCCATTTTTTTTAGTAAAGATACAATACTCTATGAGCATTATCAGTGATATAAATGTAGAGCAATTCTGATTAGTGCAATATCAAATATAGTCCCAATAAAAGAGGAGGGCATGAAGTATAGCAGGGAAATTGTGGGGTAAAACAGCCTGAAGAGGATCCATGTAGAACAAAAATATGAAAAAAAAAAAAAAAAAAAAAAAAAAAAAAAGTCTACAGGCTAAAGGTCCAACTTTCAGAAAAGTCTACAGATACCCCCTGGAGTATATAGAATATGTTTAAGCATATATTACCTGAACCAACAGAAAGGAATAATTTCAATGCACCAAATAGAAACTTTTCTTGGTATAAATTACAAAACAATTTCTTTGCTTCTACATACAATTTGCTCTCTGAAAACCATATGCTTTTGTTAAAATACCAAAATATTTCTATTATTTCATTAACTAAGTTGAATTACTTGGTACATAACTGCATTTTTTTTAGTTCTTTACACTACGGATGCACTCCCCAGAGACTTCCCTAACTCTAATCACAAAATTTACTCAACAATCCAAGTTGCTGTAACTGGGTGTGCCCTTCAAGCAGTACCTAAGGAGAGGTTTGATGGGGGGCTCTGCCCCAATACCCCCCAGGAGACATTGCACAGCAAGATAGAACTGAAACTTGGGAGCACCAACTGGACTTAGGCTGTGAGTAGTGCTTTCCATTCATGTCTGCAGATAATTTCTTGAAATGACAACTACAATTTTTTGTCCTTTACAAGAACACTATCTTCAATTTGACCTAGCTTTGTGCATCCAAACCATAAAGATTAACCACACTTTTCTAAACACCTAGGAACTTGATGATTTCAAATAATACATTATGATGGATACTAATGTCTATTTCATCTGCAAAGCTACTATATTTTTTAAATGGTACACACACACACACACACACACACACACACACACACACACACACACACACACACACACACACACACACACACACACACACACACACACACACACACACACACACACACAATTTTATATATATATATATATATATATATATATATATATATATATATATATATATATATATATATATATATATATATATATATATATATATATATATAATATATATATCTAATATATTCTATTTGTATTATAGTAGTATTTTATTAATTTTGATTTGACAAGTTACCTCACTATTTTTTGTTTGCGTATGCTACTTTATCTAATGATTAAATAAGCTAAATGTCTTACATAACATCTAAGAAGTACAGTCCTATTCAAGCTTTATCAAAATTTCATTATATCCAGTACCATATAAACAATACATAACTGGCAGAGGTGGTAAATTTAGAAACAAGGATCACATAGACATAGACCTACAATGACACACTGAAAATTTGACAAATACTTTAAACAAACACCTCACAAGACTAACACCTTTATAAATGCCAACAAAGCAATACCAAGTTCGCAATCCTTCCCAAATCCCTACCCCCTTGTAACTATGTATATGTATGCTGAAAAGTACACAGCATGTTAGTTTGAAAATGGGATAAAACAAACTGAATTAAATAAAGCCTAACCCTAATCTAAGCCTTGTGGAATGAAAGAAGTCTAGTTAACTGCAGCCACATTTGACCTACACAGGACTTGCCAATTTAGTCAGCAAATGTGGGCTCAATAATCTGGAAGGATCACCAGTTTGTCATACAACAACCAGATCTGATCCCAATACAACAATCTCTACTCTGTCTAAACTCAGGAAAGTAAAACACAATAACCCTAGACTCTTGAGGACACAAATTCACTAAGTCTTCTTTGAGAAAAAAATAAAATAAAGTGGTGTAAAGCAGCGCAAAATATTGTATATCACTCCAGACATATCATATCAGCACAAGTATGAAATGTCAGCTGATTTGAAAAACAAAAAGTGAAGGCAAATCCTAAGTACTCCAGAGTCTGGGGTGAGATGCTGTTTTTTTCCTTCCCGAGTCACTCTAAATAACATAAAAAGTGACCTACCAGTAACCATTCTGAAAAAGCACAATATGACCTAATTAAGTCAAGGCTGATGGGCATGACATACGTAAATGCCATGCCCAGTGTGAGTTTACTTTATTAATTGTTTATACACATAGATACACTTGTACTAAGTCGCCAATTATGAGTACTGCCTGTCTCGCCTGTTTACCCTTTTCCTTGATTTACAAAAATATTTTACTTATCTTATTTTGCTGTTACTAATGTTTTTAACACTATAGTAATTGTAATGTCTATAATAAAAATAACACAATATCGATGATTGAAAAAATACAATTTTCCACCCTTTAGGAAGATGAAAATCAGGAAGGTCACAAGTCTACTAATGATCCTTTGTGGCTAAGCACTAGCAAAGCCATCTATGTGCAGAGAAATTTGAGAATATACTTAAATACAGTGTACCTAAATGCAGTATATCTATACATAGCACACCTAAATACAACATCTATATACAAGGTAAAAATGGAGACACAAACAAAAATTATAAGGTCGTTTCAACTTTTGATCATTATGAAGGTAATTGTTTACAGTACGGATACAGTCCCCCAACTCCATATCACAAACTTTATTTAACAATCTAAATTGCTGTGACAGGGCAACTGCCCAAGGGGCGAGTTGATGGGGGGATCTGCTACCCAACACTCCCCGGGAAACAATGTCTTCACCTCAGTATGCACAGGAAGATAGAAGCTGGACCGGACTTCGGCTGTGAGTGGTATTTTCTGCAATCTTCTTCCTTTACTTGTGGTGTTACTGTTTATGTTTTCAGAAAATTCCTTGTACCAACTACTGCAACTTTTTGTCCTCTACATGAATATCATCTTCAATCTGCCCTAGCTTAGTGCCTCTATACCATATAGATTAACCATCACAAATCAGTAACACAGTAAAGAAATAGAACAGATTCTAAAAAGATTTTACAATTTCCTAATCTATATCACAGCAAAGACTACTCACCGCTGCCAACACAGAAGGGCGACTCGGTGGAACCATCTTCCAAGGGCTGAAGGATCTCGTGCTTCCCGACGTCACTGTCTCCCACCAGAAGGAACTTGAGGAGGTAATCGTACGGCTTGCTGGACTCCCCCCCACCCCCCGGCCCCCCTCCGTCCGACATCATGCTCATCTCATCACTCGAATTGGAATTACCGATGCACCCATTGAGAGACACTATTGTGGACTTCACGACAACAAACACTTGAGTTCGTTAATTAACAGGACGTGGCGCTGGCCTCAGCGAGAACAACCTCATTACTCTGTCCAAAGGTTACAAACTTGTTCTTCAAATAAGGCCACATAGTCACTGATCAGATAATATCTCTAAGCAAGCAGAAAGGGCTTTCTTTGGATTCTGCTTTCTCTGGTATTCCTTGAGGAGCTCCTTGACTTGGTCTCACCAGTCCTTGCTGTCCTTAAGTTTCCACACCACGGACTTTTTCACGTTGTGTGCATGGGCCAGGTTAGCCCAAACACAAGCAGAGCTCACACACACCCGCAGACAGAGCTCACCCATACACAAACACACCAAGGCCAACCACCAACACACGCACACAACATCCACCAAGCGTTAACACTGTGAAAGTTGCTCTCGCTCCCTCGCCTTTCCTCGCTTCCGCCTCTCTCGCCGCGGCCACTTCACTTATCTGATCCTAGGAAAGCGAGAGGGCTTCACTGGAGGCTTGTCAGAGGCGGCCACGAATGTAATAAGCCGAGAATATAAGCACACGAGCCAGACTCCGCTCGTCAACAAAACAAACAGCTGAGTGCAGAGGGCAGCACTCGGGGCTCAGGCGGCCGCAGAAAACCTGCCTCCGAGCCGCGAGGGGGGACTCGCGCAGAGCCTTTGGAGGCCTCGCAAACTGTTTTCTGTGTGTATGAATATATATACATATGAATACATATAAATGAGTGAATATATACGTATGTGTATATATGCGGGTGACGTGTGTGTGTGTGTGTGTGTGTGTGTGTGTGTGTGTGTGTGTGTGTGTGTGTGTGTGTGTGTGTGTGTGTGTGTGTGTGTGTGTGTGTGTGTGTGTGTGTGTGTGTGTGTGTGTGTGTGTGTGTGTGTGTGTGTGTGTGTGTGTGTGTGTGTGTGTGTGTGTGTGTGTGTGTGTGTGTTGGTGTGGTGTGTGTGTGTGTGTGTGTGTGTGTGTGTGTGTGTGTGTGTATGCGTGTGTGTGTATGTGTGGTGTGTGTGTGTGTGTGTGGAGGGGGGGTGGTTGCGTGCGTGTGTGTGGTGGGGGGGGGGGGGGTGCGTGCGTGCATGTGGGGGGGTGCGTGCGTGTGTGTGTGGGGGGGGGGGTGCGTGCGTGTGTAGTGGGGGGGGGGTGCGTGCGTGTGTGGGGGGGGTGCGTGCGTGCGTGTGTGTGGGAGGGGGGGTGCGTGCGTGTGTAGGGGGGGGGGGGGTGCGTGCGTGCGTGTGTGTGGGGGGGGGGTGCGCGCGTGCGTGTGGGGGGGGTGCGTGTGTGCGTGGGGGGTGATGCGTGCGTGCGTGCGTGAGTGTGTGTGTGTGTGCGTGTGCGTGTTTTCTTACCTGTTCTTACCTAGTTGTTTCAATCCGGGAGAAGAGCTGAGCTCCGATGGGGACCATCTGAGCTCAGCTCTTCTTCAGCTTCTTCAGCTCTTCTTCTTCAGCTCTTCTGCTATATTTAGATTATCATATAATTTTTTTTTTTTTTTTTTTTTTATTGATGCATTTTTGGCACACACAGCGTTATTCGGAAGATTGTTCCACGTTTCAATAATTCTGTTTGGGAAACTGAACTTCTTGACGTCTTTCTCGACTCTTTTTACTTTCAACTCTTTGCTGTGTCCTCTCGTCCTTCTTGTGTTCAAAATTATACAGTCATCTTTGTCCGACTCATGTCCTATATCTCTTAGAGTAGGTGCTCCTTGAACTCTTTCTTGTCTACCTATACCATTTTTAAGTGTGGACCGCACTCAATACGAGGTCTTATGATGGCTGCAGTGACCCTCTTTACCATGTCTTCGTCCACATACACGAATGCCCTCTTCATGTTGACAATCAACCCAAGCATTTTATGAACCTTGTCGTTTATATTATAATTTGGGCTTAGGTTCTTGTTTATGATTATTCCAAGGTCATTTTCTTTATCTGTTTGATTTAATGTTACGTCTCTTAACTTGTATTGGTATAATGAACGATTCGAGGAGTTTGCTTTTCACTCCACCTAGGTTTTCTAATTTCCATAATAGTCTTTTTTGAGACACCTTATCAAATGCCTTCTTAAAGTCTAGGTATACACAGTCCACCCAGCCGTCTCTTTCTTGCAGTATTTCAGAAATTCTTTCACAGAAACAGAGGAGATTTGCTACGCACGATTTTCCTTCTCTGAAACCAAATTGTTTATTTGATATCATATCGTGTTTTTCAAGTCTCGCGCAGAGCCTTTGGAGGCCTCGCAAACTGTTTTCTGTGTGTATGAATATATATAGATATGAATACATATAAATGAGTGAATATATACGTATGTGTATATATGCGGGTGACGTGTGTGTGTGTGTGTGTGTGTGTGTGTGTGTGTGTGTGTGTGTGTGTGTGTGTGTGCGTGTGTGTATGTGTGTTTGTGTGTGTGTGTGTGTGTGTGTGTGTGTGTGTGTGTGTGTGTGTGTGTGTGTGTGTGTGTGTGTGTGTGTGTGTGCGGGTGATGTGTGTGTGTGTGTGTGTGAGTGTGTGTGTGTGTGTATGTGTGTGTGTGTATGTGTGTGTGTGTGTGTGTGTGTGTGTGTGTGTGTGTGTGTGTGTATGCGTATGTGTGTGTGTATGTGTGTGTGTGTGCGTGAGGAGATTTGCTACGCACGATTTTCCTTCTCTGAAACCAAATTGTTTATTTGATATCATATCGTGTTTTTCAAGTACTTCAACCCACTGTTCCCTAATTATCCTTTCTAACAGCTGCACTATTTAATAAAACTGGTCTATAATTTTGGTGGTTTTGTTTGTCGCCGTTCTTGTATAAAGGTGTAATACTGGCAGGTTTCCAGTCTTTTGGTAGTTTTCCTTGTCTCACAGAATTTTGGAATATTAACAATATAACGGAGTACATAATTCTTCGGCACATTCCTTCAGAACCCAATTAGATATATCATCTGGTCCCTCTGCTTTAGTCTTGTCTAACCCTTTCAGTAGGTTTTTTATTTCATTCTTTTCAAGTGTGATATTTTCGATATTCTGATTTATGTTTGTACGGTTACTTGCCATTTCAAAGTATGGGTCCTGAACAAACACCGACTGAAATTTCTCATTAAGGATTTCACACATTTCCTCTTCCCTAGTATAAACGATTTTATTGTCTTTGATGGCACTAATCTGATCTCTACTTTTAGTCTTACTATTTATATAGTTAAAGAAGAGTTTTGGATGGCTTGTACATTTACTGATTATATTCTTCTCAAAGTCTAGCTTCGCCTCCCTCATGGTTTGGGTATACACTTTCTTCCTACTTTATACCTTTCATATGCTGCCTGAGGTGTATGTATTCTGCCCCTTCTCTAAAGGAGTTGTTCGTTTTCTCTCATTTTTTTGCATTTATCAATGAACCACTTTTGGACATTTCTTGCTTCAGTTTTGAATTTTGATACAAATTTTTTCTACTCTTTGTTTACAGACTTCGAAAAAATTTAGAATTTTGCATATCAAGGTTCTTTCGTTCAGGGGGGTTTCCGAGTCTATGCCATCAAAGAAATCTTTAAGGCTTCTATAATTACTCCTCTTGTAACTGTACTTTCCTTTTCCTGCCTTACTTACGATGATTTTTATCTGTAGCAGAGAGTACTTCAACTTAATTACTACATGATCACTTTTTTCTTAAAGGAGGGCAGTAATCCATATACTAAATGTCATCTTTATGCTTTGTAAATATTAGGTCAAGCATAACTGGTCTATCTAGCCCACTTATCCTGGTTTGATTTGTTACATTTTGGAAGAGACAAAATTCATTTATGACTTCTAGTAATTTCACATTACACAAATCTGGCTGAGCTCTGGGATCGAAACTTTCCCAGTCAATTTTGCTATTATAATCCCCTGTTACAATTATTTCTTTTGCATTAGTTTCCGATAGTTGTAGCACTTCTTCCAGTCTCCTTAACGTTCCTTGAATAAGTTTTTGGTAATTTTCTTGTGACCATACCGATGTATGAGGTGGCATGTACTGTACACTGCGGTTATTATTATATTTACTCCGTTTGTTTCTACCTCTATTGCCCTTAGTTCTACTATAGGATCTTGTTGTAACTCTATCTCCTTTATAATATCGCTACCCCCCTCCATTTCTATTTGCCCTATCTTTTCTCCAAACATTGTAGTCTCTGAGTCCTAATGTTAGATCGTCTACGGAGGGATTCAGTTTGGATTCAGTGATGCATATTACATCTGGTTTATTACCTTCAATAACTGCATCTAATTCTAGTAACTCCGAACATAAACCATCTATATTTGTATAATCCATTTCTACATAATCTTTCGATATTCCTTTGGCTGCAAGGCTAATGATTGTCTATCTCCGCATTTTGGTTCCGGTGTGTGTGTGTGTGTGTGTGTGTGTGTGTGTGTGTGTGTGTGGTGTGTGTGTGTGTGTGTGTGTGTGTGTGTGTGTGTGTTTAATATATGCTTCTACGTGTATATACGCGCGCACGCACACACGCACATAGAGCCGCAAACATGTCTGTGTGAGATGTAAACGTTGGATAAAGAGCCAAAATATAGTTTCTGAGTCCTTAAAGTAAGCTAAAAAGCTATTGAGTTTCAATCGACAATACTAGTAACACATTCATTTACTCATTAGAAATTTACTTAGTAGAAAGTCTTTTGTCTTCATAACTCTAATAGATCATAAGACAGATAAATAGTTTGATGTATACATGTTTAGACAGAGAGATGGATTAATAAACAGATAGATATGCGTGTTGTATTTCTTGTCCGTTGTTTAGCCTTCTGACAAGGAGGAAAGAATGCAGGTTAATTGATAATGACATTTAGGTGGCAAACGAAAGCGTGTCTTTCTCAAGCCTCTTCAAATCTAGTATCATTCCCACATTGTCCGTGATGTGAAATTTATCTCTGATTGCTTGTTTCTTTAATAGCTGCTAGTAGAATGCAATGATTCTCAAGAGGCTTAGAGTGTTCACAAATGGTAAATGGCTCAGGCGCGTTACGGCTCCTGACCCATCTGGCAAAGAGCCAGCCACATGCTCTAGCATAAAAAAAAAAAAAAAAAAAAAGTTTCCCATAAAAGCGATCACGCCGCCTCGAATATATGCGGAGAAGGTCCTCGACAGTTATCAATCGAAGAGCTCTTATAGAGTACGTAATTTTGTCAGTAATGATATTAGTTATAGATTGCTGTTATTTTGTGACCCACTTCATACATCCATTACATACATAT
>NC_051390.1:17007971-17022971 GCF_015228065.2 Penaeus monodon
ATGTTATATGAGTATAATAACATATTTGATTTTAATATATGTGTAAATTAACTAAACACTAGTCATCTCCTACATCCTGACATATAAAGCCAGTAATATAAAGACTTTTCTTACTATTTGCCCTTCATCCATCTTGGCTGATAAAGCCTAATGTAAAATGCTAGATTAGAATACCAAACAGTACAAAGATGCCACATTGCTCTCCATTTATATTGGATAATGGACTATTGCTATTCAGCTTCAAATAAAAATTAAATAACCATTTGGGGTTCATATCCAATGAATATGAAAGGAAGCTTCATTAAAAAAAACACCTTTCTGTTTATCTGGAAAGGTAAGAAACCCCAAAATTCCACTTAAGTATCTCACGGAAAATTCAACGAGAAATGAGTGTTGGGAAAATTTCACAGAAAAAATACTGCTCAGCTTCAGACAAGAGCTAACAATTATTGAAACTTACACTTAATTTGATAGAATATGATTCATCAAATTAAGAGGTAGACCTGCTTCTTTCAGTCTTTCATTCTTTATGTTTTATTTGCTTGTACTTTAAAGAAATTAAGAATATAATATATATGATGTTATTTTCATTAAATACAAAATTCAGTTTTTCAGTCTTTAGGTTTTATTTGCTTGAACTTAATTTGCTTGAAATTAAGGATATAACATGTATAATATTATTTTCTTTATATACAAAATATTAAATAGCTTGAATGCAAGGCAACAGTTACTACCCAAAAATATATACATAGCTGCATAGATATTATAAGAAAGCAAATGAAGCAAATGATTTCCATATGGCCGAATACATAATACATATAAATAGTCAATTCATGCTTCATGTATGAAAACAAATTACTGCATGCATATACTTACACATATACCTTATTTACTGCTTCTATTTTTTTTTCTCTCTACCAACTTAAACTCAAAAAACTTCCTCTCTAAATACTACTATGACAGATGAAGCCTAAAAGCTACCAAGCCGATGCAGAGAGAAAGAAGCCAAAGAGGAGAAGCACCCCGTCCCCTCACCTGACTTAGCCTCAGGGGGCAAGTTATGTGAAAGAGAGAAGCGTGTAGCCCCAGAGGAAGTAGTGGTGGTGTTGGAAGAAGAAGAAGGTTGAGGGTAGAACACACTATTACTAGAATCAGTTGATGGGCTCCTCTTGTGCCCCATTCCCCCAAGGCTACCACCCCCTCCACTGTTGTTGTTGTTGTTGTTGTGAGGCAGGCCTGGGTGGTAAGGCGAGGGTCCCAGCATAGGGTCAGAGGGCGTGCGGGAGTGACTTGAGTAGCGTGAGGAGTAGAAGGATGAGGGGTGGGATACACCAGTGGGGGGTTTAGGTGCTGGCCTCTTCTGAAGTGTCTCTGGCAGGTTACCACTGAGAGGCACTAGTAAAGGAAGAGGGGTTGATAACAG
This sequence comes from Penaeus monodon, assembly GCF_015228065.2. NCBI lineage: Eukaryota > Metazoa > Arthropoda > Malacostraca > Decapoda > Penaeidae > Penaeus > Penaeus monodon. The sequence continues at coordinate 17,009,395 of NC_051390.1, forward strand.
CTCAGTTTTTGAATGCTGTAAATTTTCTAAAGATAACACTCCTTAAATGTGAAAGACCTATACATTCAATTTAGATTAAGAAGTATGTATTATTCCATGCAAATCCTATGGTTTCAGCATTAACAGTAGAAATAACAATCATGCATTCTGAAACCATACATTAAGGTTTTATAAATCCTGAAACATTCTTAATAATGTTTTCTTTTATTAGTATTGATTATAAGTCCTGGTAATTGTTTTGCAATCCTTGGTCTTCTAAATTTATCCTAAACATGTAAAGTATCTTCATAAAAAGCTCATTAGGATATACCATGCACAGATATCTATCCCTTTAATAGATTAAATTTCAACTTACTTTACGGTCTTGAGTGGTTCTTAGTATAAAAAGAGTGATTTATCATCCAATGGAATCCTCTCACAAAAATGGCCAATCAAATACATCTAATTCCTTAATGCAGTTACATGATGTCTAAAATCTGTTTAGTTTCAGCAAAAATAAATAAAAAACATCTACACACACCAATTATTTTACCAAATGAAAGAGCTTCAGTCAGTTTGATGCTAATCATGTGCAGTGAAATCAGTTATATTGAAAAACACAAATACAAATTCGAATAAACTTTTGCAATACAAGGTAAGCAACAAGTAAACATGATGTAGCACATAACTTGTCATAAACAGAACAACCTATGCCATATCTATATTAGAGGAACACCTAACTAATTAAGTTCAAAATTTACCATTCAACTTCATGGTCAGAACAAGTTATGAACCACAAAGAAGGAAAATAATGCACACTGATATTACATGTGTCAAACACAACATCAAGAGAAAAACTTCAACCATTTAAAGTAAAACTTGTAATATATAAAGTCTGTTCTTAATCAAACTTTAAGTTCTGTGCCATCTGTATGACAAGAAACCACTGCACTGTCATTATGTGGTGGCAATCCAGCATGACACATATTCTGGCCCTATATGTTAAATATCAAATACTAATAATTTTAAGCTAATTCTGGGGATTATTTCTGATGGCTTAACTTCTCTAGTTCAACTTTTTCTTACAGAACCTGAGAACAGGCACAAAAGAAGGGTCATACTGTAATGAGGATAGTATTCCTGTGGTCAACCTAAGTCAAATTCACTGAATACTAACATATTGGTTTACTGGTCACTGGAGGTGGCAGAGGTGGCTGAGCTCTCCAGCGGGAGGAGGAAGTCCGATGCTCACTACCTCGGTAGTCCCCTAAACCACGGTGATCTCCCAGGCCACAATGGTCGGCACTTCGCTGGCACCCAGGAGAGCCTGACCCTGGCATACTGACCGGTCTGTTTCTGCTCTTCTTCTCAGGAGTTGACATACCATTCTGCTGGTAAATGATGTGAAGTGTAAAAATAAGTTGTAGAAGTGTCTTTAAAAATACTTAATACATTTAATCAAACTATATGAACCAACTATGATACACATCAGAATGATAATGAAAATTATCATGAACTTACTTTGAAATTTTCATCATCATCTGAGACGTCTGTCAAATTGTCATCTGAGAGATTCCATTCATATTCCACATTTTCAAACATTGTCTTTTTCTGCTGTTGAGCCTGACTGAGCTGAAGAGGTAGAGAAATAACATTAATAACATACAATAACATTTCCAATGACTATAAAAACAGATTGCTAACAAAAACAATCTGAATACAATAATCAAATAAAAAGCTCCAAGTACCAACAATTTCTTTTGATTTATATCATTTACTCTTTACTTGCTTCTGAGCATTTCTATGAAAAAAAGGAAAATAAGAATAATGTCCAGGCAAGTAATACTGTCATTCTGAAAAATACATAAATATCTGGTGTCTGAAATAATACTAGTTTCAATGACTTTTAGAAATGAAACTTTTCTCAATTCTTCTCACCCCCTGTGCTTACTTCATATCCTCTATTCTTTTCTCATTCTCTATTTTATTTATTCCCCCCCTCCCTCACTTTCCCTCTCTCTCTTCATCTCCCAACATCTCTCCTTACCCTAATTAAGTTTCTTACCATATCTGCCATGAGCCTGCAGTTGCGTTCATTAGCAATATCTTGTGGATTTTTGCCATTGTTATTCTCTATACTAGGATTGGCACCAACTCTAAGCAACAGTCGCATACACTCTGGTTTGTTGTAGATGACACAATAATGCAAGGGAGTATTTCCTTCCTTAGTCTGACGATCCAGAGAATGACTATTCTGTACCAAGAAATCTACCAGGGGAAGTGAGGCACCATTTTCTTGATAGATGGCTACATGTAGAGCACATTCTCCCAATGGTGATAAAGGCAGTCCTAAGTCAGCACCCTGAAAGAAAGTATGAAGAAATACTATATTCAGAAAAAAAATCACTAAAATTCAGCAAGTTTGTATGTTACAAAAAAAAAAAAAATAAAAAAAAAAAATAAAAAAATAAAAAAAAAATAAATAAATAAAGGATGAACTATTGGGATATACACGTTTACACAGCCCACATACCTGAAAATATACACGTAGGAGGCCATAAAGGTCATTTTTATCAATTACTTCTCGCAACTGCCCCAAAAGATCCTCCGGGTTTTCTGTGGTTGGTTGGACAAAAGCCCTTCGCACGTATTTGGACTGGATGAATTCCCTTCTCTCATCCCTGAAATTTCAGTTTTGTAAGTATATGATATGTGTATTCATATGGAAAATAAAAAAGCACATGTTTATACTGGTCTTCCATTAATAAATAATTCCCCCATTTTCTGCTTCTCTGATTCTTTTATTCACACTGTGATAAAAAATTGCACTGTATTTTTAACTGAATATTCATATTTTTAACAATGCTAAAGGGAATTAATAAAAATATTCACAAGACAGATATATACAAACACAATATATGGAGTAATATAATAACTGTATCCTCAATGTGTTTCTCAAAAGATATCCCTGACACATTCAAGATTATCTTTATGATATAATAAATGGTAAAGATTCTGGTAACTAAGGTCATTTAACAATACAGAAACAAAATTTAGTACAAAACAATATATCTAGAACAATCACAATATCTATTCCCTATAGAGAAACATGCTTAACTAAAAAATAAAGAATGTTATTATACAAAGTAAAAAAATATATATATAAATGATTATTGAAGAGCTTACTCTACAGTTTTCTTAAGCTTAACATTTACTACTAAAAGTCCATAAGAACAAAGGAATTAAAATGGCTTTTAATAACATTTCAGCACCAAGTTGTCTCTATAGTCACTCTGGAAGCATTGGTGAACTCTTGTTCTATACATAAATGAAAAAAAAGAACAAATCCACAAATAATCTTACATAATTTTCCTATCTGAAAAATATTTTTACTTTCATGCAAAATATGCAATGCTCAGAGTGACCAATGGAACACTAAGAGAGCAGGTAAAAGGGTCTCAGAAGCAGATCAGTTACGAAAATACTGACTGTGATCATAATTCATGTTACTAACGTGCATTTAGAGGAATAAAATCTCTACCAGAGAATGCTTGATTTTGATATCAAATTCATTAACAATTTTATGAACATCTTTTTAAAATTATTACGGATAACATGATAACTGCATAAAATGCTCATCATAAAATTATCTGCCTCTGATTCCTACTGCTGCCCAGAGACACGGCTGAGAGTGAGTGCCGTACTCACCACCTTCTTAGCCAATCTTCTCGTGAGTCACTGAATAAAAAGAGTTTTAATTGTCAAAGGGATCACAAAGATCCACACAGAGTAATTTAAATGTTCCAGTTTTGTTCAATAATATCTGAATTTTTCCAACTCAGCTCAATGTGATTTCTGATGCTGAGAGTTAGTCCTTTTCTGGGATGATTCACCTTTTAAAATTATTATTCACATATGTACAATGTTAACAAGTAAAACAAACTTAGACATCAACTAACAATCACAATCCATAGCAGTTTATACAAAACAAAAGGTGATGCACAAAAGACTTAATACATACAAAATTCACCTTTAGAAAATTTCCTACAATTTGCAAGTACTCTTATCTTAACTAACTGATAAGGGGCAAAGAAATAATGATGAAAAAATTGAAGCAATTTATAGCTTAAATGGGATCTGAATGCAACTTACATAGTGCTTGTGGGTTCTGGCTTTCTTGGTGATGTAGCTTCTGTCACTTCATTGAAAGAGTTGTTTGTCATGTGCCGAGCAAGGAGTAACTGTGCTGTCCCCACCTGGAAGCAAAAATAATCAAATATATTGTTTATGTTCATTGGAAACAGGCTACTCACAATCTCATAAGCAGGTAATAAGTATTTCAAATTTGTCAGCCTAGTGAAACTGATTTATGACCTAGAAGAGATACATTCAATTTCTAAAGTGGACAAAATTGACATATGATATACTTTTGTTGTAGCTGGAAACAGAAGTTTGTGTATAAGTGCAACTCTTCCCCCCTTATATGTTTAAGACAAAAAGTACATATTCATTCATTCAGAAATGTTTAAGTAAACCTTGTTAAAAATTTTCCTCTATAATATTAAAGTTTAATTAATAAAAGTTTTGATTTAATGAACTACATGTTGTCTATCATTAAAAAAAAAGACATACTGAACAATATAAAGAACAGTTAATCTACATGCAACAATGCAGAACACTTTCTTAGTTTCAATTAAATGTGCAAAAATCTTTATTCAGTCACCAAATATGGACTAGAAGAGTGAAAAAAATAAAAGATAAACTCTTACCTTATCCAAGGTTAAGCTTTGTATTCTAGAAACATGGACTCCAAGATCTCGATGAATTCCAGAACATTCAATACAGACCATTATGCCATAGTTTGTAGAAAGCCAGGTGACATCTGTTGATAGTATACATCAAATTACATCTTGTACATCAATGAAAGACAGAAATATGCAAATGATTTTTGTTCCACAAACAAATAAAACAAAACCATTTTCAGATTATTCCTGAACAATTTGAATTATGCAAATGCAGAAAAATGGACATGATCTTATTTCCAACCCAAAAATAAAAAAATAAATTCCAGTTCAAATTAGATGACATACTTATAAATCTACATAAGCCACGAGAGTGAATTGTTTTTTCAACTAACCATTAGTTCCACCACAATCACAACACAAATTGTTTCCAGGTAGTCCCCTGACATAAGATATAATTCGCTGTTGCAGTTCTCGGAAGCCTGAATCTGCTGGGGATGGTCCTGGAGTATCATCACATAATGCTTTCTGCAGTGCACCTATAAAATAACAAAACAATAATAAATTTTATAAGTCTGTATGTAATAAGCTGCTTGTACAAGAGTAAGACAATTGATATATATTTTCAATGCACATCTTTATACTGTATATTGGGGAGACACTCACAAGGTACTATTCACATGAGAGAAACTTACCCTCTTTGCTGTTGAGAAGAACTGACATCCAGGCACTCGCCTCTACTTCATCCTCCCCCATGAGGTGGTATGTCCGGTTATCTAAAATAATTATTTCAGGTTATGCCTATGAAGTATTGTAACACAATCTGATAAAGTTTATGAAACATTTCATAAGAATACTCTTTAAAAAAATCTTAGAAAATACATTATAAATGTAAATAACTAGGTTCAATGCCATAGTATTTCATATGCTGGTAATGGAACTACAATAATAATCACTAATGTTATTTTTGTTTTGGTGTTAATCCTCAAATAAAAAACATAAATATCCACACACAAATAAAATAAATAATATCCAAATAAATACAATTACTTACAGGATACTAGATCAAAACATTTGCGATCATCCATGCTGGCTTTGACTTGACATGTGAGCAGAGGTACAGTAACAGGTGGTTTGGTCTCATCAGAGTGATGGATGCAAAGGATACTATCACGCACTTCACAACGCCTCTTCTGCCACACTTTGCGCATCTTACCTGTGAATAAGTTGAAAGGTTTTCTATATAAGGGGATATATACTAGTATTTCCTTGAATATACAGACAATATCATTGTATCATAAAGTATTTCAAGTGACAAAAATAAGCAAATAAGTGTTATGCTAGTTCTCTGGAGACATTGGGACAAAATAAATTCTATAAGAAATAATATAAGTACCTTCAGATTTTTTGTACAAATAACCAATCTTGTTTGTGCCATGGATTTTGTTACCCTGTTTCTGATGCAAAGAATACCCTGGTGGTGCAACTCCAACCTGGAAAATTATGTTTATATCTTAGAAACACAAGAAGTTGTTTGTGAAATGATATTTTACATATCATCATCGCAGCAAAAAATAAATATATAAAGACCGCAGTTACCTATGACTACATAAAATCCATATGCACTGTTACCATACAGAAATTTATACATGAATGCTGTGCAATATATGTGAATGATACACTAAATGTATTTAGCATTCAAACATTTTTCACACATACAATCTTTGTCAGTGTCTCAGAATGATAATCTTAACCTTTAAATGAATGGCTAGGAGAAACTAATAGCCACCTGATATCTCTCTCTCTCATCTAGTATCTAACCAACTATATACTAAAATCATCAGACATACAGTAGAAGCAAACCATCCCTTCTTAGACACTTCAATCCAAAGTCCTTTATATTTAGCCTTATACAATAAATTTATATAGTAAATTTACTGACAGCTTCTACCCCTTCACTACTGTTAAAATTATCATAGTAATATATCAGACTTCCCTACATCACTCAAGTACTGGGAGCTCTGATATAATAGCATATCATTAAGAAAGTGCTCAGTTTGAGAAGCTAATCAAGTTCTATCACATATTTCTCTGGAATAAGCATCTCATATATCTGTATTTCCAAAGCAGAGAACAAGTTGAACTGTGCTGTCAGTGGTTAGAATGTGTTGCTTTGAGCTGATCCGGTTGTGCTCTGCTAAGTCACATGGGGTCAATACAAATTTCTAGCTGATGAGGAGGGGCAATTAATAACTGCAAATATACTGATAGCTGAAGTGACAAAAGAATTCACCATTATTACTAAAGACAGCAGTGAAATGAGCTAAACTATTTGCAAATTTATTTTAAAATACATTTCTTATAATATTGGAAATAATTATAAAGGGGAAACTTTCAAACTACTTCACCTGAAAGATATATAAACATATATTCTTCATAACATATTTAGGATATTCAGTTCAAACTGGACATGCATTATACATGTGTGACTACTTATTAATTGAAAATTTAGCAAACAAGGATACTTTAACTTAATATATTTAATTTTACTTTGGTAAGCTTATAAGCTGTATTACCAGAAGTCTGTAATAATTTATTCAGATATGATTTTCTCATTCACTCCTTTTCCATTAGTTAAAAAAAAAATCTTATTTCTGGGCCAAGAGATTTAATCCAAATATTTTACCCATTTTCTAATAAGACTAAAGTACTCTAATTACTAACTCTAATTAGTTAAGATAACATGATAATGATTAAAAAGGATAAACCACTGCATTCTTAAAACCCATTTAACTTAATTTTGATTGAAAGATAAATAAAATAAACTCAAGCAAATTTTTAGGTTATATAAACAAAATCTAAATGAAATTTCTGGGAACTGCAGTTTATTATGTATTTTAGTAATTTGTAATTCCCTCTGGGTCAAGACTCATCTAGCATTCTCTAAAATTTTCATTTGTAGTTGCAACTAATAAACTGTCTTTGTGCTTTCTAACACTGTTAATCACACAGGCAAAACAACATATATAGCAAGGTAATTCCTGCCAAAACCATCAATTCTGAGGTTTTAACTTACCATCATATGCTGCAGGTTAGCAAAAGAAAATAACATGGTTTATGAAAGTATATTTTAAAAAAACAATAAATTTCTATCCCACTGAATCCTTACGAAGAATTCAGTAAAATTATAAAAATGATGGCAAAACAAAAACACTATGCAGTACTCATTTAGCAAATCTAAATCAAATAATTGATTTTAGAAAAGTATACTTCATCTTGGCATGACACTATCAGAGATATTTTTTTTACAAATATTAAGCAGCTGCAAGGGCACTTAATATCCTTATAACAAAACTTCTGGAAAGACGATTTGGTAATCTCATACCATCTCTCTACAGGTCTGAATTACACTGAGAGTATCTTTGATGATGAACAACAGCTTCATTAATTACTAAAGACATCTACCATGCAAATTATCATTCCACATTATTCAATTTAGTTTTAACAAACAAATTGCAGAAAGAAAACATCATTTACTTCTGTTTTAGCTTCTGCTGAAAGGGAACTGCTGATAATCTTCCTAGTTGCAAGCAGACGACGCCGTTCCTCCTCTTGTCTATGTCTTACATCACGCAGCTTTTCACTCAGCTCTGTTACATATGTGCCAAAGTGTGCCCAAGTCTTCATTCCTTCCTCAAAATATCTGCAAATTTTGTCATACACTTTAGCTAATGAAATCATCACTATGAAAAATGTGCTATTAGAAGTCCTAAAGCTAATCACCTGATATGCTCCTTAATGATTATTATTAAGTCTAATGACAAGCAGTTGTAAAAGCATTATAGGTGTATTCCCATGAACAATTATCTCAGTTTGGAAAGCTTTTTTCACATTCCCTGATGCATCTGGTAAATACTGGATACAACAAAAAAGACTGCAAATTATGGAAAAAGCCTTTATTTTCTAATCACTATCATCTTGTTCCTGAACTTACTTGCAATATGCATGGTAGTATTCTACCAACTTTTGTAGGAAATCAACTCCTTTCTTTGTCTTGATCTCATTGACTTTTATCAAATACTGAAATAAAACAAAATATTAAGATGTGAAATATGACAGAAAGAGTAAAAAAAAATATCTTATATTTGCAGTACAATAGCCAAGTTCTTTTCCTGCACATTCACATAAGAAATGTTCTCTACTTTAGTACTTACATCACACATCTGAAGCTGAAACATTTTTCTTTCTTTACTCATCTCCTCAGCAACTTCTGCAGCATCAACTTCTACTTTAAAGAAACCTGCTTCCTTTGCCTGCAGAGATTTAAAAATCAGTCACCTTATCTTCTATAAAGTGTGCTAAACTGCATTATCATCTAATGTAAATATATGCCGACAGACACAAAACCCCTGCAGATAACTTCTCATTGATTCACTCAATTGTAATTTCACCTCTGAAAAATGAGATTATAAAATGAAAAACCTTTGAATTCAGATAAATTAATTTTTTATATATAATTCTACTGGGAAAATGGAAAATGCTTTCATACAATTGTACTGAATATAACAATTGTAAGTTTAAAATAACATCACATGTATATCTTTAATCAGTTATATAATTATCTACATATATATTCCCATGATTCAATTAAAGTGCCAAAATAAGTGACTATATTTTATAGATTTTGGAAAACAGTACTTCATCCCATATAATTTCTTTGAATGTCCAAATCAAAATAAATAAAATTTATATTCTTTATGGTAAATGAATGAGGTTTTACATATTCCATCTACACAAAACTGATTCCTTGACACCAAAATTATTTGACAAAAACATCTTCCTGTTAATACAACTCACCTGTGCCTTTTTATCCTTCTCTATTTTTGCAAATTTTGCATCATAAACCTTGGCTGCTTTATCAAAGGGTTGTTTCAAGTCACCCTTTACACCCTTGAGGTCACCCTTCAGAACGCCATCAAGAGGGTGGAGCAAATTGTTGCGCTGATTTATGATCTGCAAAGACCAAAGGGAAGACTCAGTGATGGAGAATCAAGACGAAAAGGAAGGGAGAAAAAGTGAAGGAGAGGAATGGGAAAAGATAAAGAAAGGAAATGAGAGTGGGGAAAACTGGCATGTGAGGAAAGACAGTAGAGGAGGATAAACTGAGAAAGCAAAGAGGATACAGTAGAAAGAAGTAGAAAGAAATGACTGATCAAGAGGGAGAGTTAGAATATATATCAGAAAAAAAAACAACCCCGCACAAAGCATGCATGCCTTTACAAAAATATTTAAACTCATGCAAAAATGAATGGATAGAGACAATAACACACACATACACACACACAAACAGATATATAAAAACAATGATAGATAAATAGATGGGTAGCCTGCTGGGTAACCCCATCCCCAACAAGCAAGCATATATTCACAAACTTACACATACATATACATATACACTCACACAGACGAACACAACCAAACACACCTAATCACCCGTCACTCTCTCAATGACTCACCAGCTGCTGCAGGAGCTGAGAGTGTTCCCTGATGACAACTGCGAACTTGTGGAAGGCCTCACTCAGGTTCTTGTCTTCCGGCCGCCCTCCAATCTCACCCAGCCTCTTGAGAGCATCGCTCATGTCAACCTCTGAGCCCACGTAAGCTGCAAAGGATAACTAGAGTGTGAGGACTTCTGCCCTTTGGTGTCCCTTGGCATCACAGGACCTCTAGGGGTTACTGCTCTTCCTATCTACTGTACCTTTTTTCATTAGGTGTGATAGTGGATGTTTTAAGGCAAATGAGCTCATACAGCCATGTTGTGATACAGAAGAGGAACAGGAGGAGGAGGAGGAACAGGAGGAGGAGGAGGAGGAGGAGGAGGAGGAGGAGGAGGAGGAGGAGGAGGAGGTGGAGGAGGATGGAGGAGGAGGAGGAGGAGGAGGAGGTGGAAGAGGAAGAGGAGAGAGGAAGAGGAGAGGAGGAGGAAGAGGAGGAGGAAGAGGAGGAGGAGGAGGAGGAGGAGGAGAGAGGGGAGGGAGGAGAGAGGAGAGGAAGAGGAGGGAGGGAGAGGGGAGGAGAAGGGTGGAGAGGAGGAGAAGAGAGAGGAGGAGGAGGGAGGAGGGAGGAGGAGGAGGGAGAGAAGGAGGAGGAGGAGGGAGGAGGAGGGAGGAGGAGGGAGGAGGAGGAGGAGGAGGAGGAGGAGGAGGAGGAGGAGGAGGAGGAGGAGGAGGAGAAGGAGGAGGAAGGAGGAGGAAGGAGGAGAAAGGAGGAGGAAGGAGGAGAAAGAAGGAGGAAGGAGGAGAAAGGAGGAAGGAGGAGAAAGGAGGAAGAAGGAGGAGGAAGGGGATAGGAAAATGAAGAAGAGGGAGAAAAAGAAAGGGAAAGGAGGAATGAAAAAGGGAGGTGGAGTAGAAAAAGACGAAGAGACAAAGGCAGAGCAACTGACATGAAGCGGAATGAGGTGGGAGATAAAGCAACGAAAATGAGGAGTTGGAGGAAGAGAAAGATTAGGAGGAGGAGGTGGAAGAGAAGGAGGAGTAGGAGTAGGAGTAGGAGGAAATGGAGGGGAAGGAGAGGGCGGAAGCAGAGGAGGAGGGGGAGGAGGAGGAGAGGAGGAGGAGGAGGAGGAGGAGGAGGAGGAGGAGGAGGAGGAGGAGGAGGAGGAGGAGGAGGAGGAGGAGGAGGAGGAGGAGGAGGAGATGGAGGAGGAGGAGGAAAAGAAGATCCATGGTGTGCGATGAGATACAAAGCTTTATACGAGCCACGGGAATACTAATTCTGAGGCCGCTCGATCCGTACTCTTCCACTGTGAAATACTACATCACGTGCTCTATCGCATTAAATAATATGTTGCGCTATAACACCTTATCATTACATGTTATAACGTACTACAGAATATTATACGGTGGTACATTACAGCATCGTATATCATTCATTCAAAATATGACATACTATGCCCTAGAGAAAATGATACATAAAGGCGACATCACAAAGAATTATGCAACATTACCTTGGCCATTCCCTCCCAGGCTCTTGACGACTTTCTTCATCCGGGACAGTCCTTCCCGGTCCTTATCCAGCACCTGCAACACACGAGAGAAAGAGTTAGAGAGCTCGCTATTTTCACTTTTTTTTCCTCCTCCACTGTGTCTATCTCCCACAACCTTTCTCTCGATTTTTATTTGCCTGTCTGTCTGTCTGTCTCTGTTTCTGTCTGTCTATCTGTTTATCTCGATCTGTCCTTAACAACTTTCTTTTTGCCTCCGCTTCTGTCTATCCATCTGTCTATTTACCTCTGTCTATCTATCTGTCTTCCTATCCCAGTTTCTGCCTGGCTGTGGCTGTCTCTATCTCGCCCAGGCTTATCAAACAGTTTATCAAACCCAGTGTAAACTATCTTGGCATGTGAGACTCAGATTGCAATAAGCGTCTCCTGTGTCGTTGCAAACTCAAGCCAATGAAAGAGCGCAGTTTAAATGTTAGCGTTGTTCCTCTGAGAAGAAGACGAAGAAAAAGAAAGATGGACAATAAAGATCAACTATAATTGTTTAACAGAAAACACAACCGACTGTGCTATTTCCTCTTTAATCCTTATATCCAACCACCCCATAAAATGTGACTTTTAAACAGTGTTTCCATGTAACTGCGCTCAGGGAGGGATTAATATGGGCTTGTATTGCAACAAAAAGCAATAACTCATTATATCGTAATTATGTCATAATACATTCAGTACAATAAGAAATATAATAAGAGTAAAACATGTAATCAACAACGAGAGAGAGTTAGAGATGTGATGTGATGATGATCGAGTGTGTATATCGATTTATACCCTCGTGATGATGTAAATATCTGGCATGTGAGATCAGATTGCAATAGGTATCATGTGTCGTGCAAACTCAAGCCAATGAAGAGCGCAGTTTAAATGTTAGCGTTGTTCCTCTGAGAAGAAGACGAAATAAAGAAACATCTATATACACAAATATATATGACAAATAAAGATCAACTAATAATTGTTTTATAAAAAATCATTCGACTGTCGCTATATTCTCTTTAATCTTATATCCAACCACCCCATAAAATGTGACTTTTAAACATGTCTCCATGTAACTGCGCTCAGGGAGGGATTGATATGGGCAGCTTGTATTGCAACAAAAAGCAATAACTACAATAATAATAATCAGTAATAATTTATAATAGTTACAGTCACAATTATGATAATAGTAATAATAGTAATAACAGTAACAAAAACGATGATGATGATGATACCAGAAACAATAATTATGATAATAATAACAACAATGATAATGATGACGATGACAATGCTGATGATAACGATAACAATAACAATAACAATAATAATAATAATAATAATAAAATATAATAATAATAATAATAATAATAATAATAATAATAATAATAATAATAATAACAACAACAACAAACCATGATAATAATAACACCAACAAAAGAGTCACCGTCAGTAAGCCAGCACCGTCTTCCCCGCGGGCGAGCAGGGCGAGGCACCGGAAATCAGCACAAAGGTCCAAGGGAGTAATAACCTGAAATAAGAATGGAGCCAACGTCGCCCGCGTATTCTCTCTCGCGCGGGAAGGAAAGCCAGGGAGGTTAGGGTCAAAAACGTCTCTCTCTCTCTAGGTGTATATGGCTATGACTATCTTTACCGACCTCGTCTGCTTTCCTTCAACTTATTTTTTCTTTTCTTTTCTCTCTCCGTCAAATGTCTTCAGAAAAGCGAAAGAGAACAGGTTATTCCCGCGTCGTCATCAATAAGGGACAGGGGTCGGGCTGAATACTCAACAGCAAAGAAAACGGCGAGGGGAGAGCAGCACCTTTTCA
>NC_051390.1:17027971-17035471 GCF_015228065.2 Penaeus monodon
AATGGACACTGCTTCAAGTATCTTAATTGTGATATAATGGGCCTTTTTTCAAACCTGTGTGGATATTTCAAATATTCTTATGGACCCATTATCAGCACAAGTTATATGACATAGGGTGATTTTTTTAAGGTAAAGCATTACATAGTTGACAGCAGAACGGTTGAACTTGTGCAATGTCTTCTTGAATGTCACTCTTCCCTTCTGTCTATCCACCTGTGTCTCTTTCTGCTTCTCTTCCCCTCACTCTGTATATTTTGTTCGCCGTCTCCCTGCTTGCCTCTGCTTCTATTTGTCAGTCTGGTTTTGTTGCCAGTCCGTCTCTTTGTTCAATATTTCCTCGATCGCCCATCTGCTATCCCTCCTTTCGTCCCCTCGCTTCCTCCCCTCTCCCTCACCCTCCTCTCTGTCATAATACTAACTACTGTGGGCTTTCGTTTTGCCAACAGAGGTCAGGAGAGGTACTTCCGATGATGCCCTTGGACGCACCTCCCGCAGACGAGATCCACCCCCGGCGAGACATACGGGGCGAGGGCGGGAGATCGGCTTCAGACAGCAGAGCTAGGATATTCAAGAGGGAGTCGAGTCCACACAACGGGATGGCATGTTCGACTCACCGGGGGGAAAGGCAGGAGGCAGGAAACAAGTGACGCTAATGAATCAGAAAGGGTCTATCCATCAACCCCCTCCCCTCCAACGGTCTCCCCGGGCCCCCCATCCACCCCGCGGGAGCCAGCACTAAGCCTAGCCTTAATGAAAATTGATTGGCAGATCCTTTGGGCTACTTTCGCGGAGTAACAAAATCCGGGGAGGAGGGCGAAGGGCCAAGAACAAGGATATTCTATTGAGCTCCTATTCTCAATCTTGTTCTCCCTTGCTGCTCTTTTATCAGTTTAACCTGCTCTATTACCTCGTTTCTATTCTCTGATGCCATTTTGGTCCCGGCGTGTGGCGGCGCTAGTGGTGGCCAGTGGGGCTCAGTGGACGTCTATTCGGTCGAGCGCATGTATGCTGTTTATTAAAGAACGGCGCTTGCCTGTCTGCCCTGACCTTTAACATCCCTCAAGAAAGGCCTGGCGACAATAAAGAGAATCAATCGACGCAACGAAGCTCTTTTCTCTTCTGCCGTTCCTCCTGCTCTCGTTTATTTACACGTCCATCACCCTCTCTAACTCACGGTGCACATTGATTCTTCTTCAAAGTCCGAGTTCTTTCCCGACTCCAGCGTCTATTACTGGCTGCAGTTTCCCGGCGCTCCTCCACCTCGCGGTCACTAACGAAGGCAAACAAATCTAACAAGCAAAGCACCCCCTCCATGGCCTTGACCTTTCGAGACAAAGCGACGCTTGTCAGGGGCGGGATGACCCTGCAGGAGCCGATGTCTGAGTCACCAAGTTAGGAAACCCCTTCTTTACCCTCATCCTCACCCTCCCGGTCCCTCACCCCCTTCCCCCTCCCTTACCCTCATCACCTTTCCCTCTCCCTTACCCTCACCCCCTTCCCCCTCCCCTACCCTTACCCTCTCCCCCTTACCTCTGACCCGCCGCAGACCTAGATAAACGGAAATGGACCAAAAAACTACAAAGACTGACATTAAGTTGAAACAGCGATTAATTATGTGACATATCAGTGGGCAAAAAAGGTGCCACTTTGGTTAGAGCTCTTTGTGTGTGTGTGTGTGTGTGTGTGTGTGTGTGTGTGTGTGTGTGTGTGTGTGTGTGTGTGTGTGTGTGTGTGTGTGTGTGTGTGTGTGGTGTGTGGGTGGTGTTTGTGTGTGCAGTGAGGCGTGCGTGAGTGCGGGCGTGGATGCGTGCGGTGCGTGCGTGCGTGGGGGTGAGTGAGCGGCGTGAGCGCGCGCGCACTCCGTATGTTGGGAGAGAACAGGAAGACAAAAGACACACAAAACAAAACTACAAATATAAAATATAATCAAACATAAAACAAAAAAAAAACCAACAAAAAAGACAAAACACAGAGAGAAAAATAAGAGAGAGATGAGAAAGAGAGAGAGAGAGAGGAGAGAGGAAAGAAGAGAAAAAGAGAAAGAAAACAAAAAAAAACAAAAACAGACACAAACACACACAAGAAACAACAGCAGCAGAAGAAAGAGAAAGAGAGAAAGAAAGAAGAGAAAGAAAGAAGAGAAGAGAGGAGAGAGAGAGAGAGAGAGAGAGAGAGAGAGAGAGAGAGAGAGGAGAGAGAGAGAGAGAGAGAGAGGAGAGGAGAGGAGAGAGAAGAGAGAGAGAGAGAGAGAGAGAGAGAAGAGAGAGAGACGAGAAGAGAGAGAGAGAGAGAGAGAGAGGAGAGAGAGAGAGAGAGAGAGAGAGAGAGAGAGAGAGAGAGAGAGAGAGACAGAGAGAAAGACAGAGAGAAAGACAAAGAGAGAGAGAAGAGACAGGAGCAGATATCGAGGGGACGACGAGGGGAAACAGATGATCCAATAATACAAACATAGTATTAAGGCCGGATTCCCCCTCCCCGTCGCCATTAATGCCAGCCCTTGATGGGTCTCGACAATTCATCCATTACCGTGCAATTACTGCCATAAACGAGAAAAAAGGCCTAGCGGGATAATCAATACGCAAGGCGAAGAGGCCGCGTCTGAGGTGCGTGCTCGGAAGGCTCCTTGGGGCGAGTTACGTCATGGCAGTGGTGGAGGTGGTGGAGGTGGTGGAGGTGGTGGTGGTGATGGAGGTGGAGGTGGTGGTGGTGATGGTGGTGGAGGTGGTGATGGAGGTGGTGGTGGTGTGAGGTGGAGAAGGTGGTGGTGGTGGTGATGGAGTGGTGGTGGGGTGGTGGTGGTGGTGATGAGGTTGGGGGTGGGTGGTGGGTGGTGGAGGTGAGGTGGTGGTGGGTGGTGGTAGTTGTGGTGTGTGTGGTGGTGGTGTGAGGTGGAGTAAGGTGGTGTGGTGTGGTGATGGAGGTGGTGGTGTGGGGTGGTGATGGTGATGGTAATGATGAAACCAAGAGCATAATAATGATAATAATATTATTAATGATGATGATGATGATGATGATGATGATGATGATGATGATGATGATGATGATGATGATGATGATGAGTGATGATGATGATGATGATATGATATATTTAAAATAATATATCATACATACATCGTCATATGATGATATATGATAAAGTGAAGATTGATGATATAAATGATGAGATGATGATGCATGAATGAATGATGTGTGTGTGAGAAGATGTAATCATTTATCATATCCATCATTACCAACATCACGTCTCATCACATCATAACATCAACAACTCATGCAACGTGACTAACATAAATATCTCTTGATAACTCGCCACCCTGTTCATCTCCCTAGAAGAAGGAGCTCGGTCGGAATAATACGGAATAAATTCTTTCCCTAACTCATCATTAATGAGGCGCCGGGTTCCCGTTCTCCCTCATCCCTCCTCCTCTTCGCCCTCACCCCACCTCCCCAGCCTTCATGCCTCACTGCCTAGGGAAGGGAGAGTGTGTCATCGCTTACTAGGTATGTTTGTGTAAATTTAACAGAAAGTAATGGGTAAAGGTTTTTTCTCAACCGGTCTCGCTCCCCTCTGAAGTAATGCGATTTAATATCATTATCAGTATTAACGATAGTGTTCTGACAATTAGCATGTTTCCTCATGAATCAGTCATTCATCTAGGTTTCCCTCACTCACTCACTTATATACTTACATACCCACTCACTCACTCACTCACTCACTCACTCCCTCACTCACTCATTCACTCACAAACTTCACTCTTTCTGTAACTATCACTACTTGTCACTACTTTCCCTGTCACTTGTAACCTAGGTTGAATAACGTTGTGAACGAAATGTAGATGCTAACTCAGTACGGCCCAAGTTATTGTACTTTTAGTTTCTAATCTATCATAATGTTAATGCTTTCTACTAAGCTAGCATCTAAATTCCAAACACATTTTTATGTACACTTCATGTCGCAGGCAAAGCATAAAAGACAGAAATATTAAGTGACAGTGACAGAAAGTGCGGAGTGTGTGAGTGAGTGAGTGAGTGAGTGAGTGAGTGAGTGAGTGAGAGAGAGAGAGAGAGAGAGAGAGAGAGAGAGAGAGAGAGAGAGAGAGAGAGAGAGAGAGAGAGAGAGAGAGAGAGAGAGAAGAAAGAAGAAGAAGAAGAAGAGGAAGAAGCAGGATAAGAAGAAGAAAACAAACAAACATGCAGAGAATCAAATGAAGATAAGAGAGAGAAAAGGTTATAAGCTAAAGTCGGCTACGCAACACCACATAACCGAGTGTTTGGGTATTTACAATCAATTACAAGAGAAGTTGGGCCGGCACGGCTTGTTGACACAGCCGTTAGTTCACCCAGCATACTACTGATGCTGTTTGCTGGAAGTCATTAATGTTGCCCCTCTTGCCAAATTACAGCTTGTGCCGGGAATACTATTAGTTCACAGTTCACCTCAAATGCCCATCTACTATTCATCAGAATCAAAAGTAAAGTCCAGTAAATTAGAAGAAAAAATGCTACATATATTCTTCATTACAAAATCAAAAACTAAGAAAATGCTGAAGACAGTAATTTTTTTTTACACGGAACTTACCAACAGCAGATCGCACACACTAAGCATTCCGAACTTCAAATTAGTATCTAGAAAAGATACTAATTTGAAGAAAAGAGTGAAAAGCACAAAATGTTTCCCCATGAACGACGCAGAAAATCGCCTCTATGCGAGTCCTCCCTAAAATCAGACGGAGAAAACGCCACTGCTCTGAAGGGGAGACTGCCACTTGGCCATCAACTGCCAACGCTGAACAGAAAACTTAGCTGAACTAAAGCCAAAGTTGCGAAGATTTTAAAAACTGTATAAAGAATTTGAAAGAGGGCTGCAGACCTATAAATTCTCACAAACTAAAAACGAAAGCAAAGAGGTGAAAACTGAAGCAGGTGAAAACAAGGTGAAAAATGGGAGTAAAATACATTAGATGAAAACATCTTGCGAATTTTTAACGCTTTTGGAAGTCCTGCTGAGTCTGTTCATAAAAAAAATTAGTTTATCCAAGTTATGCTAAACATCAAGGCACTTTAAACGAAAGAAATGTGATGATCCAACAAACTTCCTGAAACCAAGTAGAAAAATTATAATAACAAAATAAAGCGTGAGATATCTACATCTAAACTGTTACACATGAAAGCAGTTGGATAAAACAGTGCCCTGCTTATTCAGAATTTTGACATTATCCTTTCAAAGAACAGAAATATGATACAAACTGAATGATTTTTTTCGTATATGAACACTACGAAGGCGAAACCAAAGTTTTAAAAATTAAACAAATCGTTGCATTCAAGAAAAAAAAACGACGGTCAAGGTCTAGGGAAAAAGAGATCGTAAAACTTAATTGAACGGCAAGACAATCACAGCGCGGCAATAAAAGCTATAAAACACAGACACCGATAACAACCTCCACACAGAAATATCAATAAATACCCTTGATATTATCAATTTATATCTTTATATAGCATTTCGATAGCAATAAAGTCGGGCCAGATACTAGGAATACAATTTACAGTGTAAATAAAAAAGCAGATACTTGGAATATAACTTACTGTGTAAATACGACCCGGATACTAGGAAATACAATTCCCTGCGTAAACACACAGTAGCTAAAGAGGATAATAAAACCAGAAACCATCAGTCACAACTATAGAAACAATTGGAGTCACAACTATAGAATCCACTGGAGTCGCAGCTATAAAAATCATTAAGAGTCACAACTATAGAAACCATCACTCACAACCACAGAATCCATCACAGTCCCAACCATACAAACCATTTTACTCACAACAATAGAATCCATTAGATGCGCATCTAGAGAAACTATTAAACAAACAACTACAACGCCACTGACCTCTACCTTACAACAGGTCAACCAACCCTAAGGTATGACAACACCACTACATCACATAACAGACATTTTACATTCAAGATAATAAGGAAAATAGTCATAATGGAAGCACCGCAATAATGAAGGCGTGAGGGGCGAAATGAAGGGAGGGGAGGGAGGGAGGGAGGGAGGGAGGGAGGGAGGGAGGGAGGGAAGGGACGAGGAGGAGGGGAAGGAAGGGAGAAGGGAAAGGAGGGAGGGAGTGGGTAGGAGGAGGGAAGGAAAGCGGATGTAATAATTACCGTAAGCTCTAATGCCAGTAATTAAATGTTCCACGTCATGGATATGTAAGGTTAACAATATCTAATTTTACACTGGAGTCCTGGAGTCAACTGCGTCATCGCGAAGAACATAATACGATTTACAGTCGAAATTCCCCAAAAAACTCCACCCCAGAAGTCCCAGCGCTAATTTTAATAAGGAGAGATTTATGGCAATCAAAAGAGAATTATTTATTGTGCTTACTCGTATGTATATTTCGTGCGCGCGCGCGCGCGCGTGTGTGCGTGCGTGTGCGTGTGCGTGTGCGTGTGCGGTGTGTGTGTGTGTGTGTGTGTGTGTGTGTGTGTGTGTGTGTGTGTGTGTGTGTGTGTGTGTGTGTGTGTGTGTGTGTGTGTGTGTGTGTGTGTGTGTGTGTGTGTGTATACATTATATATATATATAATATATATAGATATATTATATATATATATATATATATATATATATATATATATATATATATTGTATATACTGTACATAGCCTATCTCTGAGTTGATATCTACATGGGCTCCCTTATTCGGGCGCGATGAGCCAGCGAGATCAATAGCGGCGGAGACCCCGATCGCGCCCATGGGTCGTGGGTCGCCGGGAGCGGCGTGGGCACGGAGGCAGCAGATGCGGGCGTTCAGGCCAGCCTTGGGGATCCGTCCCGTAGCAGAGGCGGGTTGTGTGCGGCGCGCAGGTCCGCCATCTCTACTTTGTGTGGCAAAAGAAGGCATAATGGCGTAATTGGCTGATGAAATCGTGACCGAATCACCCGGGCGATCCTCTCGTTCACTGGCTAAGGGCGGCGGATGTTGCCATTACGGCGGTGCAACAAGATCGGAGTACACGGAATCCTTCTCGAAGGGGAGGCGCTAGCGTCGCTGCCAACGCATCTGTCTCGAATCCCAACGGTTCGGGAGACACGCCCCCTCGAAGGCATTTTCGGGATATCGGTTTCAGGAAGAGGGGCGAGTGGAAGAGGAAGGAGGAGACAGAAGAGGTGGGGGAAAGAAAGGAGGGGGGGAGGGGGACGGAAGAAAATAGGTGTCAGAAACGCCTCAGACGAGTTTATATGAACCCCTGTAGCATCAACAGTTTATGTCACTCGGCTGCCAAGAGGCCAAGCGGGCGCCCACCCGTCAAGGCTTCGCCCTTATTACCCCGTACTATTCTTGACCCCGTGATCGCTCGGCTGCGCGGCGGTTTACAAGTCTCCACGCACATCCGCTTACCATGTTAACAGTTTACACATGCCATCAACACCGCCCGCCCGTTTGCTGCACGACGCCCGCCGCCCACCGCCTGGTCCTCAGTTCAGCTCACACCTGCTCGTGA
>NC_051390.1:17040471-17055471 GCF_015228065.2 Penaeus monodon
TCCACATTCTTCCACCCCCCCCCTTGGCCCCTACGCCACCTCCCTCCACCCCTTCCCTCGACTCCCACTCCACCTCCCTTCACCCTCTCCCCTTGGTTCTTACTCCTCCCCTTGGCTCCCACTCCACCTATCTGCCTCCTGACCTTGCGTGGGCTTAACTGGGTTACAGTGACGACCGAGATGGCCATCTGCAAACTGCCTGACTGCCAGGAAGGAAGGGTGGAGTATAACGTGGAGGACAGGGATAGAGTATGTGGGGAGTGGATGGGCGTGAGGGGGAGCGGGTTTGGACCGTGGGGAAGGGTGGGGGCTGGAGTACGTATGAGAATTCGTGGGCGGGAGTGGAGTGTGTGAGGCGAGAGGGAGGAGCCCGCGTAGAGTCTTGTGCCTCGTTCTTTTAAGGCGGATGTGTTTGTTCTTGTTCATTTTCGATTCGCTTATCAACGACGAAACCATTCGCCCAACTGTTAATGCTGCGGCAAAGGAAACCATCAGGAAACCATTTGTTCTCCAGACTAATGTCTCCAAGCACTTACCAAAACTCCGTCACAGAGTCACGCAAAGGGAATAATCGTAGTACCTCAACCATAAAGATCCTGCCACAACTTACCACAAAAGAGAACTTGCCGCCCCAAAGAAATGCCTATAACGAAGTCCCTCATAAGTTTATAATTAGATAGTCTAACGCTATCAAGCGGCGTCAAGCCAAACTTGGGTCACGTTCAAAGACAATCAAAATTAAATTACAGTCTGGATTCCCTCGCTTCCCACAATGACAGACTGCCCTTATACGCAGTGTTATAAATAAACAGACGCGATGCCAAAGAAAGTTTTGTTCACTTTGGGACATTTACTTCGCTTTGTTTGAGGATCGTGTCTTGCGTATGTAATGGGTGAGAGAAGCTGGGTTACAGTTAGAATATGATAGGAAATCCTTTCCACGAATTGTCACCAAACACACACTTGGGTATACACAGTGTGTGTTGTGTGTGTGTGTGTGTGTGTGTGTGTGTGTGTGTGTGTGTGTGTGTGTGTGTGTGTGTGTGTGTGTGTGTGTGTGTGTGTGTGTGTGTGTGTGTGTGTAGTGTATATGTCTATATATGTATATATATATATATATATATATATATATATATATATATATATATATATATATATATATATATATATATATAAAGGCAGTGGAACGCTGGTAGTGCGCTCACTGCAGGTGTGAATCTCAAGCTTCCTCCGTCTTATTAGCGAGGGGCGAGGTCGTGCGCATGGGCGTCGCCCCCACTCGTGAGGAGTGGGCTGGAGCTTTGGGAAGAGCACCGGCACTTTGCGTTTTGTATGGCCACGACAAATCTTCGAAGGGAAAATTACATTACCGCTGCCACTTCCGGTCCCGATCGCCCTGCCCAAACGGCGAAACACACAAAGGGCAATAATCACTTCCCGAAAATTCCTCCGCCTCTTACAGTTGCGCACGACCTGACTTTAATGCCATCGCCCCAACAGCGTATCAGCCTCACACACTTCTCCAAACTTCTCGGGCCTTTCGACTGGGACCGGGACCGGGATCAGGAAAGGCACCTCAGTCGCTTCACGGCCACGGCTGCGACGCCCCCCCCCCCCCCGTCGACCCGAGCCTCCTTTGGGACTCACCACTTAACGCCCATCCTCAGCAGTAAGCGCACACCGACATTCTGAACTACATGATTACACGGCATTTCTCCGCTCAAATAGCAGCCTCCCGAACGAACGAGAGCAGACGCGAAGATCTTGGGAACTGAACATTCTCATTTCACGACGCCGATTTGAATTTCCTTGACGTCAGCGCCTCCGGGTCGGCCTCCCTCCGGGGACGCTGGCCGCCCTCCCTCAGCGGATCAGGGCGCAAGTCAACAGGCATCCAACTCGTCAACAACTTTCCCCGCTGGATTTAAAAGCTTTATATCTCCCTGAGACGAGAGCGATTTCGGTCGCCTGGAAGAAGAGACACGAGTAACAGAGCAGAACATAGTAAATAAAAAAATAAATAAATAAGTAAATAAATAAATTATAAAAATAATAACAATGAATGAATAAAAGAAAAAATAATTAAACAAATAAATAAATAAAATTGAACCAAAAGGCTCTCGAGTCTAACACTAACACCCCTCGTGGCTGCCTCGACCCAAGGTCAAAATCTCATTGTTGGTAAAGAGGGTGAAATGATGGTAAATCCCTCTGATATATGAAGGATCGGGCAAAAATGGAAAAATGCCGTTATGAACTCGCGTAAATCCCACACAATCCAAGATCCGGAGCGCAAAGAAGGGCCATGACCCGAATGAAAAAGATGAAGATAAATACCCGATCCTCGCAATGCTAATGGAACCTTGTTATCAGCGCTGTCTGTGATACACGTGGATGTAATATACACAGCACAGTCCAACTTCTCTTCTCATACACCACATCGATCATAATTCCTCACATTCAGTAACAGTAGCCAACGGAAACACACACACACACACACACACACACACACACACACACACACACACACACACACACACACACACACACACCCCACACACACACACACACACACAAAAAAAAAAAAAAAAAAAAAAAAAAAAAAAAAAAAAAAAGGAAAGGGATAAGGAGAGAGAGCGAAAGAGAGCGGAGAGAGAGAGGAGAGGAGGAGAGAGGGAGAGAGAGAGAGAAAGGGGGGGGGAAGGAGGAAGGGAGGGAAGGAGGAAGGGAGGGAAGGGGGAAGAGAGAGAGAGAAAGAAAGAGAGAAAGAGAGAGAGAAAGAGAGAGAGAGAGAGAGAAAGAGATAGATAGAAGATGAGAGAGAGAGAGAGAGAGAGGAGAGAGTAATCATGAAGCGTAAAAGAGTGCCAGAGGAAAGATGAGGAAGACAGACGTGAAAGAATTCCAAGTATCTCGAATGAGTGCTATGAGGGAAGGCAATGGAGTGAAGGGAGGGGGAGGGGAGGGGGATTGGGAGGGGGAGGGGGAGGGGGGGAAGGGGAAGGGGAGTGAAGCGGAGAGGCGAATAAGAGGAGGAGGAGGAAGAAGAGGATGAGAAAAGAATAATGAGAATAAATGAGAATAATAGAGAAGAAGAACGTGATACGTATATCCTTTCTATAGTCCGTACTCACAAGTGCAAAGTCTGATAACTAGAAATAGCATGGGAGGGGAGGGAAGCGAAGGGAAGGGAGGAAGTAAGAAGGGAAGGGGAAGGAAAGGAGGGAAGGAAGAGATGGGAAGGGAGAACGGAGAGGCGAAAGGAGAGGAGAAGAAGAAAGGGGAAAGATATGATGAATAATATAATATAATACAAAGTAAAGAGGAGGTAGTAGAGTAGTAGAGGAGTAGTAGAGTAGGAGGTAGAGGAGGGAGAGTAGTAGTAGTAGGTAGTAGTAGAGTAGAGAGTGTAGTGAGAGGTAGTAGGTAGTGTAGGTAGTAGTAGAGGAGAGGAGTAGTAGTAGTAGAGAGTAGTAGGGGGAGTAAAGATAAATATAAAAGAAGAGAGAGGAAACAAAGGGGAGGAGGAAAAGGAGAAAAAAGGGAGCGGAACAGCATCCCACACCGAAGAATGGAGAATGTACAGGCATGCAAGGAGAAAGCATAAGCCAAGGCGA
Organism: Penaeus monodon; assembly: GCF_015228065.2. Taxonomy (NCBI): domain Eukaryota; kingdom Metazoa; phylum Arthropoda; class Malacostraca; order Decapoda; family Penaeidae; genus Penaeus; species Penaeus monodon. The sequence continues at coordinate 17,044,089 of NC_051390.1, forward strand.
GGAGGAGGAGGGGAGGAAGCAGGAGGAGGAGATGGAGATGAGGAGGAGGAGAGGAGGAGGAGGAGGAGGAGGAGGAGGAGGAGGAGGAGGAGGAGGAGGAGGAGGAGGAGAAGAAGAAGAAGAAGAGGAAAAAGAAGGAGGAGGAAATGGAGAAAGGGGAGCGTACACCCCTTCCATCCCCACCATCCAATAGTTTCAACTTCCCGCCGTAATATGTATCAGGTCCATGCCCACTACTTGTATCCGAAACGGTTCCATTTTAAGCCCAAAGCGAATCTTCCGCGCCAGCCAACCAAGAGGCAATAACAATCAGACTGGCTGCAGTGAATATAATTTGTCATCACTTGGGAATGCAATTAGAGCTTAAATGCCTATATTACTTTTCTTCGCTCGGTGCAGACATGTGGTACGATTTTTAAAAATGTGGAAAAATAGCAAGGAGGCAACGTCGGCGATTCGGTTACTACATGCAAAAAAAAAAAAAATCCTGCTCATGCATTTTATTCTCATTTTTCTCTCTTTCATTTTCTTTCTCTTTCTCCCTCTCCTTCTCTTCTCCTTTTTTTTATCTTTCTCCTTTTCGCTCCTTCTTCACCACTTCTCCTCCTCCTTCTCCTTCTCTCTCCAACCCTGCCTCTCCCGCTTCCTCTCCATTTTCTTCTCCTTCTCCCTCTCTGCTTGTATTTTCATGTCTGCCTCTGCTTGCTTGTCTCATAATTTTTCTTACTCTCTCACTTTCTCACTTTATAAATGCACATGTGTCTGCACATATAAACGAGAGCAAGACTGGATGCTTGAGTACACACTGTGAGCTCTCAGTTAAGTTTAATCAAATAATATCTCGCTTGCAACACGCCAGAGTCGCTATCAGTGTTGCAGCCTTACCCAACAGTCCCTGAAATAGCACAGCACGTCAGGAACGTGTCCAGGTGGGGGAGACATGCGCGGGCAAACATTTCTGACGACACGAACAATAAAGCAAAACCGACAACAACATCGCCAGGAAGCGAACGACGAGAGCGGAGGCCTTCAGTGAGACCAACTTTGTGGCATCACCGAGCTGCAAAAACGCAAGTGTCTGCTGCGATAAGAGAACCATCTGCAGACCCCGCGATGACAGAGGACAGCCATCTGCTCTATGATAATTGAACAAACCCGTCCTCGTGTCGCGTCTACGAGGGTTCACTATATCATCTGCTGCTTGACAACCGGATACATCCATCTATCTTCTGGATTATTACCCACAAGAATGGCAATTTCAGCCACTTTACTCTAATCTAGAAACATTTATGCTACTGCAAAACACAGATTGCGGACTGTTAAAACCCTTCTGGTCCAATTCGTCTGCCCGACAAACAACCTGTCTGTTGTCTGCGCCTGTCCGTCTGTCCTCGTTCTATCCCTCTCCTGCTCCTTCTCCCATTCCTATTCCTATTCCCATTTCTTCTCCCTCTTTCTCCCTTCTTTTTTGCAAGAAAATCCAAAGAAAGGGAGGTCAAGGAAAAACGGAGGAGGAAGGTCGCTGGAGGTAAGCGAGTTAGCACGAAGGGTGAGCAGAGCGGGAGGGGATCCGCCCTCGGTGCCCAAGCCAGCCCGTGGCGGCGGGACCATCACACACACGAGGCTCCGGCATGCATACAAACCTGCCGCCCTGACCTTGGCAACACGCCTCGCTGGACACTCACTATTTCACTCCGTATACATGCTCATTTGCACACACACACAAACATACAAACACGCAGGCACACACGCGCGCACACACACACACACACACGCACGCACGCACGCACACACACACACACACACACACACACACACACACACACGCACGCACGCACACACACACAACCACACACACACACGCACACACACACAACACACACACCACACCACACACACACACACACACACACACACACACCACACCACACACACCACACACACACGCACGCACACACACACACACACAACACACACACACACACACACACGCACGACGACGGGAACACACACACACAAGCAGAAGAGAAGAGAGAGAGAGCAGACAGAGAGAGAGAGAGAGAAAGAGAGAGAGAGGAGAGAGAGAGAGAGAGAGAGAGAAGAGAGGAGAGGAGAGAGAGAAGAGAGAAGAAGAAGAGAGAGAGGAGAGAGAGAAGAGAGAGAGAGAGAGAGAGAGAGAGAGAGAGAGAGAGAGAGAGAGAGAGAGAGAGAGAGAGGGTGGGCTAATTAAAAAAAGATATATACACAACAGATAAATATTCATACTTCCTAAGAGAATGCAAGCACACAAACACAGGAAGAGACAAGCACACACTTCTGTATCAAAAGAGTGAAGCGTTAATCAAAGGAAACGCGTTGTTGTTACGAACAAAAACAAAATGAACTCAAGCGGCGAAAGGAAGACGGAAATGCGAAACACAGAAGAAAATGGAAATTAGAGAACGGCAAAACAAAGAAAGAAAGAAAGAAAAAAAGACCATCAAAAACGATCCCGAAATAAAGGAATACACAAAGAAGAGCACAAAGGACGCGGCGCAGAAAGGAACCGAAGACACAAAAGAAGCGCGATAAGCGGGGGAAAAGGAAAACGCGAGTGAAACCGATTTTAAACACACAACCGAAACGAAGCATCACGAAACTCTTCAAGCTAGTCTCCGCGAGGTTATGGCAAGGGCTTAACGGTGCCTCTGTTACGATGCCCATGTGTTCGCCGCACAGGAGGGGGGTCGTTCCCTCCCCCACCTCCCCTGCACCCTTAGGTCTCCGTCACCCTCCGCATCCTTGGGCGCTGGCCAAGAGCATAATAATGATAATAATAATAATATGGATAATGATCATGATAATGATGATGATGATGACGATGACGATGATGATGACGATGATGATGATCATCATAATAATGATAATGATAATAACAATATAATAATAATAATGATAATAATAATAATAATAATAATAATAATAATAATAATAATAATAATAATAACACTAGCAACAACAACAATAACAACAACAACAATAATAATACTCTACATAATGATTTACCCCGAACGCCACAGCAGACTCGTAACTCCACAGCAGCTGATAACAAAAATCAAGATAAAGAACAGTGCGTTGAAACTTTCCTCACGTCTCCTGCGCGTCCGGATACCGCGAATTTATGGCACCAGACCGGATATGTGCCCACGCAGGTACACGCCGCTGTTTATCTGAGCATGCGCGTCACAGCGGTGCGGGCAGAGAGGGACTCGAGCAGAACACGCCGTGACATGTTTTTATGTTATTCGTTGCTACGTGAGGCGGAATAGGATGCAGATTGAACTGAAGATGGGAAAGTGAGGAGGGAGGGAGAGGGATGGAAGGCGGGAGGGAAGGAGGGAAGAAGGTGCGCAGGGACGATGGCAGGGAAGGAGAGAGGCGGCGGAGAGAGAGAGAGAGAGAGAGGGAGTTTTAGGGAGTGAGAGGAGGAGGTAGGGAGTAGGCAGGGAGGGAGGAGCCAGAGAGGCAAGAGGGGGTTGGTCGGAAGAGAGGGAGGAGGTAAGGAGGGATGATCTGAGTGAGTGACGAGAGAGAGAAAAAAGTGAAGAGTGAATGGCGAAGGACAAGTAGGACTCTCTGACAGTGCATGCGAGTTGCATTCAGGTCCAGGTTTGAAGATCGGTGAGAAAAACAAACACAAGTAACCAAGCACAATGCAGAGAGGGGGAGGGGAGGAGGCTGAGTCATGTCACAAGTGGAGGGGGAAGAAGGAGAGGGAAGGGAAAGAGAAAGAGAAAGAGGGAGAGGAGAGAGGAGAGGGAGAGGGAGAGGAATGGTTGGGGGAGGGGAAGAGGAGGGGATGTGGGTGAGGACAGGGGAGCGGAGGGAGAATGGGTAGGGTTCATGACTGTCCATTTCCCATGATATCAAAACAGAATGAAATCACTTTAGCAAGAAATACTTCAGAGCAGAGACGGGATGACGATAAGGGCCGTCCATGCAATCATGTGCAATGAAAGCGCGAAAGCGTGAGTGCGTGTGGCGGAAGTGTGAGTGTGGTGGTAGTGCTGAACGGAGTGAGGCGGTGTGGGCGGCCCTCTTGGCGAAGGCTGGCACGCTTCCAGGCTTCCAACTTCCAACGGCCGACATCCGCCTCAGCCAACGCTAGGCCGCCGGTCGCTTCACGCAGCCTTATCTCGCAGATGATGCCGTCATCGAGCGTGATTCACAAGGACACTCATGGCACCACGGCCGAGGCACCGGGCCAACCCTCTGACGTCATCACATGTGCGCACTCACGCGCGCTAGCACGCAAACAGACAGAAATATACTCATCTGGCGCTTTCTTTTCTCTCTCTCGCTCTCCCTCTATTTGCTTGTCTATCTGTCTGTCAATCTACCTGTCTGTTTGTCTTACTGACTGTTTACCTGTCTATCTGTGTGTCTGCCTCCTTCTGTCTCTTCTTTCCCTCTTCCTCCCCCCCCCTCTCTCTCTTCTCCCTCGCAGTCACCCAGCCTCCTCTCCCTGCCAAGAATGGAAATGCAGCAAGAATACATTTGGATAAGCACGAGTCATTTCTCTCGCCAAAACAGTGGCCTTCCCGGGACAGCTGAATGGCGAAGGGTCGACACGAGAATACCGCGATCGGCAGCGACGTTGACGGAGTCCCTCTTAATACTAACTCGTTCTTTCGTACCTACGCCCTGTGCCGCTTTTCCCCATCGCTCGAGTGCGGCGTCAGGTGATTCCTGCGTGGCTGGACCAACAACGTACCTGAAGGGAAAAAAAGAAATATTGCGCATTAGTCTTCCTCTGCTGTCAGGAATTTGATAGGTTGGAAAGTAAGGGAGACGAAGAGGAAAAAGCGTAGCAGGATTATTACTTTATATACTGTATATATTTCATTCCCATGTGTAAATCTATTACGATGAAACAGGAGATAGAAAGATAGATAGAAAATTTGACAGACATAGATATATAGATAGATAAGATAAGATAAGATAAGATAAGATAAGAGAAGAGAAGAGAAGAGAAGAGAAGAGAAAAGAAGAGAAGAGAAGAAAAGAGAAAAGAGAAACAAAGAGCACAGCACAACCATCAGCCTCCCCTCTCTGCCCTCCCCCCACGCCATGCCGCGGAAAGGGAACAGATCCATATTCACACTATCTCCACCATCTCCATTTCCAGCCATGCCACACAACATATTTTTGCACAACCTCCACTTATTATGAACGGCCGTCCCGCGACATACACAGACGAACAGAAATACATGAAACAGAAACACGGACCTCTTTAATTAGACCCATTAATTGAAGCCATTAATCTAAGCGTGGAGAGCAACGTGAGCAATCGCCCATTTGATGTTATTACTCTATTCAGAGAAGGTGGTGAGTGTTCGAGTGAGCGCGCCTGCAATTGCTCATTTGTCAATTATGTAAATCACAGCGTGTACTTGCAACCATTTGCAACCGGGCCATTAACTGCGTTTTAAAAATAGCTTAATATCACAATATTCTAGTGGATTATTTCAGATCTGTCGTATAAAATGTGTAAGACAGAAAATGGGCGGAAACACAAGGGAAAATTACAGAAGAAGGATAAAGGCAGAGAAAAGGGGGGAAATGTGGAGTGAGTCATGGAGAGGGAGAGACGAAGATATCGAGGGAGGAAGAGAGGGGGGAGGGGGGAGGGAGGGAGGGAGGGAGGGAGGGAGGGAGGGAGGAGGAGGAGGAGGAGGAAGAGGGGGAGAGGGAGAGGGAAGGGAGAAGGACAGAAAAAGGGAAAAGGATAAGGGCAGGGATAGTGGGAAAGGGGGAGTGGGGGAGTGGAAGGGGGAAGGGGGGAGGGAGAGGGACAGATAGAGGGAAAAGGAGAGGGTCAGAGATTGAAGGGGAGATGAAGACAGGGAGAAAGACAGAGGGAGAGAGAGAAAAAAAAAAGAATGAGAATGAGAGAGGGAGATAGATAGATAGACAGAGATAAAAAGGAAGGCAAATAAAACAATCAACAGAGATTAAAAAAAAAAAATCTCGAACTGAAAATAACAAATCTCAAAAAACAAAACAACAACAACGGAGAACAACATACAAACAAACAGACACCCAACCCCCCGACCCCCCTCCGGCCCGCAGCTCCATTTTGGCGTGGCGGTCAGGAACGGGAGCCGCACTGCAAGTCCCGCACGGCGACCCACACACTCAAGATTCTCCAGATCGTTAAGCTATTTCCTCGGCGGAGGCGGAGGCTGCCAGTGCGGATGGTGCCGTCCGTGCTGCTGGAGATGAAGATGCTGAAGGCCGCGGGGGGGGGGGGAAGGGGAGGGAGGGTATGGAGGGAAGAGATGAAAGGGAGGGAAGAACGGAGAAGGTTGAGAGGGGGAGAGGATAGGAGATACGGGAGGAGGGGAGAAGGGAAGGGAGGGGGAAGATAAAAGATGGGAATGGATGGAAAGGAGGGATGGGAAGGGAGGGAAAAGAGGGTAGGGATGGAATAGAACAGAAGGGAGAGGAGGGAGGAAAGCGGGAAAGGAGGGAACATTATTATCCACATACAGCGATCGGTGCTGCCGTTTCAATAAACGTGAACAAACGCACAGAGACTCTGGAGGACCGAACAAAGAACGAGATTAAACGCACTTCTACAAAGCTTGAAGAGGCTCGGCACAAAAGGCATGGATATCTTTAGTACGGAAACAAAGGTCAAACAGCAAAGCCCACTCGCTCACTCCAGCCTTCAAATCGACACTCGCTCTCCAAAAGAAGCCTCGCAGAACAGAAGGAAGCCTCGAATAACAGAAAGAAGCGCAGAGAAACAGAAAGAAGCCTCGGGGAACAAAAGAATCTCAAGGAACAAAAATAAACTTTGGGGAACAAAAGAATCCCAGAGAACAGAAAGAAACCTCGAGGAACAGAGAAGAAGCCTCGGAAACACTAAGTGGCAGCGACGTCCGCGATTCGCCCGGGGGATTCGGGTTAAGTAGGCTTCACTTGGATTCCAAGAGTCTAAAAATCTCAGAGCGAAGGAAGCTGGAGCTCTCAGCCAACAGATCGATCAGTCGAGGAACTAAACTTTATGAATTATCGTTCCAGGGTCAACAGTCGCCTCCAGCGCCCTCCTGAATGGAATTTTGTTTATCCACAACCTGCCTCATCCGCTTTTCTTTGCAGTTCTTTATTTTGGAAAGTTATATCAATAGATTGTTTAAACTACTTACGTCTTCTGTAAAATAATTTTAATGTGATTATACAGGATGCACAAAGAGCAGTTATGACATGTGTCTTTCTCCTCAAGATACTTCGTGTTCTGGCACAGCAGAATGCGCTCGAACCGAAGCCGGCCGCGGAGTGAACCTAATCGCTCAAATTCAATCGCGGCGTGACAAGCGCAGCGCAGGCGGGGAGGGGAGGGGGGGTCAGTGCCTGGAGGTGGCGCTTGTGCACACTCACTCTCGGGTTGTCGCTGAAGAACAAAAGGCCGTCTCCCCGGCCGTAATTAGCATTCATGGAAGCGCCTGCGGAACGCTGTCAAAGCTCGAGGACCTTTGTGACCGCTAATGGCCACGTGAATCGGCCACTTTCGCTAGCTATGACACACGTGGTACGACACGATACGTATGTGTGATGCCCGAATCAACAACACGCAAACAACATCAGGCACACTACGTAAAAAAAAAAGTCACACCACATGCAATAGCAAACTCATCCATCTGTAAAATATCATACGACAAAAAGCCAAAATATTTTCCAGATCATAAAAAAGCGTGAGGCATCATCAAAGACATGAAAAAGAAAATAATAACAAACATATTTCTTCATACTTTACTTTACAGGTACGAGATTATGCTACCCGAGCGAAAACACCGATAATGCGCGGACCTCAAAACACATCTGACTTTCAGGATACCCATGCTTGATCCCTGGAAATTTACAGCCAAGTGAATATTCCCGGCTTTAGGCTTGGGTACAAAACGCCGTACGTCACGTTTTCCCGAGCCGCGAACAGCGCCGAATAAACAGTCCAAGGATTCTACAGAAACGCATTCCCAGTGGCTGCCCGGAACAGTATTCAATGTTTAATGTTATGTTTTCCCTGAGATTTACCTTCTATTCAAGGATTGTGATATGCTATATAAAACACCCAAAGCCGCATGCCCTGTATCCGAGCCTGTGTTTACTAATCATTTGTATCGGATGAATGCTGAAGCGGATTCCTAGATAATAATGAAGGTATGTTACGGTATATAAGAGGTAACGGTTGGAAAGATTTACCGGTAAAGTAAAGAATATTAAGTTTGGGACGAATGGCTACTGTGCACCTGTGCGAGAGAGGGGGAGGGGGAGGACAGAAAGGAAGGGAGGAAGGGAGGAAGGGAGGATGGAAGGTTGGAAGGGAAGGAGGGAGGGAGGAAGGGAGGATGGAAGGTTGGAAGGGAAGGAGGGAGGGAGGAATAGGAGGGAGGGAGGGAGGGAGGGAGGGAGGGAGGGAGGGAGGAGGAGGGAGAGGAGAGAAGAGAGGGAGGGCGGAGGGGGAGACGGAGAGAGGAGGAGACGAGAGAGAGAGAGAAAAGAGAGAAGAGAGAGGAGAAGAGAGAGAGAGAGAGAGAGAGAGAGAGAGAGAGAGAGAGAGAGGAGGAGAGAGAGAGGAGAGAGAGAGAGGAGAGAGAGAGGAGAGAGAGGGAGGAGAGAGGGAGGAGAGAGAGAGGGAGAGAGGGAGAGAGAGAGAGAGAGGAGAGAGGAGGAGGAGAGAGGGGGAGAGAGGGGAGAGAGAGAGAGGAGAGAGAGAGAGAGAAGAGAGAGAGGGAGAGAGAGAGAGAGGGAGAGAAAGAGGGAGAGGGAGAGAAAGAGAGAGGGAGAGAAAGAGAGAGGGAGAGAAAGAGAGAGGGAGAGAGAGAAAGAGAGAGAGAGAAAGATAGAGATAGACAGCGACATAGAGGACAGAGTGACAAATATAGGGAGAGGGAGAGAGAGAGAAAGAGAAAAAATCCATACCCGGCCTAGCAGACGCAGATGTTTTCCCACTGCCTAATAACCACTAAGTCTCCCCTCGGAAGCGCATCGGAAGCCCGACGGAAGAAGCAGCCAATCACTAATGTAATCCTCGGAGCTCTTGGGCGGTCAAGGCAATACCCGGAGCTTCGTATCAAGTCGCGTTTAATATCCGTCTACTCACTCGCGGCAATTTGTCTAATGGCTATGCGATCGAACAATCGGCGGATGCGTTTTCTTAGGGTAAGGGATCTTGTGGCAAACTATCCCTCTCCGCATCTTTCATGTACTTTACAATGACGTCGCAATGGTCACAGATACACAGATAATAATAGTAATAATTATCATTATTATTATTTTTAAAACAATAATAATAATAACAACAAAAACAACAACAACAACAACAACAACCGTAATAATAATAAAAGAATATCAACTTTAGAAAGTGTGTTGGAAATGTCCAAATAAAAAGATATACTACAACTTACAAACTTATGAGCATAAATTCTCAAGTGAAAAAGAATGAAACGTACATATAATTTGGAAAGCAAAGAAAAAAACTTTCTGTTTGGTGTTGTTGCATCAATCCACTCTGATGTAAAAGTAAGGTAATATTATTGGTTAATCAACCAGCCACATAAAACCTGAGACACGTAATAAGAGCCCAGAGCTGATAAATGGTAAACCTTTATCTCGAAATTATCTGTAATAATTTCTCGTCCGTAACTGATCATAACCGCAGTCGAAAGTACCGGAAATTGCCATCTCCTGAACTTTCATCCCGCTGATAAGCCTGAGGTTAACCCCACTTTGAATTATTTGCTTAATAGTACATGGCTGCGGCAGGGGAGTTTGCTCCAATTACTCATCAATCAAAACAGCTCCCAGCGGGATTGAATGGCGCAAAGAATGTGGCGGCACAGAATGTAAACGTTCTTTTGCCCTGAGGGAATTCACTGGCATCTTGACCTAAAACGCGGCTATTAAGTCTGGTGACTCGCCTTGCAGTAAAGTGTTCTGTGAGCACGTAATGAATGGCCTCATAAGGACAAATGACTGCAACACGCACGCACTCGCGGCCCCCTCCACTTACGCTCTTTCAGCACGCCACGTTCAGTTTATGAGGAACTGTCTCAACGTATAGCACCCTTCCGGGTTGGCAAATGATCGCTTTACATCCGTCGGACAGTGAAATTTGCTTCCAAACATATAAAACAAACCAAACAAGGTAGTCCAGGAAAAGGTATCATCATCGTTCATTCACTGGCTGATAAACATGGACTTGGTATGACATACGTCTACCTTTGAACAATGTCTTTGGTACATTGCCGTCAATAAATATTCTACAAATAGGGAACACTCCGCGTGTTAAAGTCCGAAACCAAGTACATATAAAACATAAAATACGATATAAATACAATATAAATATGATACAAAGTCCCTTCATTCAGAATCTCGAGGCGAGTGTCCGGCTGACTTCAGCCTGAGATGATGATGATGGACGACTGACACTCCTAACTCAGGGACCACACCTCCTCCTGTTCGTCTGGGACCGACACCGGCTGCCGGCCATGGTCCTTTCAGACTCGTTCCAAGTTCTTCCAACCTCCGTGATGGAAGATCCGCGTCAGCTGGGGGGGGGGGCGTAGTCGTTCGGTAAAACATCAAGACTGAAGTGTAGTCGTAACGAGCGGACAAGCATTGCATGTTTGTGGCAGGAGGGTGTGGGAAGGAGGGAATACAGTAGCGTTAAAGGGATGTCTATTGAGAGAAGTGCAAGAACAAATGTGAAATAAACAATCTTTTTCACCTAATATGGGCGCTGGAGGAGGAAAAGGAGAAGGAGGGGGAAGAGAGAAAGAGAAGAAGAAGGAAGAAGAAGAAGAAGAAGAAGAAGAAGAAGAAGAAGAAGAAGAAGCAGGTGATGAAAAAGAAGAGGAGGGAAGAATAAGAAGGGGAGGAGAAAAGTAGGAAGAAGGAGGATGAAAGGAAGGAAGAGTGGGAGGAGTAGGTGGAAGAAGGAGAGGAAGAGGAGAAATAAATATAAAAAGATAAATAAAACAAGAAGAAGCCGAAAAAAACGAAGGTAAAAGAAAAAAGGGGATTCAACCGAAGAAGAAAGGGGGGGGCAATCAACAAACCCGTGCTGTTGCCCTGCGCGAGGGGGGGAGCGGCCAGAGACGCGGGTGAACTGACGACGGTCGCCAGGCCTTCTCCTCTAGCCATTACCCCTCCGGCCGCCTGACAAACAATAATTACTTCACTCGCGCAGGCATGACAGGAGGGCCACCATCAAGCCGCCATTATAATTACCATGACAGACTGCCGCTACTTCCCACCGTTAATGTAGCCTTACCACACCACCGCATCATTACAGTAATGTATTCCTCCGTCTACCGATCTAACCGAGCAAACTGTA
>NC_051390.1:17060471-17072971 GCF_015228065.2 Penaeus monodon
AAAGCAGAACAGCTGAGGAATGAATGAAACAAAACCGTCCTCGCATTACAGAATAACCGAAATAAAAAAAAAGATATACACAGCATAATAAGGACTAAACATAATCTAAAGAACGCAGGAAAGGACAGAGACAAGTGATGAGAAACAGGAAGTAGAAGAGAGCACAGACTAGGAAGAAGAGGAAGATGAAAAGAAAAGTAACAACGAAGAGGAAAAAGAAGAGGAAGCCGCGACGCATCCCAGCCGACGTGACCCGTGACTCAGAGTTCACCTGCGGAGACAATATTCAGAGTGGGGCGGGGGAGGAGGGGGAGGGGAGAGGGGGAGGGGAGAGGGGCGGGGGAGAAGGAGGGTAGGAGGAGGAGGAGAAGAGGAGGATAGGAGGGGGAGAAGGGTGGGGAGGAGGAGGAGGAGGAGGAGGAGGAGGAGGAGGGGAGGAGGAGGAGGAGGAGGAGGAGGAGGGGGAGGAAGAGGAGGAGGAGGAGGAGGAGGAGAGAGGAGGAGGAGGAGGGGGAGGAGGAGGAGGAGGAGGAGGAGGAGGAGGAGGAGGAAGAGAAGAAGGAGGAGGAGTAGGAGTAGAAGAAATAGAAATAGAAATAGAAGTAGAAGGAGAAGAAGGGGAAGGAGAAGGAGGAGTGGGAAGGGAAGGGAGAAGTCGAGGAAGGGGGAGTGTGGGATTCTTCCAAGGAGCTATGGGGGCGCAGGAAGGGAAGGTGAAGGTCCAAGGTGAGGAGCTGAGTGTTGTGATAAATGGCACACGTTGAGTATATATCATAATCCCTGGAGTTCAGAGAGAGGGAGTGGACGTGCGAGGAGTTGGGGGGGGGTGAATCATCAGGGAAATTGTTCAATATTAATCAATGAACAAGACCGCACAGCAATATCTTACGCATGCAAGAAAAAAAATGAGTGAATCAATTGGAAGATAAGAAGAGGAAAAGGGAAGAAAAAAAAAACACAAGTAGAACAAGAATGATAATTAGATAGATAGACAGAATAAGGAAAGTGAGGTAAATAACGAAGGTCAAGAGAAAAAGTGATGCAAGTAGCATAAGGAAAACTGGACCAAGATGAGGAGAAAAAGATAGAGAAAATTATATTCATAATTTTTTTTTATGCACAACACGAGGCATTAAAACTGGTATGCATGCGGAATGCGAAACAATTCTAAAAATAGCAAAGCACAATTTTCTCTCTCTTATGTGTAGGGGGAGAGTGCATATGAGCCTGTGAATGCGAGTGCGAGTGCGAGTGTGTGTATGTGTGTGTGTATGTGTGTGTGTGTGTGTGTGTGTGTGTGTGTGTGTGTGTGTGTGTGTGTGTGTGTGTGTGTGTGTGTGTGTGTGTGTGTGTGTGTGTGTGTGTGTGTGTGTGTGTGTGTGTGTGTGTGTGTGTGTATATGTGTGTGTATGTGGACATATGCACGAGTGTGAGTCTAAGGCAATATTTACAGATAAATCTTGGGGGCGTGGGCGTGGGCGTGCGCGTACGTGCAGCGTGTCCGTATGCATGTGTGCATTTAATTTCCCCGAATTCGGAGACGAGAATTTTAATCTACGGCCATTCATTTCAAAATCCAAGAGGTGGATCATCATGAATATCTCATCTGCCTTCGTCACCCATTAACACTCGAAGTTTGTCTTTGTTTTTTCCATTCAGTTTTCTGTAGGCTGTCTAATCAATGAATGAGCCACCTTATCCCTTATGGAACCCCTAATCAATACACTTAACGCCGCCGCAGCGATTACGTAAGCCATGAAACAAAAGGACAAGAGTATAACATCTCACAAAGAGATGGAACCGACCACAAATATTTTTTTCTTATTCTCAAAGAGAGAGCCTCCACTGAGTGCCACTAAAAAGGACGAAGAAGACGAAGAAGAAATGACAGGAAAAGTAGAAGAAAAAAATGGAAGAGAAAGAAAGGGAAAGGGAAAGGGAAAGGGAAAGGGAAAGGGAAAGGGGAAAGGGGAAAGGGGAAAGGAAAAAGGAAAAGGAAGAGGAGGAGGAGAAGAAAGAGGTGGGCGAGGAAGTGGAGGAGGAAGGAGGAGGGAGGGAGGGAGAGAGGGAGAGGAGGAGGAGGAGGAGGAGGAGGAGGAGGAGGAGGAGGAGGAGGAGGAGGAGGAGGAGGGAGGAGGAGGAGGAGGAGGAGGAGGAGGAGGAGGAGAGGAGGAGGAGGAGGAGAAGGAGAAGAGGAGGAGGAGAAGAGGGAGATGAGGATTAAAAAAGAAGAAAAAGGGGATAGGGGAAAAAAAATTGTCTACATTCGCATCGTGATATCGGAATATATGTACATAAAAAAAGCGTAAAAATAAGAGAAAAGAAAACAGAAGCCTCCTCTCTCTCTACACTAAAATCATACTACCCTATATAAATATCATAATTCCCCCTGAATCATATATATTCACCTATTTTTGCTCCGTCTGAAGCGAGCGTCCGTCTATTTATAGTAATTCTGGCAAGAAGCCATGGCTCATCAAGGGGGTTGGGGGGGGGGGGGGGCTTTCAAAAGCTCTCATCGTTAACGGAGGCAGGGCGTAGGCATCTAATCATTCCCCTGAAGGACGGGATTATTACTAATGATTTTTTGAGTCGTTAATTTCTGGTAATAATAAAAAAAAAGGATGTATTTCTCCCTCCCTCTCTCTCTCTGTGTCTCTCTCTGTGTCTCTCTCTCTCTCTCTCTCTCTCTCTCTCTCTCTCTCTCTCTCTCTCTCTCTCTCTCTCTCTCTCTCTTTTTTGGGGGTGGGGGTATACAGGACATCCTGAAATCAATTATTCTCACATCATTGATAAATTCTGTTGAGCATTAGAATCACTTCAGTATAGCGAACGTAGAACAGCTGATCCTCCCGAATTCCAGAACACAAATATAGAAATATATAGGTAGATAGGTACGTAGGTAGGTAGGTAGAAAGATATATAGACAGACATAGACAGACAAATAGGCATATAAAATAATGTATACATACATAGCTAGAGAGACAGATAAATAGATAAACAGACAGACTGACAGATATATTGAGCTTCACTCCTTACCCCTATCCCCCCTTCCGCCCCCCCCACTTCCCTACCCACCAAAACCCAGAGGAAGACGTGAGCGTGCCTGTGCGGCTGCCGTTCTCGCCTCGCAGCCTCCCTTTACAATCAACAAAGCCCCTAATCCTTTCAGTCTGGAAATAACTCGTTCCACCGAAATCGCACCCCCCCCCTGCGTGCGTGCGTGCGTGCGTGCGTGCGTGCGTGTGTGTGTCGCTCTCGGGGCTAATTCGAGGTCCGTGGAGAGCGAGGTGTTCCAGCCTCTCGGAGCCGCTTGCTTGTCTCGCCTTGAACCAACACCCCAGTAATATCCGGCCATTACATCCCCGTTTCTGAGAGGTACAAGTGTGGGAAATTCACTTAAAAAAAACAGTGTTTAACTTGGCAGTCTCATTTAATAATAGTGTGTACGGTCTCCCTCCTTGAGTGTGAGTGTAGTGTATGTGAGTGAGAGAGAGTGGGGAGAGGGAGAGTGAAAAGAGAGAGAGAAGAGAGAGAGAGAGAGAGAGAGAGGGAAAGAGAGAGAGAGAGGAGAGAGAGGGAGAGGAGAGAGGGAAAGAGAAAGAGAGAGAGAGGAGAGAGAGAGAGAGGAGAGAGAGAGAGAGAGAGAGAGAGAGAGAGAGAGAGAGAGAGAAGAGAGAGAGAGAGGAGAGAGAGAGAGAGAGAGAGAGAGAGAGAGAGAGAGAGAGAGAGAGAGAGAGAGAGAGAGAGAAAAATAGAGAGAGAGAAAGAAATAAAGAGAGAGAGAGAAATAGAGAGAAAAAAAATAGAGAGAGAGAAATAGAGAGACAGAAATAGAGAGAGAGAGAGAATGAATGAATGAATGTGTGTCCTATATGAATGAAGTTGGATGTGAATCCGGGCGGTTGTGTACAGTATACATCTGCGCACATGTGTCTGTTTGCGAACAAGCCTCCGAGGATGCAACATGCAAAGGTCTTTCAGTTGCAGTGGAATTCAAACTTGGCTCTGCGAAGGTCAGAGGTTGATATGCTTCTTCCGAATACTTGCGAGAGGTGTGGCGCATATATCAAAACAAGCTAGGAGGCCTTCTAGTTCCAGAATGCATACATAGACCAAATCCCATAAAACCCATGTTTATTTTTTCGAAAGTCTTCGGTACAAGCAATCAGCTGGAACTAATTGTCAAGTGACTCGTGCGTCTTCCTCCATTCGGAATCTATGAAAAAATTCATTGCATGATCCACATCACGATTAACAGTATCTGCAACGTTTCCGTTCCTCATTCATGGCCTTCCCCCGTCTCTCCAAATGGCGAAGCTCTCGGGACTCTAATAATGATATTACCATTAAAACACGAAACAAAGAAACTAATAAGCCCTTCGCTGCATAATAAATTCCGCTATGCTGCGCGTCTCATATCCTGGTGCCCGGAGGCGTGACGACCGAGGGCCTCCGGGGAAGGTTAAAGCAGGCGCGACCTCTGCATGATAACCCAGGCGAACCCGACGTCCCAATCAGAACGCGTCGGCAGCAGACAGTAGACGGAATGCGCGGAGATTTCACATTCTGGCAGAATGTGAAATCTCCGCCTTGGCTAGCCTGTATTAAAGATAACACTTCGAGACCGCAATGACCCTGGCACCTGCCATGTTATCTGCGGCTCAACCACACCCGTCGCGTTATCGGGTATTCCAGCTTATCATATAAACCTAGTCTTCTTCGGTTGAACTGCACCCCCCCCCCGGCTCAGGTGCTCGAACCACAATTTCCCTTCATAAATAACAGACATGTTCAGCGACGCACACCACCACATATACCACGCTGTGACACTGACATAGCACTGTCATGCAATGCCCATTTGTTTTCCTCGCCCGCCAATCCTTTTAGACCAAGCGCTGTACAGCTAATTCATTGGCGCTGTCCTTCAGCACGACACAGTCCCTATTTACTAACATGGCGGGAAACTCCTCCCCCCTCTCCCCTCCCCAGCAGAGGAGGAGAGGAAGTTTGGGTGGAGTAAGTGCGAGACACGTAGAGAGGGCGGGTGAGGTGCTTTGCTGGACCAATCAATAGGACGAGTGCCAGCATCCATCTGGGCCCTCAGCCCCTCACACTTCACTCTCGAACGACACACAATTTGTGATCCATGGCCAGGCAGCGCTTGGCATCGTCAGAACCTTTATTCAGCATCTTTGAATCACCTGTGACCTTACCGGCTCCTACTTTTTTATTTCACGAAACTACTGTGTTTATAAAAAGTACTCATTGCCCCTAAATTAGTGATGACATTTTCGCTCTCCCATCATGTCAAACAAGCTATGAGTGGCCGCGATTCGTGATCTGTGGCACTGCATCCAGTCCTGCGTCGCAGTGGCACTCAGCCTCATATACACAGACGCACACTCACAACCGGGCACACCTGACTCAGTGGGTTTTGGGGCAGCCACATCATCCCTTAGACGTGAGCCATGACACGCCTCGGGTTCTGCAGTGTTCATCTCCAGCCTTACTCACTCACTGTTTTCCACTCAGTTCGTTGTCTCATGAATTCACCAGCTGACTCACCCATTCAGCTACTCGTTCGGACAGGGCGAATGAAAAACCTCCTAATTCTACCGTTGCTTCTTCGTCTTCTTCGCTTCTATTGCGAAATCTTGCTTAATCTAATATGCAGCAATTCTTCGCCTATTACCTTAATTGCGTTCACCTGTTTAAACTAAGAGATTAATTACGCGCTTCTCCATTAGCGTCTTCGCAGTCTTTCGCTACTTTCGAAGATTATCAACTCATCTACTTTATAAATTTCCTGAAAGTCACCAATGTTTAAATAGCTTCCCTACGACATTTACTAATCTGTCCGACCGACATCGCTGACTCATTACCATGTTTCCCTGCAGCAGATCAAATGAGTCATAATTTTTACGTAAAATTACTCATCTTCGCACCCCTCTGCACCTTGTTTATCCTCTTTCACTCACTCACTTCTAGTCAAAATAGATCCTAATACATCCATCGGATACTTAACCACGCCGTAACACCGAACAAGGTACATATAACTTTCAAACTACCTTGCACCGGCTCTGCAATGTGACAAAGCCGCCCCCTCCCCTATGACCTCCACCATATGATACACCGCCTTCATTACCTTGAATTTAAATACTCCTCCCCCCTTCCATTATCTTATAATACCTGCCTATTCTATGAGTCTTCATCCCCTCATCCCTCTCTACCCTCTCTCCCTCTCTCCCTCCCCTCCCCTCCCCTCCCCTCCCTCCCCTCCCCTCCCTTCCTCTCCCCCCTCCCTCCCTCCCTCCCTCCCTCCACTCCAATAAACACACACCTCTCGCACTTTTATCATAAACTAGACGGAATCCTTTTATTCGGGAGCGCTATCGAGTTTGGCGTACAAAGGCACACCGACATGCACTTTGCATGAAAACTTTATCTCCTGCCTTATTCATACAAAAACTCACTTTGGAAAACACCAGACCTGCTTCACAAGCATAGCACCCCTGTGAGGGAGGGAGGGAGGGAGG
The DNA here is from genome assembly GCF_015228065.2 of Penaeus monodon. Classification (NCBI taxonomy): domain Eukaryota; kingdom Metazoa; phylum Arthropoda; class Malacostraca; order Decapoda; family Penaeidae; genus Penaeus; species Penaeus monodon. The sequence goes on from NC_051390.1 coordinate 17,067,011, forward strand.
GAGAGAAGGAGGGAGAGAAGGAGAGAGGGAGGGGAGGGAGGGAGGGAGGGAGGGAGGGAGGGAGGGAGGGAGGGAGGGAGGGAGAGAGGGAGGAGAGGAGAGAGGGAGAGAGGGAGAGAGGGAGGGAGGAGGGAGAGAGAGAGAGAGAGAGAGAGAGAGAGAAAGAGAGAGAAAGAGAGAGAAAGAGAGAGAGAGGCGGTAGGTGGGTGGGGACGGATGGATGTCAGGAGAGAGGGAGAGGAAAACCTAATGGGAGAGATGAAGTGATAATTCAAGAGGGGAATGGAAAAGGGAAAAGAAAGAGAGAAAACGGAAACAAGGAGGAAGAGAGAAAAGGAGAAAGGAAGACAGAAAAAAAACAGAGAGACTTCTCCCAAGCCTCAACGTACAGCTCCTCGAAACAGGAATTCTGTACCCACTTCATCTTCCCGCAATCTCGAGACAGCAATTCGCTCAACACTCTGTCATCTTCAACGCGCGCTTGTTCCCATGGCAGTGTTCGATATTTTTGCACCCCCGGGAGCTGTTTTACCTAAGGGCCGTCGCCTTCACAGACAGACAGAGGTGGGCCTGGGGGAGAGGGGAGGGGGGAAGTCCCTTTCATTTTTTTTACATTGTGCAAAAACTCGTGTGCTTGCAGATGGGGAGAAAGTCAATGTCAAGTTATTTTTCCTATTATCGATATATCAGGTGGATGTGGTGGTGGTGGTGTGTAGTATGGTGTGGTGTAGTGTGGTGGTGACAGGTGGTGGTGGTGACAGGTGGTGGTGGTGACAGGTAGTGGTGGTGACAGGTAGTGGTGGTGACAAGTAGTGATGGTGGTGGCGGAGATCGTTAATCAATGGTGGTACTGATGGTGAGGATGACGGTGGTGTGCAGGTGTGATGGTGGTGCGGTCGTCTCGTAATTGTCACAACCAAGGTGGTAATAGTGGTGAAGGAAGGGGTAATAAATAAACAGAGAAAAGCATTGGCAAGAAGATATACCAGAGTATAGGACGACGTGTCGAACACTAAAAACATAAATAAACAAAAACGCTTTTGGGAAGAGCGTGCTGGTGGCTGCCCGAGGAGGCGAAGAAGCGGCGGGCGAGAGATAACGAAAAGGGACATTGGGTGACGAAAAAGACGAGACAGAAAGCCAAAGAAGTGAGGATACAGGAAAGAAAGATAAAAAATGAAAGAAAAAGTAGTAAAGCAATTATAGACACGACATAAGTAACATATAGGTTCAGGGAATATAAACCATAGAGAGGGAGCAAACTAACGTGACTGTAAAAGCCTCAGAAAACGGGAATGAAAAAAGAAGGCTAGTGTTGATGAAGGAAGGTCGTGCCAGAGGCGGAGCAGGGACAGAGGGCGTGTGCGGTGTGGGGGTGTGGGGAGGGACGCCCATCGTGGATTATAGGATAAAGCTTAATCTCTCGTATTTCTCGAACACGCACGCACGCCTTTACGTCGCAACGAACCCTAAGAATCAGATTCGCTAATCACTTGTTCTCCAGTGCTTTCGATTTAAGGAGCTCCCATCGCTGACTCTCCCGCTCCTCAAAAGGGTCGTTACAATCCCCCTAAACAATATCATAAAACTGTCACAGGTTCATCCACGCTCAATAATCCCAGTGAGGTTGTCTCGTGTTCCCCATACAATCATTCTAGAGTCGTGGCAGCTCCCTCGTGCTGACTCCCAGGGGGGTCGTCACACCTTCTGGCCACTCACACCGTTACGGAACTCCCTGTATGCAGCAAAGCAGCAGCCACACAGAGCAGGTACAATCAGTACCTGCTCCTAATAACGATCTTTTGGCCATGACACAAGCCCTCTGACCCCATTCCCCTCCCCCACGCGTTCTACCTCCTGTTGCCTCTGCGTTCATAGCATATTATCTCAGACCCTGCTGGTTCCCTTCTCCCCACTCTGTCTCCGCCTTCGTTTTAATTCCCTCAGGAGTCCTGCTGTCGCATCCTGGCCTGCATATATCAGCTATCCCGGGGCCGCTCTCCCTCGCTGAGCTTGCTCCTCGCCGTTACGTTGGCCTTCGCCCGCGCGCGTTTCGGGCTCTTCGTAATCGCTAATCACACGTGGCGTCACACTGCGTCCTGTTGCGAGGTCTTGAATTAGAGTCTCATTCCGCAACCGAGCATGTGCATACTGAGAAAACAACACGACTTATATTAAGCGCGACCTTGTGAAAAATTGTAGTCTGAAACATAAGTCAGTAAGGACGGGGTAAGTATTGAATTAATCCCTTACGTAAACACCGCGTCACTACGACCCGCCTCAAAGGAAGCTTAACCACTACCTGTCTCATTCCACCACCAACGCGACGCCTATAGAATAACGATCACGTAGAAATGCCGGAAGTTACACCTTTACCCTGTCATCATATTCCACAGCATTTAATACCACACCATCATTATACGGACGAAAACCACATGAGGTGTGAAGACCGAGCTGACGCGTCGGCGACACCTGGAGACAGTCCGTGGGCAGTCCGGTCTCGAGCCGGCTGAGGAGGGATTCAATTCCCCGATGGATGACTTCCGGTGGACCAGACCTATTATCTTCGACCGCCAGCATCTCACCCTCAAGACTTCCGCCCCCTTCCCTCTCCTCTTCGTGCTACTTGAGACTCGACATGGTGAAACAAAACACGATAACATTCATGAGGCTATTTGTCAAAGCAACATGCTGCATTTGCATAAAATTTCAACCAGAGATAGTTATCTTGCAAGGATATCCGACGTAGGCGTCGCCTCGATCATTGAATTATTGGTCTCGATATTCTTGTGTTGATATCTTGCAATGTCTTTCAAGAAACACGTGCGAAAACACTCAAATTAATTCCGCGCTCGACTCGCCAGGAGGAACATGATTTATCGTACCATCCTTCACTCTCATGTTACTGGCCCTCCACACACGACTGATATATGTTGATACGACTGACTGTGCACTTGCTAAATATCCTCAACTTACAGCCACGTGTCCTGCGGGCATATCCGCCGCCGACAGAGTAATGGGATTACGCCAAGGGAAGGCTCTCCTCTCTCTCGGCCTCACACGCACGCACGGACTCGCTCCCACGAGGGATGTGCTTCGCTCGTCCTCTCACCCCAGCACCCGTCTTCTTCCTTCACGCCTTGTATCCCCCCCCCACCAAAGTCCATTGGAAAGGGCGATGATGGGCTCATTCTGGAATGCTCGGCCTTACGATTTCATTCATATACAACTGTGCTTCAACACATACCATGCACACTAGGTCGGTAGGTTAGTAGGTGTAGGTATCTACCTAGGCAAGTAGGTAGGTAGATAGGTAGATAAGTAGGTAGGTAGGTAGGTAGGTAGGTAGGTAGGTAGGTAGGTAGGTAGGTAGGTAGGTAGGTAGGTAAGTAAGTAAGTAAGTAAGTAAGTAAGTAAGTAAAGTAAGTAAGTAAGTAAGTAAGTAAGTAAGTAAGTAAGTAAGTAAGTAAGAAGAAAGGCAGGCAGGTAGACAAGTATATACTGACTGATAAAGATAAAGCTACAGCCAAGCTAAAGCCATCGGCTAGCTCCTTCCTTCCTTCTCCCCCTCCCCTTCCACGCCCTTATCGCGCCCCGACGTCACCGAGTAAACAAAGAGGCCGGCCACCTGGAGGCTCCGCGTTAAGGCAGCCCTCCGTAGGGGCGCTGCGAGGCTGGTGATGGAGGGGAGCGTCCCCGCGCTGCCCTGGCCCCTTGCCACCACCGCCACCATTCATACCCTGGCGGTGAGGCGGGACCGGGTCGTAACCCGCATGTCCTCCGGCCATTCTAGCGGACCGTCTGCCTCGGGTCCGCCGGGTTGCACGACGGTAAAGGGAAGGTTTGGATCGCGGCCGGACTACCAGATTATGGAGCTGCCGCTCAATAAGGTCTGGGAAGCGGCGAGAAGCTAAACTTGCTCCGCCTGAGGCACCTGCAGACAGGCCCTGCTCTACTCCAGTGCGTGTGGGCGAAGAAAAACACAGCACTGACCTCGTTCTTCGGCACCGACTCCACCCGCCCACCGCCCCGCCCTCCGCAAACAATCAGCAGATTCTCCCTAAATTCACTGATCAATCCTTTGAATCACTCGGTGGCCGCGCGGTGACGTCAGAGCCTGCAAGTGGCGGGCGAGCGGCGGCTGGGCGCGGCCGCGGCGGGAAGATGAGCAGCGGAGCTGGACATCCGGCGGGCCAGCGCGTCCTCGTGCTGCGGCCGGGTTTTTGTTCCCACACAACGCATCGGAGGCTCTCAGGTCATGACCCAGAAAGCCATGTAAACATTATGGATCTGTGTCTCGTCATCCGAATATGACGAGAGGGGCTGACAAGAAAATCGCGAGCGCAAAAGTACTGAATGACAAAAAAACATCTAGGAAAAGGATTTCCTCAAGCTCACTAGCAAATGCTTTGGTGTCAAAAGCCGACGAAAAAACCCCGACTTCCCGGTAACTCATTTCCTGCTGTATGCCCGTCAACATATTACAAAACACACAAAACTACATGGGCGGCCGCTAATGATGGCAAGCAAATCCGAGGTACATTCCAGTCATATAAATTGATTGCTGAGTACACGAGAGGAAGACGAGTTCACTGCTTCGGCAGCAGTAAACGGTCGGTCCACTTTCGAATCCGATAGACCCGGCAACTTTTCTGCCCATCTGCTGACTCTCATGTTCAGCATCCGTTCACACGCGGGGCTCCGACAGGACAACGGGGAGTGTAAACAAGCCCGGGCGGGCCATGTACCCCCTCCTCCTCCATCGCCTCGGGCTGAGGTTGCCCACAGCAGCGAAGCGCCAGCATCACCCTCCGATCAGGATGCCGAGAGGACAGATCTGAGCCATTTTTCTCGTCCCGCTAATAATACGCGCTCGAGAGACTGTCCCTGCAAAGCAAATACTCAAAAGAAGTCAGTGAAATAGGAAACCTCTTGGCCCTTAGTTCTTTCAAGGCACTTAACCACAATTATCTCAAAAGCTAACCACACCGGATACTACCTCAATAGCTGATACTCTAACATTAACTAAAAATGAGAGAAAAAAAATATTGGCTTCACGGTTTTTCTCAAAGACGTGTTGTAATACATCAGACGCATTTCTTTCATCGTAAGTTTTGATAATTTATAATTACCCACGCATTTATCTAGCACACTCGAACATTCTAAGAAGCCAGTCATACCTTCACGACTGATGACCACGACCACGCAGCGAGCAATGAAATAAAATGAAGTCGAAAGGACAGGAAAAATTCGAGCTGTAGCTGGACACGCCGGCAGACGTGTGGGTTGACACGTGATTCACACTTGCCGCGGTAAGGCAACTCTCTCTGCCTCCGCCAGAGGATCATGTAAGAACCTGTTTGCTTAATCTACATAACGGAGCGCAACACCAGGTTCTGACGCTCGCAACTGATCTAATTGGACTCGCTAGCCATAGGGCCCTTTGCGTTCGCACTCTCCCACGGACGCTGTGATTTCTCTCTTTTCAGCTTTATTTTTCATTCTTCATTCTCAGTCTTATTCTCTCTCTTTAATTTTCATTCTCTCTCTCTCTCTCTCTCTCTCTCTCTCTCTCTCTCTCTCTCTCTCTCTCTCTCTCCACATCTTTACATTCTCTCTGTACTGTTACTCTTCCCATTCATAAAATCTCTTTCCCTTCTGCCTGATCACTCACTCATTCATTCACACCGTTAATTTATTCTCACGTTTCATCTCTCCTTCGCCTTTCCCTTCCCTCTGTCTTCTCCTCTCTCTAATACCTAACACAGACATCTCCTCTCCCCATCTTCGTTATATCCATCTACGTCGATGATTGCATTCGTTGTAGCTTTCGTCTCGCTTTCCATTTTTCATGACTGCTCGCCATCCCGCTTTCTTTTTTTTCATCAATATTCATCATATACAATGAAACTCGAACTTCCATCCCGCGTTGTCCTCACTCTTCCGAGGGGACCTAGTGTA
>NC_051390.1:17077971-17110471 GCF_015228065.2 Penaeus monodon
CACTACCAATATTTCAGAAAAGCGTGATGTAATTTATGACTCTCTTTGCTATTCTAAACCCATAAACTAGCAAAACTCACACAACACTACAGAGAACGGTGAAACATGCAGAAGGAACAGGCAGTGCATCAAAGCATGACATCATGCACGGTCGCTGAGGTGTAGATCCGTGCCCGATGCTCACTCTGTCCTCTCTACACATCACGCTTCGATCCCCGCGACTCAAGGTATTCCTGGTAAGACAAAAAGCTATGAGATTATTTTCTAAACATTTCCGAATAATCTGTCCGTGTCGCAATTCCATTCACAAACAAACGCATGAGAGAGGTAATGCGGCCGTCGGCGTGTCTTCTTGGCTAGAAGAAAGACCGTTGATTCATTATCATGTTTATTTCCATAATCGTGGATTTGATAATGCTCATCAAACATTTCCATCAGGACATGATACAGTATCTGGTCAGACCTAGTGCCAATTACATCCAGACTAGATACATTTATGAATATTCAGACAAGTAACAGCTCTCAGCCTAAATGACCCACACTTCTTGAACCCTAAATAAACCTTCAGGAAGACCCGACAACCTCCTTGAGCTTGAGAACATCGTAGGACCCTCGCTCAAAACAAAACTTTGCCGGGGAAAAACTCCCTCTATTTCTTAAGACGAATCAATTATAAAAGTTTCCAAGTAAACACCTGGAGTTACATAATGTTACAAGACGAAACTGGAACATCTCTCCTTCCTTTCTAAGTTTACCTTCAAAGTCCAATTAGCTTTTAAAGGCGAGGGAACAGCGTCCGCAGCGTGAGAACAACGCCAGCCACCGCCCGCTGGTGCTCCGCCGAGCGTTCTCGCCTGCGTCTCTCACCTGCCTTGAAATTCGCAACAAGACACCTCTCCACGGCAATGAACAGAGGAATAGTCATGGAGAATAATGTTGGATAATCACGGTGCTTCGACTGTTTTTCTTATTGTAGTGGATATTAATATTTCTGATGAGATACAAATTACGACAAATGGACTAGCATCTACCCGAATAATACGTTCATCAGAATCGAAATAACGGATGTTTGCACTAATCTGTGCGCCCCGCCTTTGCAGTATCACGGTACTATAGTGCCGGAATTTTCTTCCGCGGTTACACGAGACCCAGTCACACAGGATCTCAGTTGCCTTCCCTTCCCGTGTTGCGCTGCAGGTGGACATCCTTCCTCTTCCCACCCGCAGGAGCCGTTAATAACCAATCACGCCCATCCTAACAGTACCGAACACCGACCGGCTGCCGGACATGCTACACCCGCGGATACAGTTATCCGGCTTTATGTGATTTGGCCGGTTAATTGAGGATCAATCAGAGCCGTAACCGTATGGCCGGGCCGGAGCAGTACGCCCTGCCATCTGCCCCAGCGCCACCTGCTGTTACGAGCGCCGCGCCACCACCAGGAGCACTCACTCCGCCACCTGTGATAACACTCCTCTGCTCCCTGCATCCTCTGCGGCCACGCATTGCGCTGTCCCGGCGCCCTCCCTGGCGGCGCCGTCCGTTCTCGCCCTCGAGGACTCGCCACCTGTTACTCGCAACCTTACACTGCCGCCGGCTGCTGCGACGCTCCTCGGACGCCGGAATCCGACTTAACAGAGGAGGAAACGTGACTCCGCGCAAAGCCTCGATGGGAAGGTGGATTAATGCAGCCTGTCTGTCCACCACGGGTCATGCAATGTTGGATTCAACATGCAGCATGGTGCAGGAGGAAAGGCAGAGCAAATCAACACCCAGGAGTACTGCAGTCGCCGCCGCATTCTGCCATCGCTTAAGCAGAGACTACAAACTCAGCCTTCTGCAGTTGCTGGTTTCATCGCCGTCCCGCACGAACTCCCAGCAGCGTCGATAAAAGAGCGGGAATTACACACATAGAGTCAGTCGACTATACACTCGATACAAGATAACAATTCCAAGAACGGGCGCCGGCGCAAGTGTACATAACATCCTGTACGCTCAACACACACACACTTGATCATCACATGACAAGTCTGACTCTGTTATGGTATTGCTTGGTTACGAACACAAAAACACAACGTAGTTATATCACTACTGTATTATTTACTAACTATGTTGTATCATTCCGTTATCCGTAGCATATAACGCACCTAACACGTAATTAAACTAAATATGCACAATCCTAACTTCAAAATTGTTACATGTAAAGAAAAGGCAGTAAATAACACGAGTATGCAAATAGTATGAATTTGGAGTTCAATTTTGCGTAATAAAACTGACGTACGGAGGCAAAGGAGCATACTCATATCTGGGCAATTGCTATGCATGCAAGACAGCTTGACTGGATTTTCGACGAAAGAGACTATGAAGGGAGTCTTGCTTCTGGGTCTGCGGGTCCGAGGCTTCCTCCTGCCGTTAGCGTCGAGGGAAGCAATAACCACTGTTACAGTTTCATGCGAAGTCCCCGCGCCCAAAGCTCCCCCCCCCCCTCTGCCCTGACTCCACTTGAACCGCGGAGTCCTTGAAGTCGTGTCCTGCGCCCGTCACCGTCGTCGGCGATGCAAACCTCATCACGATCATCCGCGCGTCTTCCGCCTCCGTCCGTGTGGATTCCTCGTCCCCAACGTGAGGGGCATAAACAGGTTTTCTTGAAGTTCTCGTCTGCTCTGCTTGTGCCTGCATTCCTCTTAAGCGTTAAGCGCATTCATCCTCATTACATTTTATTGTACAGAACTACATTAAGACTATCGCAATCACCGCTGCAGTCGCAATCACCAAAGCTATTACCGCACCCACAACCCACGAGTTCCCACCCGCGGAATAACTCCCCCCCCCCCACATACCCCACACAGTCTGTAAGACAAAACTCTTATTAATTCCTCGCCGCATGTGCATCCCCACAACCCTCGTCCTCGAACTCATAACATGTCCCTCCGTCAGGCATCACTCGCCGCGCCGTAAAACACAGGTGACTCATGAATAAACTTCCCGGAAGCTCGTGTTTATCCCGGCACCACAATAGGCCACCTCCCCCCCCCCGCTACCCAAACCCCCAACCCCCTCAGGTGTGCTCATCATGCACAATGCGTACTGTACTCTGATGAACCCCCGTCCTCTCGCCCACCTAAATACCGGGGGGAGGAAGGTAATGATATGTTAATTACAGTGCTTTCGACCCTGTCATGTTTCGGAGCGCCGCTCGATTATTCTTCGTTTTCTTTCGCTGTGTTCAGATTCCTCAGCTGTCATGAGGCATCACGTTTCTCAAACGGTTTCACTCAGTAATAGCCAGCCTTATGTGCATATATACTATACGTGTGTCTGTATGTATTTATGGTATGTGTACATACGTACATTTATGTAAAGACTGACAGATATACAAGTAGATAGATGGAAATAAACAGTAAATTGTGACGTTCAGAGCCAAACTAAACTTCCCAAATATCATCCATTTAGGTCTTATCACCTGATGAGGTAATTAGCTTCACTCGAAACATTATGATTTTTGTTCCTTCTTTATGTGTTCTTATTTCTTTTTACTTTTATAGACTTGTTTATTTGTTAAACCACACACACACACACACACACACACACACACACACACACACACACACACACACACACACACACACACACACACACAAAAAAAAAAAAAAAAAAAAAAAAAAAAAAAGAGAACACAAACAAAACAGAGAACGAGAGAACAAGAACGAGAATGAGAGAGAGAGAGAGGGAGAGAGACAGAGAGAGAGGGAGAGAGAAAGAGAGAGAAAGAGAGAGAGAAAGAGAGAGAGAAAGAGAGAGAGAAAAAAGAGAGAGAGAGGGGAGAGAGAAGAGAGAGAGAGAGAGAGAGGGGGAGAGAGAGAGGAGAGGAGAGGAGAGGGAGAGGGGAGAGAAGAGAGAGAGAGGGGGGGAAGAAGAAAGAAGGAGAAAGAGAAGAGAGAGAGAGAGAAGAAGAGAGTGTGTGTGGGATAGAGAAATTGGCACGAAAGTAGACTCACATGAGCACGACGACGTTGGTTGTATGACTCATTAGAGTCCCATGCGATTGCTGACGTACAACTTCGCTGACGATAGTGATAGGATGTGTCAAATCCACTTTCCACAAAGATTTGAGCAGCGAGAATGTTGTTGTAATGAATACACTAAAGAATGTTACCGCGATCACCTATAACTCTACAGTCATTTGAAAATAAATAAGAAATCCGCAAAACCAAGCCATTTCTGCACACACGTCAAGGAAAATATCTTACAGCATTGTCTCATAAACAGGCAAGAAGATTTCTACGGTCCAAGCGATACCTTTACCGGCTAACTGCCAAAAAAAGGTTGTGTAAACCTGCAACTGGGATTCAGCCGACAATGACAAGATCGTCAATTTTGCCGTCGTTTGCCTGGCTTACTGCATCAGTCCGTCACTTGGAGTAAAGTCTAATACCTGACGTGCTTTTTTTATATCAGGTAAATGTTTAAATACATAAATACATGCATTCATAAATACACACATACACACACATAGATACATGCATACATACATACATACATATATACATATATAAATATACAAATATATATATACATATATACATACATACACACACATACATGCATACATACATACACACATAAAAACACACACCAAAACATACACACAACCATACACACACACACACACACACACACACACACACACACACACACACACACACACACACACACACACATATATATATAATCATATTATATATATATATATATATATATATATATATATATAATATATATATATATATATATATATGTATATATATATATATATACAGTATATAATATAAATGTATAATATATATCATATATCTTATGATCGCATATTTACAAAGGCATCATTAATTACTTTATAAATCGTATCTAATTACGACTGCGGCGCAGACAATGCTATTATCTTACTTATAAATTTATAACGCGCTGGATTCTAAATTTATATAAAATAATCTATAACTGCCTTTCTTTATTTATTTTTGTCTTTGTTTCTTTTTCCCTTTCTCTCTCCACTTACACCTCTCCTTCTCCCTCTCACCTCTCCCTTTCCCCTTCTCCATTTCCCTCTCTATTACCTCTTCCTCCCCATTCCCCTCTCCCTTCTCCCTCCCACTCCTCTCTCCTCTTTTTTTCACCCTTCCTTCATCCACCCTCCCCTCTCCCTGTCCTCCTTCCTCCCTTCCCCTTTTCCCATTCTTTCATCTCCCCACTTCCCTCCTCCTTCCCCTCTCCCTCTCCTCCTTCCACCCCTCTATCTTTCCCATCCTCCTTTTCCCCTTTCTTTTTGCCCTTCCCACCTCGTCCTTGTCTCCTTGCTTGGATCTGGGATCTTCGCTGGCTGCAAGTCATTTGCAGCCAGTAAATTGACTGCTTTTGTCCCCTCGAACTTTAGCTGTTGGTGGCCTCGTGGTGGTGTCATCTTATTTTCTCCATCGCCAAGAACCAGAATTAATTCACGTAGTTCCCTGCCATCTGACAAGATTCCCAAAGTGTTTGTTAAAAAGAAGGAAAGGGAGAAAGAGCAAAAGTCCTGGTCCTATAAAGAGCTCTCGCTAATGAAAACACTTGAAGTTAAGATTTGCTACTTTCTCATGTAACCACTTGGTTCGCTTAGGTAATCTTGCATAATAGGGGGGATCTCCCTTTCCGTTTTCGACATACTGCTAGTGTCATTCGGACATACTTCCTACATCGACCAGGAATGTAACTGGACTTTAGACCGTTCCATGTGGACTTGGTGTGGCCTCGGCTGGGCCATCTACTCCCACGGGATTATGGTTACCGTGTGGTTACTATTACCGGATTGTTCCCATGCATCACTGAACGCAATTTTGTTAACTCCTTCTGTAGAGAAGGCGAGATGCTACGAGGTATGAGATGGATCCTGTGTTTCTGAACTGTGATGAACAAAATGTCAAAATCAAATCGAAAATAGTTATTATCCAGAATTTTATTACTCCTAAATATAGACGTTATGCTATTGCACTAACTCTGTACAATGTCTAAATTCATGTTCACGGATAGAACAAAAAAAATACTCATAGCCGGCCAGTGTACAATTCATTCCAGGCGATCGGTAAAACACCTAAAAGTTCACGTCCTTTACATTTAAATCATTAATCCCTTACCCATTTGGATTTAACGTCTCGAGAAATGACAAAACGTATGCGCCAGACAGCCCTGACCCAGCATATTATAATGAATGCCAATCCATGTCATTAACGTATATCAAGCTCACCGGTCGTCATGCACTTGCATATAACACTAATGAACCGTCATTGCACAATCATTACCTTCGATCAAACTTATCAGCATAGAGAGTGACCAGAACATCCTTCGATCAGCAGCTGACGATACATCCTTTGCCGAGGTTGCCTGTGTCAACAACGGCCTGCACTGTAAATCTTGGAGGTGATGAGCTGCTACAGTGCTCAATGCTGCAACATCACTGCGCTCGAATGGACGGGACTGCAACATACCATTAAGGGTGGCCATAATCCGAGTCATACGGGCGTGGCACTTATCATGTGTATTGCCCTATGTGCTCGTCTCTCGTTAGCAGTCGGCCCAGAGCCCTCGTCTCCCTATGGCGGAGGAGAGCGGGACCCAGCCCATTTCAGAGGTTAAAGCTGCAGCGCAGAAAGGACACTCCTACATGCAACAGAGCTACACCAGCACGGTACATTTCCACTACAATGCCACCAACACTGGTTACATTACTATATGGCCATTAATACTGTAGTTATATTCACTATTGCAATACACTACAAAGGGCAAGTGCCAGCATCTGCGGTATCTACAAGCTTGATATTACTACCACCAGAACCTGCAGTGACATGTTATTACTGTATTAAGCAATGTCTTTGTCTACTTTATAACTGACAGCGGAACCACCAGCCGGAACAGCGAACCACGCCCCCTTCTTATTTTATGCTTGCAAACCTCTTAAATGTTCTCGAGTGCACGAAGTGTTACGCTGGCACAGAACATCTGCCACGGAACCCGATACGACCCATCCTCATAGTTCCTGGCGGAGACAGTAATGCGCTGGTTATCTCTAACGCCCTCAAAACCGGTCTCGTGAGTGTATAATTTCACATTCTTATGGAAGCCACCAGACTGGATCGACCTAGTAGCAAGAGAGGATTGCATGCCGTCGCTGTTTACTGAAGTGGATGCATGGCGAACTTTTCGGCATCGCGTCTTAAGAGTTTCTCGTTGCAGAACCTTTTGATATAGCTTTAATGCTGTGCAAAATCTACGTCCACATGTGCACATACACACATACACGCTCTCACTCATTTACTCTCACTCACACACTGACACACACAAAGACAAAACAACACACACACACACACACACACACACACACACACACACACACACACACACACACACACACACACACACACACAGTTCTACGCATCCTCGAAGGGGGGGGGGGGTAAGGGATAAGGAGAAACTCCGCCCACGAAAAGTTATCCTCGCGCGGCTTGGTGGAAGGGGGGGGGGGATTCGTCAGCGGTAGATGGCTCGTTCGCTTCCACGATGCGGATGCTTCCCCACCACTTTGCTACCGACGCCGCGAAATTACACGCAGGGGGCTAGGGAAGGGGGAAGGGACAGATAAGGGACGACCTGGAAGAGGTATTAGGAAGAATGGGGAAGGGGAAGGGGAAGGTGGAGGGGGGGGAAGGGGAAGGTGGAGGGGAGGGGAAGGAAGGAGAGGGGAAAGAAAAGGATGGGAAAGGAGAGGGAAAAAGAAGATAAAAGAAAAGAAAGGGAAGGAGAGGGAGAATGAAAAGAAGGGGGTGGGAGTGAGGGAGGGAGGGAAGGAGGGAGGGAGGGAGGGAGAGAGGAGAGGGAGAGAGGGAGGGAGAGAGGGAGAGAGGAGAGGGAGGGAGAGGGAGAGGGAGGGAGAGAGAGGAGAGAGAGAGGAGAGAGAGGAGAGAGAGAGAGAGGAGAGGGGAGAGAGAGAGGAGAGGAGAGAGAGGAGAGAGGAGTAGAGGAGAGAGAGGGAGAGGGGGAGAGAGAGGAGAGGGGAAGGAGGGAGGGAGAGGAGAGGAGAGAGAGAGAGAGAGAGGAGGAGAGGAGAGGAGAGGAGAGACGAGGAGAGAGAGAGAGGGAGAGAGAGAGAGAGAGAGGAGGGGAGAGAGAGGAGGAGGGAGAGGGAGAGGAGAGAGAGAGGGAGAGAGAAGAGAGAGAGAGAGAGGGAGAGAGAGAGAGGGAGAGGGAGGGAGGGAAAGAGGGAAGAGAGAAAGAGGGACATACAGGGACTGGGAAAAGGAGAGAAAATGGGAGGCAAAGGGAGAGGGAGGAGAGGGAGAGATAGGTGGAGAGAGATAGATTTTAAATATGGACGTACCCCGTCTGTTGTGTAACATTAAACATTCATACAAAGACGGATGTTGACTTAACCGAGTAAAGACGAAACACATAGGCAGTCTCCCCCTCCATCCCCCCCGGAAGTAGGCGGTGCTTCAAGGTTCACTGCTATCATATTCTTAAAGTAAACAGGGCGATATTTCTCAAGTAAACACATGGCCTAAAACATTTTCCGGTAAACAGACTATGCATCTCTTAGGAGGTTACATCACTAAAATTCTACAGAGTGACTTGCTTACGTTGATATCTTTTGGGTAGAGTTGAGGAAACTTCAGGCAGCCCATGTTTTATAAAATGGCCCTTAAAGCAAGGCAGGGAAACAGGAGGGAAGAGAGAGAGAGAGAGAGACAAAGCTGGAGAGGAGAGAGAGGAGAGAGAGAGAGACAAAGCTGAAGAGGAGAAAGAGAGAAGGAGAGAGAGAAGGAGAGAGAGAAAGGAGAGAGAGAGGGGGAGAGGAGAGGAGAGAGAGAGAGAAGGAAGAAGAGAGGAGGAGGAAGAGAGAGAGAGAGAGAGAGAGAGAGAGAAAGAGGAGAGAGGAGAGAGAGAGAGAAGAGAGAGAGAGAGAGATGAAGAGAGGAGAGGAGAGAGAGAGAGAAGAGAGAGAAAGAGAGGAGAGAGAGAGAGAGAGAGAGAAGAAGAGAGAGAGACGAAGGACGAGAGAGAGAATGAGGAGAGGAGAGAGAGGAGAGAGAGAGGAGAGAGAAGAGAGAGAGAGAGACAGAAGAGAGAGAGAGAAAGAGGAGAGGGAGGAGAGGAGGAGGAGGAGGAGGAGGAGAGGAGAGAGAGAGAGGAGAGAGAGAGAGAGAGAGAGAGAGAGAGACTTCCCAGCAACAACAAGGAAAGTGTTTCTCCGCGAACGGAGCTTCTCGCCGAGTGTTCCCCTTCATTCATAACCTTTCCCACCACGGTGTTGATGACAGCTCCCCTTGCCCCCCCCCCCCCACCGCCCCCTTCCCCAGACCCTCAAGAATATCTTCACGGGGCTTAACCTTTAATTCTGGCTTCATTGTGATCGCAAGCCTGCTCTGCCGGGCGGCGGCGGCGGCGCGGACCGAGAGATTAGATTGGCATTCCCCAGCTGGCGGGAAGAGGCCTCGGGGTGCTGGTGCCGCCGGAGCCTCATTATGAATGGCAGGCAGCGAGTGCATTAACACTCCGCAAACTGCATTTCCAGTGTCGCCTGCAGCCCATGTCGTACCCATGTGGACGCGGTCACACGGTTCCAATTTGCACGCATACACACATTCACTCACCTCAAGTCAATCTCATAATCATACATACACATACAAATACGCACTTACACACAAAGACGCACACACAAATGAAATACTAACAACAGAGCAAACAAAACGCAATTCAATCCTCGTGGTATGACATCCCGTGAGGCGAGGGCAGGGGACGCCGCAAGCGCATCCGGACACGCGACCGCTCAAACCTTCAACTAAATGCCCGCTCCCCTTGGCCGAACCAGCTGTCAAGAGCATGCAAAAGGCCTCGACTGTTACCCCTCCTTGACCCTTACATAATTCCCTGAGTAAATCCCCTCCTTCCCCCTTCACCCACTGACCCCTGAGCCCCTGACACCCACCGTCCCCTTGCCCCTTCACCCACTGACCCCTGAGCCCCTGACACCCACCCGTCCCCTTGCCCCTCACCATGACCTGAGCCCTGACACACCCGTACCCATGGCCCCTCAACACTGACCCCGAGACCCACTGACACCCAAACCGTCCCTTTGCTCAACCAAGTGACCCTAGCCCTGACACCACCGTCCCTTAGCCCCTTCACCCACTGACCCCTGAGCCCCTGACACCCACCCGCCCCTTGCCCTCTCCCATGACCCCTGAGCCCTGACACCAACGTCCTCGCCCGTCTACCAGAACCCTTGAGCCTTGACACCCATTTCGTCCCCATTGCCCTCACCACTGACCCTGAGCCCTGACAACCGAGTCCCTTGCCTTACCACTGACCCCTGAGCCCCTGACACCCACCCGTCCCCTCCCCCCTTTCGCCTACTGAGCCCAAGGGACCCCTGACTGCTCGCCCCTTCGCCCTCCTCCCGTGAGAGCGGAAGAAGAGACCCTGATACCGGAATGGAACGTGACGGGAAACTGTCCCACAAAGAACCTCCTACTGATTTTGAACGGCCAAGTGCTTGCTTGCTTGCTTCGTGGATCAATACCGGAAAGGTAGGAATTCTCGTCTGCCAGGCACACGCGTCTACCCACAAGCGGCCTCACTTGTCTGCGCTCCATCTACTTTACATATTTTTCTCAGACCGAGTAATTCAGTGCCTCGTTTCCTTCCTCGCCAGCATCTGCTCCTGCTATGAAGTCTCGCGTCATAGAGAAGTCCTTTGAGGCGACGAAATTTATGCAAACCTTATTTTTCACATCCATCGCGTCCCACACGGAAGCACACGGTGTGGCGAAACTAAACGAAAGCCGAGGCACTTGTTACGAGCCCTTCCTACGCCTCCCACCTCGACTGATATCGCTGCCATCTGCGTGTTCAAGCGACGGTAAAATCGACATCAATCTTGACGAAAAGTGATATCTGTGAGGCTTTCCATGAGCCAACTGGAGAGGAAATCTGTTTACATATCCCCTGTTATGTGAACGGAAAGACATCGGAATGGAAACTCAATACGGACTAGAACACAACAATGGATGCAACGGACAGAATAAGGAAGATAAGGAGGCTAAGATATCCCAGACCACTGTTACGCGATTCGGGTTTGGTCATCAGCTAGCCCATTATGTAAGGACTTTTAGTCGTTTATGTAGCCGGGGTAAAATAAAAAACAGAAAGGCATGCGTTCACTGGTAATCCGCGTTTGAACATGATGCTTGCTCTCATTATTGGATCCTCGAAACAGCCTAATGGTTTCAGCACTTAGAACAGATAGCAAAAAGGCCCTGTTACGTTCTAGTCGAAGCTGCCTCTAATCCTGTAATACGACCTGTATAATGCATCCCTTGGACACTTCACTTATAAAACAGGACATCTGACAGAAGCCCAAACTGACAGGAAAAGAGCCTTAAACATACTTTGCGTCCCATAGGAAAAGGACTTCCCTCGGCGAACTAAAAATTTCGGCCACATTTTAAGTCCCTCACATTCGGAACACACCTTTTTTTCTCTGAGAATTACAACATAACATAGAGAAGGAAAAACATGATCACTTTTATTAATTTAGAAAATAAAAATTCCAACACTAAGTCATATTTATGACTCCTTTCATACGTTGTGCTGGATTATACCAATGCCCATAACACAGCTTTGCGTTACATAATACCGGTGGTCGACAAAATGCTTAGTAACATCTAAAGGATATGGTAAAAAATGATGGTAAAGAATAAGAAAACCTTTTTTCCTTCTTTCTTTTTTTAAAGGGGATTTGTAATAGGTTTACTGTTTACGGTTTGCTGCAAATCATTCTTCAGAACATGCGGATAACCAAGATCCGTAAAGACGTTAGTTTTGATTCTATGGCAGATCCGGACACTTTCCTCGGCCTCTGCAACCGCCCCACAAGTTAAAGCGGAGCAACCCCCCCCCCTCGCCGTAACTCCACCTCCGCCCGGTTCGATCGCGCACAAAAGCCTCCCAAAAACTTCACGGCTGACAGAAACTGGTCATGACGCCAGAGAAAAGACGCCGCAAGATTAATTGGTGTCTTTTTTACAGCCCGGTCGAACTATGACCATTTGTCAGGGTGAATAATGGGAATGTGATGAGCACCATTAGGGATAAAGAGACTGTGACCAGTGTGTAAACCAGGCGACGGAACTGCCAGCAGGGGGTGGGTGGTATGCGCCACGAAGAGCAATAAAAATCAATACCCAATTTACGAAAAGACATTCGAAAAACAACGGCGTGTTGGGTCTCGCGTGAAAAAAAAAACTGGCATGGAGTCAAGGAGAGGAATTTCGAAAAACAAAAAAATATAACAATGGAGTTCGATTAAAAAGGGAAACAGAAACGGAGACACAAACTAGCGCATATCCACCGGAGTGAAGTGAGAGTCCGACGACAAAGGGGAACAAATGCTGGAAACGCCGTGGAAATGAGAAGAATATATCAAATGCTGAATTATAAAACAAGCCTCGACATCACAGACAACTTGCTATTAAAAATATTTGTGGGGAAACAATTTATGCGTCAAATCGACTGCATGATAACGACATGCATAAAAATGAGTTTTACGTGAGAATGCCATCACAACACAAAATAAGAGAGACGGGAAAAACAAAAATTACTTTAAAATTGGAACATAACGCTAAAAACACCAGAAAGGAAATTAAAATTTTCGTGCCACAGATGAAACTCGAATCGCGTGAGATCAAGGTCAACCAAGCTCTATCTTTCCTCTCTTCATCCACCTCTTTCTGGCTATCTTACTTACTTGTTTTCTTTTCTTCTTTTTTCTTTTCTATCTACACCTCTCTCATTTCCACTCCTCTTTCTTCTTTCTCGTTTTCCCTCTCTTCTTCTTTCCTCTACCTCCCTCTCCCTTTCCTCTCCCTTTCCCTCTTCCTCTCTTTCTTCTTTCACCTCCCACTTTTCATCCCCCTCTGTCTCTTCACCCCCTCCCTTCCCCTTCCCTCTTCCTCCCCTTCCCGGCTCCAAACACATGTCCATAACATGAACCGCACCGACTGTCACCTGATAAAAGTTTATGGCCTCACTACTACAGTCCCCATCAAAAGACGTGTCGGGAGCCACATCGACCGCGCGTGCTGTATCTTGGCGGCCGTGCACCACGCGGGGCCGCCAACCAACTACACAGCTCGCCCTGCAACGTCACCGCCATGACAATATTCCTCACGCTGCAACACCGTCGTAACCGCTTACCCCAGATGACTTCTCCCTCCCTCCCTCCCTCTTCCCTCCCCGCAACACTGATTCGCCATCGCAGACCGCTTGTGATGCAGGTGAGGGCGGTCCACTGACCCCGGGACTGTGTGTGACCCCGCCTCCCCTGCACGCCAAGCCCAACCGCCTCCCCCAGCCCCATGCCCCGCCTTTCCCGCTGGGTCACAACCCCTCGCCCACTCCCCAGATGGTGAAGACGCTATCAAACGGCGCCGAGAGAGTAACCTTAGACAGTCGTGAATGCCAAGCTTAAGTCTGCTTGCGTGGAAAAAGGTCAACCGCCACAGCTGTTGCCAGCATAGACCGTGTTCTTCGGTATCATCTATCATCTTCCGACATTTCATGCGATATCATGCAGCACTAAGCCACATATCTTCACCTGGGAGTTGCCTCCACCGCCATTCCCTTGATAAGTCACGCACCAAAGCACAAAATTCTATATTTAAAAAACGTGTATTTACATAAAAGCACTCGGTCGCGAAGTCACGTTACTAGGGCATTCAAATGCACGCGGAACCACGTGAGGTCATGTCCGCTTATTGTTCCAGAATGTGCAACAAAGCTTGCATGATGTACCCTGACATCCTCGGGCCCTCCCTCTTCCCACCGCTGACACTCAGTCCCTCTCATGCCCCTCTTCCGCCCCCTGCAGGCAGCGCGCCAATGGTCACGCCACTCCCCGCCCGCGCAGCAATTCCACATCTTTCAACCACTCAAGCGTCACCTCCAACCTTCCCTTCATTCCAGCAACTGATCCTTCCTCCTACATTTCCACCTACATACATTTTTTTCTTCCTTTACTACTGCTACTTCTAAACTCTTTTTATCGTCTACATCATCACTGCATTTAATTGGTAGTGATCATCCTTACCTGTATATCTATATCACCCTCTCTTAGTCCTCCTCCTCCTCATGCATTTAGTCCCATCATGCGCCCCAGCCTCATCCCTCTATCCCTCCTCGCGTTGCATCTGACGCCTACAAAGAATAATTCACGCCGTGTTGACCCAAGGGATCAGGTCCCTCAAAGGGCGTGGCGGGTCAGGCGAGTCAACGCGCTGTTGCCATCCGAGGCGTAACAGGAAGTGTCTGCGCACTTTTATCCTGTACCCTGCGAGGATTAAGCCGGTGAACATTAACTTTTGTAATATCTGGAACTCGTAATGCTTATTGTTTTATTTCTGGCAGTACTACATGGTGCTTGGGGTGCTTTAAAGTGTACTTAATGTGTGACCTGAAACGTACAGCTTTGCTTGTATCAAATATAACAATTAACCCGAATGTATACAGTACTACATCTGAAATATCTAACATCAACATTAAGTATAAAATCAATCTAAAAAGTGTCGGCGTCAGATCGTGTCTCAATCATCTCTTTCCCTCCTCTCTTCTCTTCTCTTCCTTCCCCTCCGCTTTCTCTGTCAATTTGCCTATCTGTCTGTCTATCCTGTTGTCTCTCTGTTTGTGTCCATCCATCCCTCCGTCTGTCCGTCTGCCTGCTTTGCCTGTCCGTCTATCTATGTCTATCTCCATTCTCCATATCTACCTCTCTTTCCCTCAAAAAATCGCAGCCCTTGCAGTCCAAGATACACCGGACTCCCGTAGTTTTCTTTCGAACATGTTGCTCGTTGCAATCCGGTTCCCGCATCTTCACATTCCCCCACGCGTGTTGTTGATCACTACAATTTCACTATACAACAATTTTAATTTACCCTCTTCCGTTGACGGCCAAATTAAAGAGCTGATTGCCATATCAATATCAGTGTCTCCAAATTTCGATCAGTCAGTATATCAAGCCTGAGTTATTATTATTCATTTCCATCTTCCACTTCTTTCCACATCCGTGCGTTGCCTTTGTATTTCCTTCACAATGCCATGTCTACCGAAACCTTATCCTTATAATCCCCAATACATCGATAGCTTATCCCGAAACTCCAATACAAACCAACACTAGTTCATACTAATCATTCCTCATATTTATCAGTTGCATAACCTACTGGCATTCCTACGCTTAGCATTGAGGGCTTGCAAACCTTAATATCCTTTCAGTTAAGGTTCTAACAGTGCACGCAAGTTAAAAGAGCAGAATCGTGGAATCTTGCTCTCTCTTGCGCCCTCGATACATCATCTGGGTGCACAGGTTCGACACAGCGAATCATGACCGTCTGAGTGTTACGATTCCTTGATAACAAGTTTTCCTCCTTTTGTTGGTTTCTGCTTTTTGGCATTCGGGTGTTCTTTATTTATCTGATATTTTGTTGTTGTTGTTTCACACTGCGTGTCCGCCTTTATTCCCACATAACCAGCCAGTGCACTCGGCGCAGAGAGGGCGCGGGTGTGGCAAGCGAGACAGTCCGCGGGGCAGCGCGCGTCTCCCGAGGCGCAGCGCGTTTCCTGCCCGCCGCTGCGCTGGATGTCCTGGCCGGTGTCAACGTCCGCTCTAGTGCATCCGATGGTCCTCGCAGCAGTTGCCGCCACAAACACCTTTCACCTACTCATCTTTCATCGTCACGCTTCCCTTCCGAGCCCTACCGTCCAATATATCCATCCATCTCCCGCCTCACTAGAACGCCACAGCCTCTTCGGTTTTCTTAAGACAGAGCCGCGCAGCCCTCGGTATCGTCCCCCTTCCTTCTCCATCGCCCTTTCCATAACGCCACCGCGGCCACACTCGTATCACCCGCGGCCTCTCCCACGCCCACCGCACCGAGCTACACACCGCACTTGGTACACCTTCCCAGTACACATTTCTTCCACGGTACACGCCTCCAAATACGGCACGCGCTTCCCTGCGAGCAAGACTTACACAACCTCTCCATTAAGTATGAGCACTAATGGCTCCTCTCCTCCCGGCAAGTATCCAGAACTCTGTACCCAGCACTGCAGACGAGAAAAAATACTACCCCAATGCATCTCCCCATCAACCTCCCCCCCATCCATACCAGTGCGATGCCCTCCTCCCCATTACCACCCCTCCCCCAAGTTTCCCGAAGTAGCTACGACTTTTTGTTTCTAAAAATAGACGCCATACCTTGCCCATATTATTCGTTCCTAGGCGATCAATACGCGTAATCTCTCGCCTTGTACTGTGCCTTACCGTCCCTCCCTTCCCTTGTAGCAGGTAAGAAAACATTTCCTCGTTCACCCTCCTCTTTCTCTTCCCATTTTTCTGCATTCTCTCCATCTTCTTTCTAGATGTCACTGAGCCTTTCTTCATCCGTTTACCCCGTTTTCAGTCTATGTTATTTTAATGCCAATTAGGAGACAAGTTGTGAACGTGTTATTCTGACACGGTTCGCTAACCCTTCCATGCCGTGAGCATCGTCGCCCCTCGATCGCTTACGCCCACAAGCTGTTCCTTCCCACACGGTTGGTAGCCACCACCTCCCTGGCGTGAGAATGACGGCGGTACACTCCTGCCAACGCGCCCTGCCAACACCTCTAGGATAAGGTCATTCTCTCCTGTTATAGAGCGTGCGCACTTTCCGTGGCAACCAGGAAGATGCCAGAGATCAATTCTTAAAAACTAAAGCTTGTTCTTTATTAAATGGATGGATGAATAAATAAATAGACAAACAAATGTGTGTGTGTGTGTGTGTGTGTGTGTGTGTGTGTGTGTGTGTGTGAGTGTGTGTGTGGTGCTTGTGTGTGGTGTGTGTGCTTGTGTGTGTGTGCTTGTGTGTGTGTGTGCTTTGTGTGTGTGTGCTTGTGTGTTGTGTGCTTGTGGTGTGTTGTGCTTGTGTGGTGTGTGTTGCTTGTGTGTGTGTGTGCTTGTGTGTGGTGTGTGTGTGCTTGGTGTGTGTGTTCTGGATTATGTTGCTTGTGTTGTGTGTGCTTGTGTGTGGTGTGTGCTTGTGTGTGTGTGTGTGTGTGGTGGGTGTGTGTGTGGGCTTGGTGTAGTGTGTGCTTGTGTTGTGTGTGCTTGTGTGTGCGTGTTGTGGTGTGTGTGCAAGTGTGTGAGTGCTAGTGTGTGTGTGTGTGTGATGTGTTGTGTGGTTGTGTGGTGAGTATGTGTGTGTGGCGAAGTTGTGTGTGTGTGTGTTGTGTGGTGTGCTTGTGCGTGTGTGTGTGCGCGAGCGCGCGCGTGTACGTGTGTAGCTCATATGTACACACGTATGTGTATACAGATACATGCACAAACACACACAAACTCGCGCGAGCACGTACGCAAAGATTACTCGCGAAATGAACCATTTCTGTGGGCGAATCCGGGGGAGCACGAAACGAGCAGATCTGTTCAAAGGGGGCAAGGGGCAAGACGACGCAAGAGAACGAGGGATAAAAATTAGCGCTGTGTGCGTGTGCACGTCAGAGGTCCTGAGGTACAGCATGCTGAGCTGGATTATGAGAGGAGCGAAGACGGGACGAGTGGGACCGTTGCACGCCAGGGGAGGGAGGAAGGGGCAGGGGAGGGAGGGAGAGAGTAGGAAGATGAAGAGGCAAGGTGAGAAAAGAGGCAATGAAAAGGAGGGGAGGGAGAAGAAATGAAGGAAGGAAGGGAGAGAGGAGAGAGGGGAGGAGGGAGCAAGGAAAAGGTAAGGAAGAGGGGAAGGGGGGAGGGAAGGGGGGAGGGAAGAGGCAGGGAAGGGAGGGCAGGGAAAGGAGGAGAGATGAGCAGGTAGAGAAGGGGCACAGGACGGAGGGGAGAAGGGAGAGGGCAGAGAGGGTGAGAAAAGGAAAACGAAAGGGAAAAGGAGAGAAAGGAAGGATGAAGGAAACTGAGGTGGAAAGGGAATGAATGAAGCAGATAAGATAAAGACTCAAAACAGGACGAAAAAACGACAGAAGAATCACACAAAGGAACAGCCCCCCCCCCCCTCACCCCTTCCAGGATTACAGAAAGGGGAAATAACTGAAAAGCTGCAAATAATGGCTAAAAAGAAGCAAAAGCCAGGAGAGCGAGGGCCAGGAGTGACAGGTAAGGAACAGAGCTGGAAGGAGAGACGAAGGCATTCACTCTGCATGACAACGGCATGGGATAAGGCGGGGGTACGGGGGATGGAAAGGGGGAGGGGGAAAGGAAAGGGGGGAGGGGACAGAGGAGTCTAGAGCCTGGGATGGGGGGACGTAGGGGGGTACAGGTAGAGAGATGAAGTCTCGGCAACGGTGTGTGGCGGGTTTAAGGTGTGGCTCGAAGCGGTTTGCTTTGGGGTACGAGGGAACCTTTTCCAAGAAAAAAAAAACTTTTAATCTCTTGTTAGGGAGGGAACGTTGCATACTGAAAGGCTGCAAAATTCCAAGTCTTGTAAAGCATACTGCTGAGTTATATCTCGTCCGAGTCTTTACAGTCAAATCCCTTGCTTTAAACGCTTAGAAAAATATAATCTTCACGGATTTGCTGAAGATTAACCATTTGCAAGTTACTCATATTGGCTTACACATACAACACCAGCCCTAAACCCAACTCGACAACTACACAAAACGAAATTAACTACACAAAAATACTGTCGGACTTTCACTCCAGGCACAAAAAGCCAACGCAAGTCCCGGTATTCAACGCATCAAACAAGCTCCGCGTTTTACTCAAGGTCTTTAAAGATTTCTTCCTCAAACAGACACAAAGAATCCCTTTTTATTTCGAGAGATGGTTGGGAGGGCGGGGGGAGGGGGGCACTGTAAGCGGGATAGAGCGGAAGGTAAAACGACATTGCTTAAAATGACTTTATTACTTAAAATTACCCAACGATACCGTACCATTAACTACGGCACTGAGTCCTCACCTTTGTCTGAAATGTCATACCCGCCCGAAATAATCGCATTAATCACGCCTACATCCATGACGCGCGTAGTTTCCCCTCGGCCCTGCTCCCCTTCTTTGCTTTCCTTCCTTCTCTATCCTAAACTTTTCGGACGAAGTGTGCTCCTCCAAATATTACAATGGCCTCTTTTTCTTTTTCTTTTCCTTTTTCTCCTTCTTTTTCTCCTTTTTCTTCCTCTTTCTTCTTCTTCTTCTTTCTTCTTCTTCTTATTCTTTTCCTCCTCCTCCTCCTGCTCCTCATATTTTTCTCCCATTTTCTTCTTTTTCTTCCTCCATCTTTTTCCTTCTCCTTCTCCTTCTCCTTCTCCTTCTCCTTCTCGACGCCCAATTTTCCCCTCACGACGAGAATTGCTTCATTCATGGGATTAACGCCTCAAATGAGCCCCACTCAGTCAACTGCTCTGACATTTGCAATCAATAACCGCAACAAAACTAATGATAACCGCAATTATTTCATTGTTCTCGGTAACTTGGCTTTATTTCACAGGTGTGTGTTTCTGTTTGTGGGAGAGAGAGATGAAAAGAAAGAAAGAAAATAAGAAATGGATAGAGATAGATAAAAAGATAGATAAAAGATAGATAGAAAGATAGATAGACAGATGGATAGACAGAGAGGAGATAGAAGTGAGAGAAAGAGAGCGAGGAGAAAAGAGAGAAAGAGGGGAAAAAATGTGAGAGAGTAGAAGAAAAGTGAGAGTAAAATAAGAAAGAAGAATGAGAGCAAAACGATAAAAAAAACGAGTAAATGAAAAGAAACATCAAAACATACGTGAATAAAATAAACATCTAATCACTAAATCCTACACCAAACCGACGATAAATTACAACAAAACACACACAAGAAAAAGAAAGAAAAAAAAACGCACAAAAAGAGAAACAGAAACAAACACAAGAGAAATACGCCCCTGACCATACGAAGGGGGGGGGGAGAAGAAGCGGGGGAGAAGAAGCAAGAGAAGCGGAAGAGACAAGGGAGCGCTGACCCTCTTACTTGACCCCCGTCCACTACCCCCACCCACCTGCTGATATACAAGGTCAGGGAGAATCATTTCCTTATCACGAGTTGTGTTTGCGAGAGGGTGTGCGGTGTATAACGAATGTGTGGGTGTATATCACACCTGTGCATTCATGTGTTTGATTGTTTAACATGTGCGTATATCTAATTCAATCTAATCTCATATAATTTAGGGTTTAGTGATAGGCTCTTGTGATTTCCGTTTGTTTATTGTAATTCTAAATTTGTGCATAAATGAAAAGAAAACGGCCGCAATTATGAAATGGAATTTAACAGTGGCTGTTTCCCTTTTCATTTATGTTTACATGTTACTCTGTTTGTGTTTGTGCTCGTGTGTATATATGTATGTGTGTGTGTATGTGTGTGTGTGTGTGCGCGCGAATCTATCTATCTATCTATCTATCTATCTATCTATCTCTCTTCTATCTATCTATCTATCTATATGAGAGGTATAAAGAGAGAGAGAACTGAAAGAGAGGGGGAGGGGGAGAACCACCACCCGCCTGATCATCGAATCCATTTACGTGTATGATGCGCTGTTGATTGCCATCCAAGCTGCCAGACTCCATCAGCGCAAAGTTTAAACAACTCAAACACTACCTCGAGCCGCCCGCCGCTCCAGTTTCCATCACGTACCTGCCGAAACAAAAAGAAAATACTCAATAAACAGATATATGTAGTTACTGAGAAATGTATACACACACACACACACACACACACACACACACACACACACATATATATATATATATATATATATATATATATATATATATATATATATATATATATATATATATATATATAGGTGAATAAATAGTCGATAGATAGACAGATGGATAAAATAAATAAATAAAAAGGAAATAAGTAAATAAGAGCAAAATGTGAATTCCGTGGAAATGCTTTCAGTGGTGATAAAGTTACATCATAATCCACAGCCTTAATCGCATTCTGGGATTCAGCGGTTTCAGTGACAATGACCAAAAAAAAGTAAAAAAAATGCACAAGCTCGATCAGGTTACTGAGATTGCATGATATGAAGGTGGGGGCGGGGCTGTGTGTGGGGGGGGGAGCATAACGAAACGCCGAAACCAATTTTCAATGAATGACTTCAGAGTGCGAAATGTATTCGAGTGCAAATATAGAACATCGTCATGAATAAATGTTTGTTTTGGCCCGGAAGCCCTCTGACTCTCTCCCTCTCCCTTCTCTTTCCCCTTCGCCGCCCCCCTCCCTCCCCCCCTCCCCTTCGCCGCCCCCCTCCTCTCTTTTCCCCTTCTCCCCACTTCCCCTACCGCCGGTTAAACTTAACCTCGCAAATCTAAATTTCGATGCCAGTTACCTGCCGCCAACCTGCGCATTAAGTTTTACCAGTGCAACAATTACCTGTTATTACCCCCCCCCCCCCCGAAAATCTACGAAGGACCGGTAGTGCGTGTTACGGTGTTACGGCGCAGCTTTCGTGGCTCAGTGACGCCGACTATCCCGTGTGCCCTGGGGGAGCAAAAAAATGGGAAGGGGGGGGGGGCATACAACATCCGGGAGAAACAGCCTCTGAACATGTGCTTCAGACAAGTGCGCTTGTGCACAGGCACTAATACAAGCATGCTCTTACAAAGACAACACAAAGAATCTTTCTGTCTGCGTCGTCTGTCTGTCTGTCTGTCTGTCTGTCTGTCTGTCTGTCTGTCTGTCTGTCTGTCTGTCTGTCTGGTCTGTGTCTGTGTCTGTGCCTTGTCTCTATCTCTATCTCTGTCCCTGTCATTGTCACTATCACTATCACTGTCACTGTCGCTGAAAATGTCACTGTCACTGAAACTGTCACTGTTACTATCACTCTCACCCCCTCTCTCCCCCCTGCACCCACATTCAAGGTGTCGCTTCTACTCTTCTCCCCTCGCCTGACATCCTGTCACGTGGAAACAAACACGAACAAGGCGATGAGGTGAAAGCAAACACAGATTTTTTAACTGCAAAAGCACACCATAATGGCAGCGCCGGGGGCATGAGGTCGGCCAATCGCGCAGCCGAAGACGGGAGGCGTGGGAGGGAGGGAGGGGGGGGGCAATGCAGGGGCTGGCAGCGCTGGCACGGAAGAGGAAGGACAAAAAAGGGAAAATACACTCGAGCACTCTTTCGTGTGCGCGCGGGTGATATGCATATGAATGCGATAATACACGTACACACATACAAACATACATACATACATACATGCACACACATAAAGAAAAACAGAAGAAAAAAAAATTGAATGAGGGAGGGGGACGGGGAGGGGGAGGGGGAGGAAAAGGGAGAAGGAGAGAGAAAGAGAGAAAAAAAGAAAGAGAAAAGAGAGAAAGAGATAGATAGATAGATAGATAGATAGATAGAGAGAGAGAGAGAGAGAGAGAGAGAGAGAGAGAGAGAGAGAGAGAGAGAGAGAGAGAGAGGACACAGATAAGACAGACATAAAAACGACAGACTGCCAATCAGATCCGCGGTCGATAACAGCGAGGCAGCAGAAGGTCGCCGACAGCAGGCTCGAAAGGTGCTTGCGCTGGAGGAGCAGGCCGGGAGAGGCTCAAGAGGCGCAGCACTGACCGCGACTCAGCATAATGCTTTAGTAAGCGTGGGATGGGGAGCCCCCGGGCGACCGCGCAATATTTGCGGTCGCTCGAACACCAGAAAGGAGAAATCTCGCTCCTATTCTGCGGTCGGAACTGCTAGAGAGATATCTTTATTCTTAGTATCAGACGTCGAAGATACTGTATTCTTTGGAAAAAAACATGCAAGGCAATCAGGATGGCGCTTTCTCTCTCCATCTATCTATCTATCTATCTATCTATCCATCCATCTCTCTATCAATATATATATATATATATATATATATATATATATATATATATATAAGTATGTATATAATGTAAAACAAAGACCTCATAAATACATTATACATCCCTATATACACTATAGACTGTATATATATATGCGATAATCTTCCCTTGTGTCTGGGAAAATATTTAATTGCATTAACCCTTTAACCTCTCCAACGTACATAAACAAGGCAGGTAAGGAACAATAAACAAATAAAACCAGTTGCAAACTTCTATCGTAACCAGAAGCAAAGCGAGGCGCACAAAGCACACAGAACACAGGCAACTTAGCAAGGCGATAAGAGTCCTCAATAGCCAGCCAGCAACAGGACCAGCGAGGCGACCCAGCGATAAACCCTCCCACGTAACAGACGAGGCGTAAGAGGCCGTAGACTTGCCGAGGGCTGCCAGGACGCGTAATTGGGTCAGGAAGGGACGCCCGATTTCAAGGAGGATTTATCTGAGGGCGGGGCTTTTTTGGCACTGGGCAGAGTGGCACCGGCGGAGTTGTGAATGCCGACGAAATGCATGGTCCGCGTTTCGAGATCAGATTTAAGGTAGAAAATAGATCGCCTACGAAAATGCAGCTTCCCTCTTTTGCGATTCCTAACGCTCCTCACTTCTTTTACATTTCCGAACGACCACGATATGTCAATCTGCCACCGAAGCAGCGTCCGTGCCAAAAATGAACGTACAAAAACGAGGAAAAAAGCTGACGTCGGACAGAGTCGGAATTCCTCCTCCGTTTACTTCCCGCGCCTTTGATGGATGCGCCCTGACCCCCCGATCATACACACATGGGCTTAAAAAGGTGCTAAGTCTCGCTGTCGTTTTGGACGGCCAGCGACAAGGAAATCAAAGGAAATTCAGTCGGAAGAACTGCGTCAAAGCGCCTTTTGGGATTTGATTTTTCAGCTGATATTATAAGGGCACTACAGCAGATGTTCTTCAAAGATGATGATTTTTAGGGGAACGCTTTTTCTTCCAATCTAAAAGCAAATACATAGGATGTCTAATTTATAGAAACTCAGTCACAGTTTTAAAGGGAGAAAAGATAAAACTAATGTCACATGTCAGTACGGCAATACACACCTGGGTTTACAGAAAAAAATGGAGGCGCTTTAAAGTTGTTTTCCCGTTACAACCTGAGGTGTTTACACAGAAGGCCTATCGTGTCAGAATTTGATGTATTGCGATGGATAGAAAGTTCTCGCAGGTCTCTCCTCTTTTCACGCCTCATTTACCGCCGCGTCTCGAAATCTCTGCTTTCTCTGATCGGCCTCTCCTTTCCCGCCGTTTATCGGGTCTTTCATTGTCCTTCATATCTACTTACATCGCCAACTGCCTGGATATTACAAAAGGTGTAACGATGGAAAAAAGAACGGCAGATGAGCTGCGAAATCACACGGCGTAAAATTCTGCTCCCGCGCTTTCAAATTCAAGAATGAGTAAGTCAACTTCCCCTAAGTACAACTGCTACCCGATTCCCTCTCGTCGCCTCCTCGAGTTATTCCCTTCCTCAGACCCTCCTCTTCCTCCCATATTACCTCAGCGCCGTACGTCCTCTTCCCTCTCGCGAGTGTTTTGCGGAGGAAGATCGAGTGTTTCAGTGGCATCGGATAACGTCCCATGACCACAGCGGCGGCGCTCTTCCGTCACGGCAAGATATCCCGCCGCAATGTCCGTTTTCATAATCACAGACACAAACACGCACGCGTATCCCCTTTCACCTTCTTTCTCTTTATCTCTTTCTTTTATCTTCCTCTGTTTCTTTCCTTTTTGAGTGTCTGATCTCTTCATCCCCTCCCATCTCTCTCTCTCTCTCTCTCTCTCTCTCTCTCTCTCTCTCTCTCTCTCTCTCTCTCTCTCCAGCTCGAGCCCCTTCGCTCCCACCGGTCACCACCTGTCCGGAAGAGCGCCATAAAGCACAAGCTTGTGGTCACTCCGCTCTACTCCGCTGCCCGTCTCTCTCAGGTATAATCAACTTCTTACACAAAGGGCCAAACACACAAGCCCTATAAATATGCACGAGATTATACACGCGAACAGTACAAGCGCGGCGGCACACAACCGGTCACGTGATTAAGACCTGGTGAAGGGCTGCGTTTACGTAATGCTTTACACCTGCGTGACGGGAGCTCGCGAGGCTGTGGTGAGCAATTGACGTCAACAAAGGCTCTGCGGTCACTGGACACTCGCCACACCTCGGGAGTATCCTGACATAGTTAGTATCCGTACGAAGCAGTCTTTGCGTTGTACTCATAGCCTCGATACGATACGATACGAGGCTTTCATGCTGGTGCGTTTATTGTGTTTCTGAGACCAAGAAAAATTCCAATTTTTAACATATGCATTTTTAAAACGTAGTATATCCCCATAGCGCTCCAAATCCCATGGCCCTAAAAATATAATTTATAAGAAAGAAATTAAATATTTCTTTTTTGATCTGGTATCCCTTGGATTACAGACTTATCAATATTTCGTAAAAGAAAACGCTAAGAAAATTAATCATTCTGCCCTAAATTTGTATCACGGTATACCTTCAGTGAAACTCCCCCAACAAAAAGTTTAATTTTTCAGGACTTTCTGAGCCTTAATTAAAACGTCGCGAAGGAAAGTCTAAGAGAATAAGCTCCTTTTAGTCCTTGGAGTTCCTTATCTTTACTCACACGAGTTGATTCACAAAACAGGTCGACGTGGCAGTATTCGTATCAGCAAAAGCTAAACGATAACAAGCGCCCGGTCAAATTACCATAATACCTATTGCAATCATGCAGTCGCAAAATAACCCATGCTGTTCACATTGCGTCTTCGGGTAAAGCACACACAAGGGAGCACCGCGCCTCGTTCACAAACGGGTTAACTCTGGAGTGAATGGTTAATCGTTGGTCCCGGAGAACATCTCAGGAACAAACGTTCTTACAGCCTCGCGGCTTAACTATCACGTATATCGGCAATAACAATTACATTAATGAAATGAGTCCTGCTGAGAACTTCAGGGAAGAAAGTGCGATTTCTTACAGTAAACTCACGTTCATATACGACCAACAAGGCCCTTCACTCGTGTGAATAAGCACGAAGATTAGGCTATCCGCTCTGTCGTAAATCAGTGAAGTGTAAAGAAAAACGTGCAAATAACATTATAGCAAATCAAACAGAGCTCACAAAAACAAACACCCGTAAACCCTCCCACTCAGAGGGGAAAAATCGTGCGTCTTGCAAAAAATAGCAATGTTGACTCTAGCGCTCACCTCAACCGCCATTGAATGACTCGCAAAAAGCGTGAAGGCTCGACAAGATAAGTATGAGTGATGAATAAGGCGACGTGTGCAAGGGAGGGCGTGGCCTGCGAGTCGACGTGGGAGTCACGTGCAGGGGAGGGGGTTCCGCTCTTCTTGATGGACATGTGCCTTAGCTTTTCAGGAGTAGAACCTTTCACGATTTTCTTCAAAATTTAAGACGAAAAAACAATAATAAAGCATTTAAACACAAATAACCTTTTTTACACACTTTTTGGGTTATATCTCGTCCAAGGATAAAAAATAATGATGACAGTGACTGATGCCAGGTCTTGCCTCGATGAAAGTCGCGTATATCTTAAGCCCAGATGCCTGACACAGCCGTGGCAGGTCCAGAGCGCCACGCATGCCAAGGCGCAGCGGGTCGAAAGCCGAGGCAGGTCAAAAGTGCCACACATACCGAAGCAGCGAGGCGTTCCCGTGAGATATTGCAAAATGTGCAGCGTGATATTGCGTTGAAAGCTCCCTGAGGCACGAACTGCGATTCCGGCATCGACTTGTGTACAAACTGGCCCGGCGCTCGCTACACGATTTTCTTTTTTATTTACGTACTTTCTCCCTCATCATAGTGGACCGGGAGGCACAACTGGGGAGCGAGCTATCATTACGCACCTCTTTTAGACGCATTCCTCCAGTCTGGCCTCAGCAGAAGGCGGAGAAGGTGCCAGTTCCCCCCAGCGGCGCGCGGCTTTCCCTCTGAATGGCACTCAGAGAGAACCATATATTTCCCGCAGAAGACCCCCAGTGATACGCTCTGAGGCACTCCTAGATTATCATAATTATCTTCAAAATCATTATTATCCGTCCTCCTTCCATCCTTCACTGCCTTAAAACTCTCGCCATCGTCTAGCAATGATGAAAAAACGTTTCTCATATTTTGCAACGTTCTTTTGGGATATTTGCGCGTCCGTATTGAGTAACGCGTTCGCGCTGACGACCGCAATTGATCGCTTTGCTCCTTTTGGGGTAGTGGCGCGAACTTTTTGCACGTGACTGGTCTTGTTTCTGATGGTTGATGGTTTACCTAGTAGACGTTTCTATTATCATAATCATCCTCATAATCATCCTCATTATTATTATTATTATTATTATTATTATTATTATTATTATTATTATTATTATTACTATAATTATAATGATATCAATAATATAATAATACTTATTATTATTAACATGATAATCATGTTCATAATCATTATTATTATTCATATCTCCGCCACCTCTGCGTTATAATTATAACGTATTTTCCTCATTTTGCGTGCTCGCTGGATCCATGCAATCTCAATCATATAGAAAGTGTCCCTAAAACATACCGCTAAGTAACAGTACCGAAGTAGGAGAATAAATAATACTCTACTCACATTTTTTCTCGTATTCCTACTAAATTCCACTTACACAACCTGACCCGCCCAACCACGAGCTTCCCTCCCTACCCTCACTTCGGCCAAGTTACCGAAATATCCTCTTGCCGGAGATATTAATGTCACGCCAAAATAACCAGCTACAAATCCTCCCGGGTGTTTTCGGAAACCATAAATCTGGCCGGGGGAACGAAAGCCAAGAATTGAAACCCCTACCTACCCATCCTCTCGCCCTGCATTTCACTCCTTTCCACCACTTTCCCTTACCATCCCCCGTTTCCTATCCTTTTCCCTGACAGCTTCTCTTCGCCAATTCCTACTTCTTCCAGGATTTCCTATTCTTTACTGAGTATGTAATTTTTTTAGATTCAGTATTTTTTCCATCTTATTTTTTCCTTTTCCTCTTTTCAAAAAAAAAAAAAAAAAAGAATCTTTTGCCTCTCTCTCTCTCTTTCCCCTATTACATTTTCTCATTATTTCCATCGGATTATATCGTCTTGGGTTTTTTGCTTTCTTTCAAGTCCCAGGATCTCATTTCAAATCTTTCTTTTTTCCCTTTCCCTCCCTTTCATCTTTTTTTTTCTCTTATTTACAATCGGACCTCTTCATCTTCCCCGCTTTTCACGCGCTCCGTTCACCAACCGAGCTCTCAAGTTCTCAATCGATCATGTGTTTTTGTAAGTGAAGTTCTTTTAGGATTTTCTTCCTGATTAACATATACGTCGACCTCTACATCCAGCTTTTACCCTCACAACAGCTATCATCCAACACACATACACACATACTACACACACACCACGAACACACACACACACAACACACACACACACACACACACACACACACACACACACACACACACACACACACACACACACACACACACACACACACACGCTTACATTTACCACTTACACTCTCACTCCCCCCTCTCAAACACCCACAGTCATTCTCTCTCTCTCTCTCTCTCTCTCTCTCTCTCTCTCTCTCTCTCTCTCTCTCTCTCTCTCTCTCTCTCTCTCTCTCTCTCTCACACACACACACACACACACACACACACACACACACACACACACACACCCACACACACACACACACACACACACACACACACACACACACATTCTACTCACTTTCCCACAAACAAACACACACGTAATGCTCAAGTAAACGCATTTGCTTAGCCTCCATCTCACCGGGCTGTTACCTCCTCCCCCGACACCCGTTCTGCCTCCCCCCCTCCCCCGCCGGAATGAGCCGCCGTTGAAGGGCATGCAGCCGAGGCAACGAGGGAGGCGAGGCACTCGGGAGGCGTCTTCAAGCAGCAAGGGAAGCACAGAGCGCCATTAGGCCGGAGGACGAGGCGCGTATTTTCCACCTCTGGGGCCGTAGGAGGGCGAGCGACCATCACACCGCAGGTGATAGTCCGCTTTCCAAGAACTGCGAGCAAAGGGCTTCTTGCTCCTACGGGGTTATTGTTTTGGCGTCCGCTCCCGACCAGGAAGCTTTTTGCTTTTCGCCATTTGTAACATATCTGTTGGTTTCTCTCTCTCTCTCTCTCTCTCTCTCTCTCTCACTCTCTCTCTCTCTCCTCTCTCTCTCTCTCTCTCTCTCCTCTCTCTCTCTCTCTCTCTCTCTCTCTCTCTCTCTCTCTCTCTCTCTCGTTACGACAATTCCGTGACTGTAAATGGTTATCCCGATTCCAATGTCACAATTGTGTAAATACAGTAAGATGTGAATACTGCTGCCACAAACATGCACACCCGACGCAAATAGCCTGTTTGTTTGGTCATTAAGACGGGTAAATTAACGCTCTGATTCCCCGCTGTGCTAAAAGTAAGCGTCGATTTCGAAATGAACACAACAAAGTGACGCGAAGAATGCTAGCGTAACGCCGCCATTACCAGTGAGTCATGCACTCGCACTTTCCTTGATTCTAGACCCCGTGCTAATGCCACCGTTCCTCTGCATGCTGCCACGTAAAAGTACCGAGGGTAAGCGCTCCAACGTCTCGCATTACACGGAAAAGGGAAGCCGCCATAAATCCTTGCTTGCGGCTTGGGTTCGGCGGGACCTCACAACTCCTCGACAAATCTTATATTACCCCGCTACATACCATAAACACAGTCCACGCGTGTTCCAGAACTTCCAGCTAATAGGCGCAGGTTACCCGTCACAATCTCGTCTAGCATTACGTCCGTGGTGTGATACAATTAGACGTCCGTAAATTTGCCGCAGACAACACATATCACGGAAACCGGGTTATTCCCAACATTACGCTTACGTTCGCCGGGATCAAATGACAGCAGCGATGGTGTGTCGAAGCAAGTACAGGCAATAAAACCCCAGTTTATGATCAAGTCGGCGCGAACCTTCCCCCCATAACGGCAGCGGCGTCGATCCTGCCAATCCAAGGCTGCCGGAAAACCTTCGTTTCTCTAACATTGAGGGCGATTCGGTGTAATTATGACCTCATCGTGCAATGCGTGACGTTACAGCACGGAGGTCGCGGCTTCTAAACTTCCCCGGAAGTGCTCTCTTCCGAGTTCACGGAATCGGCATCTGCGCTGAGAACAGCAGCTCCGAATACGTCATAAATCTCGCGACTTGGAACCAAGGAGACAATGGTTTAGAATGAATCGAAAAGACCCCGAAGCAGGGTAGTATATTACGACCTGCCTAGTGATCTGTGAAAGCGATTGTGAAAGCGACTGTATCCACTCTCTGCACCACACCTGGCGTACGTCTGCTTGTGCAAAACGGCGAGGCAGTAGACGGCCACACCACCAAGCCTAGCGTGCACACTCCACCACACATCGCATAAACATTCACTGACATGCTCAACTTTCTCCCCACGTGTATTTCTTCAGGCTTTCCGACTGTATTTTTTCTGAATGTCTTTTGTATCTCTCCTCCTTTTTTTAAGATCCACGGAATTGCTTCCATTCACCGCCAGATCTCAAATGCTGGGCGGGCGAATTCCTTCTCATCTCCGACACAAAGGAGCGTCTTCCTTACTCAAACAAAACAAGTCAAGGCACTCATTCGCTGCGGTAATGACTGTGCATGCGACCTTTTCACTTGGAAATTCTCCTTACAAAACGCAGCCCCGTCGAGGTATATGCCATTCTCATATAAATACACATTTCTAAAAGCTTTTTTAAGCTCTCTAAAGTATATTCAACTGCTCTTTTATAAATACGGAGTCATTCAACAGTTCGTGTATCTCTTTCTTGAACTCCTGCAAGGTGCAATGCAACCGACACCGACTTCCATTTCAAAGGAACGACGTAATTAAAGGCGCGGGAACTAGCCATTCCACCCGATGGCCTCACCCGAATACACAATAAAAACACCAAACAAATGTCTATTAAAAGTTTCAGATGGACTAGTAACTTAACTACTGAGTCAGAGGAATGGCGGCGACAGAGCTAAAGGCCTTCTGCGGAAGGGCTTCCAGAACCCGCCGAGAAGCCCATCCGCAGAAGGCGCAGTTGGGGCGGTTTTCTGAGATGACGACTAGGTGTATTTCCGTGAATGGCCGACGCTAAGGACACGAATTTTACTGAAAACTCGGGATGGGTACCATTTTAAAATAAGTCAATGAGAAATAAAATTCACAGACTTGAAGTTGAGTGATTATAATGTCCAAGAAACACACTTCATTTAGCACCACACACACACACACACACACACACACACACATACATACACATACACATACACATACACATACACATACACATACACATACACATACACATACACATACACATACACATACACATACACATACACATACACATACACACACACACACACACACACACACAAATATATATATATATATATATATATATATATATATATATATATATATATATATATATATAATTTATTCAACCAGAAAAAAATCAGCTAAATAACATATTAGTAGTCTCATTCACCTTCCAATTTGTTTGCTGTAAGCCCAATGACTCTTTAATCATCATGCAAGATCTAACGTTTTCCCGATGACGATTATACTCCCCCACGCACTTTCTATCTGGGAGAGAACGTTGCATCTCACAGAAAGTTTCCAGATTTTGTGAACAATAGCTAATGAATAAAAACATGGAAGAGGCGCTTTTCCCCGACATTGTTGTTACACCGACTCGTTTCCGCTTCTACTTGGTCACCGGACGATTCTCTTAATTTGGATAATATACATTTCCTTGTCCTTTTATGTTGCAGAGACGGAGGATTTTAGTCTCCCATTTTTATCATCGACAAGGTGGAATCAGCTTCAAAATAGATTTGTGTATATTGCCCCCCATTAAAACCTTCTAATATACTTATTCCCCAGACAAAAAGAAGGAAAAGAAGGGGAGTTAAAAGATAATAATAAGAAGAAAAATGAACAATTACACCCACGAAACTTAATAATCAACGAAAAAAAAAAAAATAATAACTTGGTGCACCGAGACCGAAGTTCCACTTTCAAACAGTACCTCTAAAGACATTTCCTCCCAACAGGTGCGTAATACCAAGGTGCGTTGTGTTCGGCGGAAGTTCGGAACCTGCGTCTCGGGGAAGGCTTGCAAAACACGGCCGGCAAAGTCACTCGAGCCACGCAATAAACAGGCGGGGACGAACGCGCGGTACCGGAACGCACAGCCGTCTCTTCGCTTCGGAAGGCATCTCGGCTTTTTTGTTTTACGTCTGGTATTTTGGGGGGGGGAGGTTCTTTGCTTATTTCCCTATTTTTCTTCGTTTGTTCTCTCTTTCTTTCTCTCTCTCTTACCTTCACTCACTCACGCACTCTCTCTCTCTCTCTCTCTCTCTCTCTCTCTCTCTCTCTCTCTCTCTCTCTCTCTCTCTCTCTCTCTCTCTCTCTTATTTACTCCCACACTTACTCATTTAATAGCTTACTCACC
>NC_051390.1:17115471-17117971 GCF_015228065.2 Penaeus monodon
CTTCAATAAAATATTCATAGCAACGGAGATAATCAAAATACCTGAAAAAATATAACCTCTTAAGAAAAGAATATGCAAATATGCTCCAAATTCAACACCCATTCTAAATTTGAGAAATGTTCAACATATTTACAACTGAAGCCCATACTTTGTAATCACCAACGCGTAAGGGTCCGTCGTAACTCGGCAGCAGCGAGGAGAGAGAAAAAGTATCCAGGACATTTTTCCCACGCCCACACTCCCCAAACCCGGGAAAAATACTTCTCCGCTGACAGAATAAAATCAACGTAATTTCCCACACTCACGTTTTATTTACATCTTACTGCCAATTACTGTCACGTGTTACATCGTCCTGAATTTTACCAGTGCACTCCCATGCCTTCTAAACTTTTACAAGCAGATTCGAGCACACGAAAAGACACGCAAGGTGGACCTAAAACACAATTTGCAGTAAACATAATCCCACGGACAGGTAAACTACCCATAATATTCGCTTAAAACAGGGCACACTCTACGCCCATTTTCTCCCGCTTGCGCTGGTGTGTACTCCTAAAAATAAAGTCTATGAAATTAAAATTCCCCATTACTTGATTACTGCATTATCAAGCTCATTTTCCCTTAATCATGCACAAAATTTAAACATAGTATGTATAGAAACTTTACACACAACATTTTCGGTAAGACATTTCACGAATATGATGCATCGACTAATGTTTATCAGTACTTCAGCGAGTGATCCTACTCATTTTCTCCACACATTTAAAATCATTATAATGTCTGCGTTTGACTAAAACCACAAAACCACGTTGTCCAGGCATGAAAACGACCACAACGAAAGAGACGACAAACCAATACGAAAACTGCCACCCACACAAAGGCTCCAAAGCTGCAGCGGCGTGATTTCCCACCGGCAGCAGGCACAGGGCAGGGATGGGAGTCCTGTGCCTCGCCGAGCTTCGGAGGGAATACCCGTGTGAAGAAGCAGGCTGGAGGCGACCGGGCCGAGCCTCCAGGCGCGTCATTTCTGGGATAGGAGAAGGGTGCTTGGCAGGGGGCGGTGGGCAGCTCGGGGCGCTAGCTCGTGCTCTGCCTCTACCTATCCTTCTTCCTTCTATTCTCCTCTCACCTTTACCACCATTTCCTTTTCTCTCTTATCACACCCACAGTTATTTATTTACCTTCGTTTACTTATGCCTGTCTTCATGTCTCACAATCCTCCTTATTCTATCTCTAACACTCAATCTTGTAGGGCAATAAGACTACCTGATCAGCCTAAACACACGCCAATGCTTATCCCTCAACGCTCACTATCTCCTCGTGCCCGAAATGAATTTCTCCTTCATCCAAGACCTTATTTTCATCATCACCCAAATCTGCTGGCTATTTTTGCTCAAAATTCTACAGCAGCTATACTTCTTGCGATCTCAGTTGGTTTTACTATCAAACCTTACTTTGTCATCTTTTTCAACCACATATTTCTTCTTCGAGCTGCCTTGTTACACGCATTGCCCGTCTGCTTATAACTCGGCGGGTGCCCATGTGTGTTTGCACCCCGTTCTCATCACCACAAGCATCTGTTTATCCATTCCTGTTTGCTCTCTTTCTCTGGTTACCTCTCGCCACTTGATTGTGTTTATCTAACATGTTCCGACCACGAGAGGATGTGTATCGGCTTGTGTACTTTGTGCTCCCTTTCACCATTCTCATTATATCACGGAGTCTTTCTGTTCTAACTAGTATAAAAGTGTATCAAATTAACCACACAAAAGTGTTATCTTTACCGACACTGACTTTCTAGTGCCTCGTTCCTTTCCTTGCTTTTTTATTTTTTTTTATAACCATTGCTTAGTTATCATAATAAAAATATCCATCTATGAGCGAAAAAAATACTACTGCAGCAATAAATTCAGTGAACATATGATAAAAAGTAATCCGAAAACGAAGCAAACCACACAAAATTCCGAAAAAATACTGACTAATTTTTCTTACCAGACAAACCGGGCCTGACCCAAGAGCCCCTCTCCCGACGCACTCGCTCACCAAACCCACAATAAAAGGACACAAAGGCGAATCCTTGGTGAATCACCACAAATTGCTCCCAATCGGCTTTACCGCGCCGCGATAACGATGAACATCCGCTGGCCCGACCCGCGCGCGGCTGTCCAGGGTTCTTCCAATGAGGAAGGTATTCCGCATCCATCCATAAGGCAAGAATGCGGACACCTTCAAAGAAAAATGCGAAGAAATATCCACACTGCGATCGCCAAAATGTGAGTGCTATGAGGTTGCGTTGCAGCAAATTGCCTGAGTATGAGGGAGGCTGCGGGGGGGTGCCATTGGGATGCTATGAGATTGGGAGAAAAAAGAGGATCTTTTAATATTTTCGTTTGTTTTGTTTTATTTTTAATCACTTACTTATAAATCACAGAGAGCCTGTACCTTCGTTAGGCTTCGGTGTTACCTTATCATTCGACACAGCATTAATCCCTGCCACAGCAAA
>NC_051390.1:17122971-17125471 GCF_015228065.2 Penaeus monodon
TTCTCCATTACTTATTTCTTTGAAGAAGCGCAAAGTTACAAACTTACGAATAAAAAAAATAAAAAAATCTAAATAACATAACTTAAGGTTATAAAACAGGACAATTAGAAAGTTAACAGAAGGTGATAATAATAATTACATCCCAATCTACAAGTGTGTACCACTTCCTAGAGTATGTGTATGTGTATATATAAATATATATATAAAATATATATATATATATATATATATATATATATATATATATGTAGATATGTATATATGTATATATGTATATATGTATGTATGTATATATATATACATATATACATATATACATATATACATATATACATATATACATATATACATATATATATATATATATATGTATATATGTATATGTATGTATATGTATATGTATATGTATGTATATATGTATATGTATACATATATACATATATATATATATATATATATATATATATATATATATATATGTATGTATACATATATATATAGAAAGAGGAAGACAAAGAACAAGAACAAGCATAAGAAAATGGGAAGAAGAAAGAGCTCGACACAGGAGACGAACAAACTGTACGTAACCGAGTATCCGTTATCTGTAACCTCGCCCATCTGCCTCTTAACTGGTTTAATCACGATCAAAGTAACAATTTGCCGCGACGGTTCCCGAGAAAATGAAAGGCATCAGCGCTCCATGCTTGCTTAAACCCGCCTCTGCCCTCGCTGATAGGGTGGAGTCTGCCGACGCTGTGCGCAATCCGTCACCTGAGATGCGATGGAAATGGCGTGATTGTTTTTTTTTTCTCTCTATTCTTGCAGTCGCTGGATCTCGTCGTTGTTGTCTTGTCCATACTTTCATCGCGGCCACACGAGTCACTGATGTCACTGTATCACCATGACTTCGCATATAATGTCAAAAAAATCTCACGTGCAGATGGAACTGCGAGCTGGTGACTAAATAATGTCAACACCATTCGCTTTACACCATACATGCCCATCACTCCCTAGTACAGCCATAAAGACACCCCCTCCTCTTTTATTAAACCGCTCATACCATCACCACAAAAGTCAGGGAGAACACAGAACACCATCACACCAGAAAGTACATCCCCAACACCAAAAACTCACCAGAGGTTCACCACACAATATGAGCAGGGAATCCGATCCCCAGGCTCATTATTTTCGAAAGTCATTGCGTCACCAACCTGAAACAAAAAGATGAACGTGTTATGAAAATCGATCACTTAGCATCGAATCTCTAAGCTGAAGGAAGTTATATATCCTTCCCTCTGATTAATCATTATATCTCACAAAAAAGCGCATCAAAATCATAGTCATTATTACCGCTAAAACATAAAAAATATTTAATAACAACATAAACAAACCAGAACAACCAAAATATCAAACCAATTAAACGCGAGCTTAAGCAGCATAGATGTGGGCGCTGCGAGGCTCAATTTTCCAATTCGGATCCATCATGTGCAAATGCAACGCAATGAGCATTCTTTATCGGATATGATAATCGACGGCACGGATTCCATTACGTTGATAAGCGGTCTAATGTACATGGACACATCAGAGAAATTTGCATTCGATTTATAAAGCTTCGCAAAAAAAAAGAAAACGGATGGATTGATGGCTAAAATGAGGGTATATCATGTTCACGTAAGGATTATAGCGATAATGACACGGGAACAATAATAATAATAATAACAACAGTAGTAGGTTAGCAGTAGTAATACAAGTAACACTAATGCTGCTAGCTGCAGTTTGTTGCTGCTACTG
This sequence comes from Penaeus monodon, assembly GCF_015228065.2. Lineage (NCBI taxonomy): Eukaryota > Metazoa > Arthropoda > Malacostraca > Decapoda > Penaeidae > Penaeus > Penaeus monodon. Next base: position 17,124,763 of record NC_051390.1, read on the forward strand.
CTACGGCTGCTTCCACTACTATACTATTACTATTGCTGCTACTACTATTACTACCACTACTACTACTACTACTACTACTACTACTACTACTACTACTACTAATAATAATAATAATAATAATGATTATAATAATAATAATAATACAATAGATAACAATAAATAAATAGTAACAATAATAACATCATTACCAGAATCACAACCGGTATTATCAAAGAAAACCTATAATGAAAACAAAAACATCCATTAACATCACAATATACTAAAATGAATAATAATTAAGCAACAGATAAGACACATACCCATTCATTATTCACATATTAAAAAATACTCATGCCCAATAAACAAGAAAAAAAAGACGTTCAGTTATCTTTTTATTCCCTAACGAAAAAAAAAATCATCATCAATAACTGAAAATATTTAAAAAATAAAACTCACTCAACTTCACTTTCATATGCAAAAACATTATGCACAATTACCCACAATTAACATTACACACATTACCCACAATTAACGACTAAACATACAAAATGCATTCCAAATTAATATTCGTATATATATAAAAAATACCAAAGCCCAATAAATAACAATAAATACTAAAATAAATAAATTCATTCCAATTCATTTTTTTTCACACACAAAAATACCCAACTTTAATAAATAAAAATAAAAATACCCAACTCTAATAAATGATAATAACAAAATAAATTAA
>NC_051390.1:17132971-17140471 GCF_015228065.2 Penaeus monodon
CATAACCTGCGCGCATGACTTTTTCTCTCTCGTCCTCGGTCGTCGTCTCACACAAGGGGTCTCTAATGCATCTCCATTCCATCTGCTTCTCCCTCCTCTTCGTTTCCGTCACGTATTACTATTTCCCTTTTACGGCTTCCCCGCCAAGAATTCAGGTCCGGGGGGGGGGGGGGGGGGGGGGGGGGGGGGGGGGGGTGGGGGGGGGGGGCGCTTTATCGTGGCTTGTTTCCTTTTATTGTTTTTTTTCTCCCTTTCCTTTCCTCTATTTATACCTCCCCCTCTCTTCCTCCCTCCCTCCTTTGCTCCTTCCCTCCCTTCCTCCTTCCCTCCCTCTCTTCCTCCTTCCCTCCCTCCCACTTTCCCCCCTCCTCCTCTCTCCTCCTCCTCTCTCTCTCTCACTCTCACTCTCACTCTCACTCTCACTCCTCACTCTCACTCTCCCTCTCACTCTCACTCTCCTCTCACTCTCACTCTCTCTCTCCCCAGCTCCCTCTCTCTCCCTCTCCCCAGCGCCCTCTCTCTCTTTCACTACTTCCACTTTTTCCAACTCTCCCCCCTCTGTCTTCCTCTTCTTCTCTTCCCCTCTTTCTTTCTTTCTTCTTCTGTTATCCCTCTCTATTTCTACCCCTTCGCTTTGACGGTCCTAATTTATGACGTCACTTTGCCTTACAGCGTCTCCCTACTTCCGGAACCTTTCTTCCTCACACACATTTCACTGTCTACTTATCATCACAGGTTGCCGCCTTCCTCCCATTCTCCTCTCGACCTCCACTCGTGTCATTCCCTTTATCAGTTCTCCCTCTTTTCCTCTTCCCGCTCCCCACCTTTTTTTCCCCTTAATTTCTTCCTTAACTTTATTCTAGATTCCTCATCCCCTCTACCTTCCCCTCATAATTCTCTCCATTACCTCTACTTATCCGAATTTTCCAAATCACTTCCTTTCGTAATCCTCCTCGTCTCTCCTCTTTCACTCTTCTCCCCCTCTTTCTCTCCACCACTTCTCCACCCTTCACCCTCTCGCTTTATCTCCCCCCTAACTTCAGACACACAAAACGCTCCTCCCAAATTACCAGCAATGACGTCACCGCGCCCTAGAAGCAAGCCTTTCCCTGCGAAATGGAGTCGAGCGAGAATAAACTTGAACCCGAATGCCTTTTCTCGCCGCCAGCTCCACTTTCGCCTTCTATTCCGAGACCGGAAATTACACTCGAGATAATAAAAAAGGAAGCCAATGATAATTGCCGTTGCAGTAACACTAATAATGACTGGAGGAGCAGTTGTAGCCGAGTTAAGAGGAATAGTAATAACAATAGCAATATCATGATTGAGGGCAACGATAAAGATAGTAAAAATGTTCGTTTTTTGAAAACAAAAAATATTATTTCAGAGGGGGAAGCCGTCCGTGCGCGTGTAAGTACGTGCGTGCAAGTGCGCATAGGTGGGGAAGTGCGTGCTTACCGGTGACACAGCGGAGAATCCTTGAGGTTTCTTTAGAGCCAGGATACCCCCCCTCCTCACCTTCCCCATCCGGGCGGGCGGAGGACGAATGTCGTCATAATCAGATTAGGCGCCGGCACATGGACGCCCTCCGCGAAAGGTTTTACGGTGGCCGCTTTAACGGCACGGAATAGCAAGGAATTTCTAATTATTTTTCACCTCTTTGAGTCGCGTGAAATGGAAGACACAAAGTAGGAGGAATGAGATCAAAGTAAAAACGGTAAGACGGCAGTGTCTTGGAATGCATGCCACGGGACGGGTGCCACTTGGCGATGACAGTGATCGCCCTGCTATTCAGCCGGCGGTGACGCAGAGGGAGGGGAGTCCTGCGGCACTTTGACGTTCAGCGGGAGCATGGAAGGGCGCGAGGAGATTAGGGCCGGAGGGCGAGCAATGGAATTCGGGCGACGTGACAGACGGGCGTCGGCGCGACAATGACAGTGACAAGGTTCCGTGAGTGGCACAGCCGGGGGAGGGCTGCGAGCAACGGAGGCGGGACAGGTGGGGCGGCCGGGCTGCCACCTGAAGCCAAGTCTCTCCGCATTCATTATTCCCCGCTTCGCTCCGCTTCAGACACAGCTGCTGTTTACGAAGATGCCCGAGTCCTTCGAGCTGCCACTTATCCGCACTGCTTAACAAACCCTTCATCAGCCACGCCATCTTCCTGGCCTTTAAATTGTACACATTTTTATCCTATACTTTTTTCGTTCCGTTGATGAGAGGGGTCATTTAAACCCCAAGGAATGAAAATAGTCATGAACACGACGTTTGCTTTGGAACAAGCAACCTCCTCGTATCCTCGCCTTCATACTCGAAAAATATTTAAATTGAATTCAGTCTTCACATTATATTCAAGTTGCCGCCTTTTGAAGAGGATATTAATTTTAACACTGAATAAAATCTGAATTTAATTACGACAGCGTTTTTACTTTTCCTCTTTCCCTGAGATTCAGCGCATGTAGTTACTAAAACCTATTGCTACACAATAAAATTAATATGAATCCCATAGGACATTGTACCTCACATTTCCTCTCCTCATCCAGCGCCCCGGGGGAGACCAGCACCACGATGCCCCCCGGTGCAACAACCCTCTTATAACTCGTCTTTTAAAGTCTCCGAACAGTTTCATTACCCCAGGTTCGTTTCCTCTCATTATCGTTCTTTCTCTAACCCCCTACGCTGCCCCGCCGTCAACTTAGCTCTGCCAACATCACCTTTCAGAATTACCCCACCCCCCACGCTGACACATTTTCCCACACACAACATAACACGCCTCCCGAGGGCCCCTCATACCCTCCACCTCGCTACAGGCAACATGCCCAAACCCCCTGAACCCTACTTCCCCCACGACTCCTCTTCCTCGTCCTCAACATAACCCCCATAACCACCAAACCAAAAACAACAACAACGACTCACGTAAACCTCCGACCGACGGCAACACAGCAGATCTTTGACTCGGATGCTTTAATTCCCAACCCCCTACCCTCAACCCCAACCCCACCTCCTACGATACCTCCACCTCCCCCTCCATCTCCTCTACATCTCATCCTTCACCTTTCCCTTCATCTCCCCTTCACCTCCCCCTCCACCTCTCCTTCATCTTCCCCTCCTTCTCTCCTTCACCTCATCCTCTGTCTCCCCTTCATTTCCCACTCCATCTCCCCTTCATCTCTGCCTCACTTCATCCTCCATCTCCCCCTTCGCCTCCTCCTCCTAATCCACCTCCCCTTTCGCCTCCTCCTCCTCCTCCTCCTCCTCCTCCCCCTCCCCCTTCGCCTCCTCCTCCTCCTCCCCCTCCCCCTCCCCCTCCCCCTTCGCCTCCTCCTCCCCCTCCCCCTCCTCCTCCCCCTCCCCCTCCCCCCTTTGCCTCCTCCTCCCCCCCCCTTCGCCTCCCCCCTCCTCCCCCTCCCCTTCGCCTCCTCCTCCCCCTCCCCTTCGCCTCCTCCTCCTCCTCCCCCTTTCGCCTCCTCCTCCTCCACCTCCCCCTTTGCCTCCTCCTCCTCCCTCCCCTTTCGCCTCCTCCTCCCCTTTCGCCTCCTCCTCCTCCCCTCCCCATTCGCCTCCTCCTCCTCCACCTCCCCCTTCGCCTCCTCCTCCTCCTCCTCCACCTCCCCTTTCGCCTCCTCCTCCTCCCCCTCCCCATTCGCCTCCTCCTCCTCCCCCTCCCCTGGGTGGGCCTGAGGTTCGGGTCGTCGGAGCGTGTGATCCATCAGCCGTGACGTCACCGCCAGAGGATCTTTGGGGGTCATCTCGCGCCCGCTGTTTCTCCTTTTCCATCATGTGCCGGGCTTTTTCATCTGCTTTAACTGTCCTTCGTTTTTTTTTCTCCCTGTTTTCATTCTATTTTCCCCTATTTCTGCTTTCCCTTCTTACTTTCTTCCCTTTCCCCCGTTAACGATTTAACCTTAACAAGTATTTCTCTTCATTATTTCTTTTCGTATCTTTTCGTTTCATCGTTTTCCCCTCTCACAAACTTTTCATATCTCGTTATTTATCGCTTTGTTGTCCTTTCCCCTTGCACATCCTCTTCTGCAAGTACGAAAACAAAATCAATAATCACCAAGGAGTAATAGCATAAATAATCAACACGAGCTTCTTTGCAATCCACCTCTCTCTCACTCACTCACTCACTCACTCACACACGCACACGCACACACACACACACTCGCGTGTGTGTTTATGCGTATGTGTGCATGTTCGTCTGTTTGCCTCAGTCTCACTCTGCTTCTTTCTGTTTCTCCTCTATCTCTCTCGCTCTCTCTTCACCCTCACTCCCGTTCTCATTCTCTCCCTCACTCTCGACTTTCTCGAATAATCTGAAGCGTGATCTATTGCGGCGTCAACCCAACACATTATCGGGCGATTGGCTGCAATTCGGGACCCAACATTCCTGTCCATAACACCGGACCAACCCTCCCAAATTTTCATCTAAAAAATGGGGGAAAGGAATCGAATTCCTTGGTCCAAATGCAATCAAACCCATCAAAACATCTATGCACACGTTGATACCAGCTTATATCATCGTTCCATTTATCCCTCGCAAAATGAATAAATAAATAAATAAATAAATAAATAAATAAATAAATAAGGGAAAAAAAAACATATATATTTACTCTGTTTTATAAAAAGTCGATCACAACATCTATACATATGTAAATACCCAAGCTGTGTTCGGCATAATTCCTTTCCCGTCATCTGTCTGTCGATATCAGTGGTTCTCAAACTGAAGCAAAATTCTAGGTTTCTAAAAGTTTCTAAAACGTAACACTTGTTCATGGATAAACAAATAACCGATTTAATGACAATATTTAATGTTATTATCAAAGATTTAATAACCAACTAGATAAACAATAATAAACTATTTTCAGTAGCAAAGCTCGAATTACTTGCTTTAAGAGAGCATAAAACACCGTAAGAATGATCATCGTTATCATAATAAAGAGCGGACTCTTTCAGGGCCAAACCGGAGAAGGAATATCCTCTTCCCTTTCGCCCCAACTTACCGTGGAGAAGCTGCTTTCTCGGCTTTAGTTTGTATTAAATCCTAAGCCAAGGCAGATGCTGATATACGATGCGCACTGCCCTCTGCAGAGCCCCGCACTGATATTTTATTAGAGGATAAAAAATACTCTATTTCTCATTAACGATGCTGCAGTTATGTATATTTACCGAAGAAATAATGCTTTAATCTGTTATAAAAGGAACGATGTTTTTTTCTTAAAGGAATAATGTTTAAATTCTTTATTCTATGAGTAAAATTAATTCATTCTATACAAAGTCTATTAAAAAACAAGCATTCCAACATTTCTCTTTTCCTTCTGCGTCACAGAACGTGCTTGTACCTCGTTTGCGATGGAACTGTGGTATCCTTCCCCCTCTCTGCTCCCCTCCCTATTCCTCAGCCTTCTCCCCTCACCATCCTGTACCCTCTCTGCAGGCTCCTCCCCTTCTATTCTTCCTCCTTCTCCTTCCTCTTCTTCTTCTCTTCTTCCCTCACTTCCGCTCACCCTCCACCCAAACTTCTACCTTGAAATTCATCATTATAATAAAAAAGTGAAAAAAAAAATAATGATAACAATAATGATAACAATAATAATAACAATAATAATAAAAATAATAATAAAAATAATAATAATAATAATAATAATAATAATAATAATAATAATAATAATAATAATAATAATAATAATAATAATAATAATTAATGATGATGATGATGATGATGATGATAATAAATAACGATGAAATCAAAAGCAAACCTAAACATAGGAAGGATTTTATTCAAACCAACCAACCGAACACAGAAACATACGTACGCACACACCCACTCTCGCACCCACACACGCAAACACGCGGAGGCGAGAGGGAGCGGATGCAGTCTGAGCCGCCACATCAACATTATCAAGAGAAAATTACCTTTCCCGTAATGTGTAATTTCCTCTCCACTTGACTGGTTTCCTCTTGAACGGCACTTGATTTTTGTCGAAGGATAATGGACGAGGAAAAGGGGGGTCAAGGAGAGGGGCAGGGGGAGGGGCAGGGGAGAGAAAGGTGAGGGAAAGGAGCAGGGGAAGAGGTGGGAGGGAGGAGGGAGAGGAGGGGCAAGAGGAGAGGTAAGAGGGGGAGGGGTGAGAGGGAAAGAGGGAGAGAAAGGAGGAAGATGAAGCCGGGTGTAAGAAGGGAAGAGGGAAGGGGGGGGGCATGAGTATGGGGAAAGGGGAATAAGAGGAAGACGAAGAGGAAGGGGAGCAGGAGAAGACGAAGGAAGAGGCAGAAAAAAGGGAATGTGACAGGGAGAGGGCAGACAGAGGAGAGGCAGGAAGGCTCAAGACACACGCCAGGACACCCCCGACCCCCAACCCTTTCCCCCGAGCGCCCTCCCACCCCCTTCCCGCCCTCCCACCCCCTTCCCGCCCCGCCCAACACCGCCCTGACCAACGCTTTATATTTTTATCGTCCCGGCGTCCATGCACATCCATTACGTGTCCATCACCGCGCCGGGCCAGCGCCAGGGGCCTTTTGTCTCGCTTCTTGACGTTCATCTATTATTCCTTTCACGCCGACGAAAGTTTCCTCTCGATTTCTGAAACTGGACCCTATAACCGTCGCCGGGGAAGGAGAAAGGAAGGGTGGAACGGAGAGGGAGATCTGCCATTCACACACACACGCACACACACACACACACACACACACACACACACACACACACACACACACACACACACACACACACACACACACACACACACACACACACACACACACACACACACACACAAGAGAAAAGACCGACGGACAGACAGACAGACAGACACACACACACACACACACACACACACACAGACAGACAGATAGACTGACTGGCTAACGGACTAATAAATAACAACCATAAATAGATAAAGAGACTGACAAACATAGCCAGACAGATAAACGTGCTACAAAATCCGGCAACTAAATCCAAAGAAACACACGAGTTTTTTTTTCTCCTAGTTTGAAGCGAGGGGAGCGAAGGGCAGGGAGGGGAAGGAGGGAAATGAGGGAGGAAGGCGAACAGGCAGGGGCGAGGAGGGAGGCCTGGCAGGTCCCAATCCATCACAGTTAGACAAACACACGCAGGACCCTTAGCGACACATACCAACACTCAGGGGTCTGCACAACCTGTATCCCAAGAAAAAGATTTCGTCTTTTAGAAATATAAGGTGAAGTGAGTATAGGAAATAATTCAATAACCGATAATGATAAGAAGTAGAAGTAGAAGTAGCAGCAGTAGTAGTAGAAGTAGAAGTAGATATAGAAGTAGGAGTAGAAGCAGCAAAACTATTATTATCATTATTCTTACCATGAGAACTTGCAGCAACAGTATCATTATAGCTACTATTGCTGTAACAAAAACAACAACAGTAGAAGCAACAAAAAAAAAACAAAAGTAACGACAACAACACCAACAATGATAACAAAATCAACGATAAAACAAAAACAAAAACCAGCGAATCCAGTAAACCT
>NC_051390.1:17145471-17150471 GCF_015228065.2 Penaeus monodon
CCACGACCACCGCACTCGCCCGGCCATGCCCAGAGCCCTCATCACGGGTATCTGCGGCCGTGTGGTTCTCCGCCCCCCCCCTCCTCCTCCCCTCCCCTCCTCCTCTCCCTCCTCTCCTCTCCCTCCTCCCCTCCTCCCCTCCCCTCTCCTCCTCCTCCTCCCCTTCCTCCTCCTCCTTCCCCCTCCTCCTCCTCCTCCCCCCCTCCTCCTCCCCTCCCCCTCCCCTCCTCTCCCCCCTCTCTCCCTCTCCTCCCTCCCTCCTCCCTACCCTCCCCCCCCTCCCCCCCCCCTCCTCCCCCTCCTCCCACCGCCCTGCCGCCGCGCCATCCCCAGCCTTAACAATAACGGAAAAATTCAATTCAGTCCCACTGTCCACCTCGCGGCATTCCTCTCTCACGACCATGCTGCCACCCCCCCCCCAACGCCCTCCCTCGGCCTCCCCTTCCCTCGCCCCCCTCCACCCTCGAGCTGACAACCCTTCCTTTACTTCTTTTAGTAAAGCGCAAACCTGTTTATTTGTTTATTCAATCACTTGCTTTCGTTTTCTTATCCGCGATCTCGTTCTACTTATGTCCGTTTGTTTGTCTTTCGATCCCTATGTATATTTTTAAAGTTTACATGTATCCGCGGATGTATAATGTACGCATGTATGTACAGTATGTATGTATATGTATTACGTATGTACTCACTCCAAGAGCATCACAACGTGAAAACTACAATTAAGTATCATGCCGTGACCACGGCGGCTCAGACATGAACCTACCGTTAAAAGAAGAAGATGCATGTATGTATGGATGTATGTATGGACGGAAGGACGGATGGAAGGATGGACGGATGGATGGATGGATGGATGGATGGATGGATGGATGGATGGATGGATGGATGGATGGATGGATGGATGGATAGATGGATGGATGGATGGATGGATGGATGGATGGATGGATGGACGGGCGGGCGGGCGGACGGACGGACGGACGGACGGACGGACGGACGGACGGACGGACGGACGGACGGACGGATGGATTGATGGTCACACTTATTACCAACACTTCTTGACTAGTGGCAATATTTTTCCTACCCCGCCCCCCCTTGCGTTACTGGGCACCGAGCAAATGCGACTGGCCTTCCGTTTTCCGCCGAGGAGCTGAGCGCAAGCGGCCGAGCAAGAAAAGCGAATCGTTTTCAAGCACGGGAGGGCGGCGGGACCAGGTAAGCGACGTCCCCCGGCGGGCACACAAAGCGCTCATCGTCTCCCTGTGGCTCCTCATGCCCTCAGCCGCCGTTCTCATCCTCCTCCTCATTAGCATACCGGCCAGGTGGCTCGCCCGGCTCCTCCGCGCAAAAAGGATCTTCCCAGGCAGTCACTGTCGGCTTGTCCTGCCGGATCCCTCGTGCTCCGCCGGCGGGTTCCTCTGGGCGAAAGGGACATGCGAATGACACTCTTCCAAGGGATATATCCACGCACTCGCACGCACGCACGCACGCACGCATATACAAGTACATAAGCAAAGCCGAGTTGAATTAATTCGCCCCACGCCCGCCTCCCTAATGCGACGTCAAAGGCGACCTAGCATTTTGGACTGCGTCGTAAAACCCTGTTCGTAAGAGCATCCTAACGGCGAGGCAGGACTCCCCAGCCCCTTCCTCTTCCCCTGCCACACCCACCCCTTCCTCACCTCCCAGGCTTCATCTAGTCTTAATTGGCCAGGGCGTGGCGAGATGCGAGATGCCCCACGCGGCCCCCTCCTCCTGCCCTGCCCACTCTCCTCTACCCCTCTATCCTCCCCACCACTCATCCTTGAGATCCTAGACTCCTTCACTCTTTCTATCCCAGGATGGGAATGTTTTTTGTTTGTTTGTACATATCCCTCTATATCTCTTTCTCATCTCCATTTCAATTTCTGGCTGAATACCTCTGAATACACTATCTCCATCACATGCGTTCTCAAAGCACCCCTTTTTACAAATATATATATATATATATATATATATATATATATATATATATATATATATATATATATATATATATATATATATATATATATATATATCAAAAGCCGCAAAAAACATTTTTCCCTTTATTTCAATCCCTGATTCAGAACCCCTGAAGCTTATCATTAAACCAAACGCAAAGACCCATACCGTCCTTCCCCAGAGCCAATTCAAAGTGGAAATCTCACCCGCGCTGCAAAAATGACTTCCAGCACGACTCGGGCGGGGGGGGGAGGGAGAGGAGGGCAGGGGAGGGGATGGAGTCCTTTCATCCTGCAAACTGACCCACCTCTCGTTCATGCATCAGCCGGTTGGAAGGGCTCGTCAATACGGCCGGGGGATTTATGGTCTTCCTCCGATACGCCGCCCGCCCTTATAAAAGGTACAGACGGGCTGGCGGTCCCTCTCGATCGCACTCGGCGCTCACGTGCTGGTCCTCTCAGCCACTGCCACTTCTTGGGTCATGCGCTGGTCCCTCGCCTCGGAGAAGACTTCGCAAAGGGAAGGATGGAAAGAGGGTTGGGAGAGAAAGATACGGAAGCCAAAAGAAAAGCATAGAGAGGAATATAGAAAGAAATAAGAAATCCAGAAATATGGAGATAAAGAGAAATTGAGAAATATGAAGATTAAGAGAAATTAAGAAAAACGACGACGGAGGAGCAGCAGTCCAAAATGAATTGAAAGTGTGTGTGTGTGTGGGGGGGGGGAGGACAAGACCCAAAGCATACGACGAACACTTAACTAACTCAAGACCAAAACAAAAGAAGAAAAAATAAAAAAGAGAAACAAGTCACTTAAAAAAAAATCGCTCTTGCATGCGTTTCCTTTTTCTCCTTTCATCTGAATAATTCAAAACTTCATGTACACCAAACATACGCAGCAACAACCCTTATAAAAAAAATAATAAAGAAATAAAAAAATGAACTACAATTTTCGTATAATCCTGGACCTTTAATGACTGCAATCTCTGGAAAAAATGTAGCTTCCAAAAAAGCGAAAATCTGGGGAAACAACGTCGTTATCTCGAACCCTGTGAACCTATCACCTGCTCTCTCTTTTGGGGATACAGAGTAAAACCATTTATAAGATTAAAAAATACTAGAATAAATAAATGAATAAGCAAACATACAAAATTATACAAAGGAAAAAAATGATAACAGAAATAAATAATAACTACAAGAACAACAATATCAAACATCATTATTGCCATCATCCGGAAACAATTATCTGATGCGACAAATAAGCTAATTTCCTGTAGGCCTGCGACATTCCCCAACAAATCGATGTCACTTACAGTCCCTAATCACACCAGAAAACAACCAAATGAACATGATAAAATAAGCATTTGTTTGAGCAAACTAACAAATGCACAATTAATTCACTGAATATACGAAGAAGACCTGAAGATATTAATAATAAAGTGAATGGGAATAATGAAGACAACAATGTGATGATTAATGCGACAGGAAAAATATTAATAAAAATGCTGGTAAGTGCACTTGGCTCGCCTTATAAATATTCATGTAATAGCTTGATGTCAGTTTTCAAATTACACGTATACGTAAATATATACAAATATATACATATATACATGAATACAATGCAAGGATATATATATATATATATATATATATATATATATATATATATATATATATATATATATATATATATATATACATATATATATATATATATATATATATATATACATATATATTATATATATCATCTTCTTCTTTTAACGGTAGGTTCATGTCTGAGCCGCCGTGGTCACAGCATGATACTTAATTGTAGTTTTCATGTTGTGATGCTCTTGGAGTGAGTACGTGGTAGGGTCCCCAGTTCCTTTCCACGGAGAGTGCCGGTGGTACCTTTTAGGTAATCATTCTCTCTATTTATCCGGGCTTGGGACCAGCACTTGACTTGGGCTGGCTTGGCCACCCAGTGGCTAGGTAGGCAATCAAGGTGAAGTTCCTTGCCCAAGGGAACAACGCGGCGGTCGGTGACTCGAACCCTCGAATTCAGATTGCCGTCGTGACAATTTTGAGTCCGACGCTGTAACCATTCGGCCACCGCGGGCTTGACGATCATGGGCTTCCATGATTTTTTCTTAGCAATTTAGAGCGGTGGTTTTGCCATTGCCTTCCGCCCGGTGTTGAGAGATAGAGAGAGAGAGAGAGAGAGAGAGAGAGAGAGAGAGAGAGGAGAAGAGAGAAAGAGAGGAGAGAAAGAGAAAGAGAGAAACAAAGAGAAAGAGAAGAGAGAGAGAGAAGAATGAGAGAGAGAGACAGAGAGGATGAGAGAGAGAGAATGAGGGAGAGAGAGGATGAGAGAGAGAGAGGATGGAGAGAGGAGAGGAGGAGGAGAGAGAGAGAGGATGAAGAGAGAGAGGATGAAGAGAGAGAGAGAGAGAAGAGAGAGAGAGAGAGAGAGAGAGAGAGAGAGGAGAGAGGGTGGGGGATGAGTGACTGAGTGAGTGATTGACTGACTGGCAGAGAGTGAGAGAGAGTGTGGAAATGAATGACTAACTGAAAAATGACAAATGATACGACACTAAGCAAACACTTTAGGTGGTTGGGGTAAAAGAGGTAATGGACATCGCGGCGGAAGCTGGAGTTGCAGCTGACGTTGAAATAAAAGAATCCTTGGGCCATCAATATCCATTCCAATTTCCAATCGCCCTTCCCCTGGCCTTGGCCAACCGTGAAGTGGCCAATCCCTATTTGGAGCGCCAGGCCACGGCCCTCCTGCTAGGCCGGGCCGAGGTTCAAGAGGCGCCAGCTGTCCTCGAGGTCAGCATCGAGGGCGCCCTTCAAGATTTCAAATTGAAAAGCTGAATAGGAAGAAGAGATAAAGGAAGTGAACAGGCAAAACATTCGAGAGTAAAGACCACAATGAAAGCGACGACAAGGCCACACATCATTAATGTTAAACAATGATAAATATATAAAAATAAAAGAGTGAGAGGGGATAGCATCTCGAGTGCGAGAAAAGCATACGAA
>NC_051390.1:17155471-17160471 GCF_015228065.2 Penaeus monodon
GTGTACATACTGGAATATCCTCCTGACCAGCTTTACAGCATCGGCAACAATGCTCACTTTGCATAATAAGTCAATTGTGCAACTTTGTGTCTTTGTGTAACTCCTCCGAATACTTTATAAATTGTTCTCACGCTGATTGGCCAATCGCAATGCATACAGATCTTGCTGTTCTGACGCTGCCTCTTGCGTCAACTTCTTCCACCAACGGAAGAATGAAACAGCGTAACAATGGAATGCGTTTCAATTACATTACTCTCACAGTCCCCCCTTGAATCTATTCATAACCTCCTCCCACAATGTCTACAACAAATTATAATTCCTCTGAACTCCCACACACAAAAAAAATCACAAAAAATAACATAAACATACAATTCATTCATAAAAAAATATGTTGATAAATGGACCACAATATAATATAAACATACAATACATTCAGAAAAATAGGTTGATCAATGGACCAAAATATAACATAAACACAAAATTCATTCATAAAAATGGATTGATCAATGGACTACCGTGATAATAATTTTACTACGTGGAGTAAGCCCCCCTCCCCCCTTCATGTCACCATCTCCTCGCCCATCAGCTGACCGTCTCGCGATGTCATTATCTGATTACGCCACCTATACTTACACCGTAAATCCCACACGCACTTACACACGCGCGCAAACATTCATTGCTACAACACGGTTCATAGTCGCTTATTATCAGATATCACAAAATATGCGCACATACAGATATACACCTATAAAGAAATACACATAGCCTATATACACAAATACAAATGCAAATAACACACAGACACACACACACACACACACACACACACACACACACACACACACACACACACACACACACACACCTAAAGGTAGATGGAGAGATTAATAAAGGAACAGATGACTATACAAACAGACGGACAGAGATTGATGGACAGATTAGTGAGAGATAGAAAGACAGATATCTCAACAAAAAATGCCTCGCCCCCACAGATACCTCAACAAAAAATAAGACAATCAAGGTTCCTCCACGTACCTCCGCACAATCCATTAATCAAATTCCGGAGTTAATTACAATCGGCCCTCCTAACCAGCCTGCGCCTCGACCGGGCCGTCGGAGCTACAAATAACGCCGTCACGAGCATCACTCTGGCTCGCAAACAACGGCGTCGTCCGATCGGCACTGCGAGTCGGATTTTATCATCCCGGGGAGAGAACATTACGACCCTCGACTTCCTTTTTATTCTTAGCTCAATGACATGCAATAAAAGAATAAAAATCACATGAATCAAAATAATAATATAAAAAATACTATCCTCTTTCCCCCTTAGAAAAGAGGAAAATCAAGACTGACCCACGCAGTAACTTGCATCACTTCTACTTTAAAGAGTAAATATCAAAACTAGGATAAAACCCCTGATAAGAAACTCAACGTAACTGCTGGTCCTGCCCTAATCACAAGCATTCCCGTGTTACATAAGCATCAAAGCCGCACTTACAACCGATTCCAAAGGCGGTTAACGACCTATAATGCCGGAGCAAGGAACGGAATACGAGCTTAATAAAGACCCTTAATAAGCATCGTCATGAAAAGGAAACTAAGCCATAACTCGGAAGGAAAAGGAAGCAGTATTCATTCTCTCTTAGTACGAAAAATAAAAGATAAAAAAAGAATAATAAAAAAAAAATCAAAGTAGGTTATTGAAAAGAAAAATTTGAACAACACGCAAAGAACAAAATGTGAGATTTCCTATCCATGATGTCTACATAAACTACTATGTCACCAAGCCCTGATTTCCGCATCCATATATCGATTAAGGAGAGCGCGGAAGGGGACACACAACCCGGACTACTTAAGCTAGGTCAGGGGAATGTCCGAGAGATAGAGATGACAATGCGGGTAGGCTTACATGTACATCTGGGAGGGAGGGAAGGAGGGAAGGAAGGAGGGAAGGAGGGAGGGAGGGAGGGAGGGAGGGAGGGAGGGAAGGAGGGAAGGAGGGAAAGGGAGGGAGGGGGAGAAGGGAGGGAGGGAGGGAGGGAGGGGAGGGAGGGAGGGGGGAGGGAGGGTAGGGAGGGAGGGAGGGAGGGAGAAGGGAGGGAAAGAGAAAGAATGAGAGAGAGAGAGAGAGAGAGAGAGAAAAAATCTGGCACCATCAAGAAAAAATTTTACGTGACAATGCGATCAGTGTGGAAGAGGATGCAGAGGAGGAGAAGAAGAGAAGAAGAGAAGAAGAGGAAGAAGAGAAGAAGAGAAGAAGAGAAGAAGAGTAGAAGAAAAGAAGCCGAGAAGAAGAGAGGAGGGGGGGGAGGGGGAGGGCATGAATTAATCACTCAGTGAGAGAACTTCTCAAGACCCGCAGTAATGATCACCCTCAGCGGAAGAAAAACACACTTGCACTCTCCCGTTCCTTTCAACTTGACAGATACCCGCGAGGGAAGTTACTTTTCTTTCGCAACAAGAAGATGCAACGCCTGTCCACCCCCAATGCAAAAACACAATGTCCACGATTCGCTACGATAAACCGGCAAATTACACGTAGCGGCCAAGAATCACTTTCGTTTTTTTCATGCGGTGGATTCTTCGGCAAAACACGCAGAAGGGAGCGAGACCTTAAAAAAATGGAAATGAAGGAGAGAGAAAGCAATGGAGAGAATGGGAGAGAAGAAACATACGAAAGGGAAGTGGAGGAGAATTGAAGAAAAATGGGCAAGGGGGAGACAGAGACAGGAATGCGGAAGAGAATGAGGACAAGGCAAGGAAAGGGAGAGGAGAGGGAAGTGGAGAGGAACGAAGAATGGGAAAGAAAAGAAAAAGGCAAGGAATGGTAGAGAAGAGGGAAATGGAACGACGGGTGGGAAAGAGAAGAAAAAGATAGGAAAGACAGGTACAGGAGAATGAGGATAGGAGTGAAAGGAAAAGAAAATAGGAAAAGTGGGAAAGGAAAAAGAGAAAGGAAAAAGGAGGAAAGAGAAAAGGAACTTAATGAGCAAGGAGATAAGAAAGAAGTGAAGGAGATAAGAGAAAAAGAAAAGGAGGAAGAGGCGGGGAAGGAAGGAAGGAAAGACAGAAGAAAGATAGAAAGAGTGAAAAGCGAAAGTTTAGGAATATATATAGGAGGAGGGAGGGGGTGGGCGAGACGGGCAAAGGAAAAGAAGAAGAGAGGAGAGAATTCGAGGAAAGGAGAGGAAGACAGAGATCTAAAATTAAATTATATATACACACACATATATATATATATATATATATATATATATATATATTATATATAGTATATATAATATAGTGATATAGTATATAAATATTATTATATATATATATATATATATATATACTTTATATATATATATATTATATAATAATTATATATATATATTATATACCTATACTTATAATATAACTATATACTATATATATATATATAATTATAAATATTATCTAAATATACTAGTAATAATAAAATAAAACAAGAACAATAATAGCAGTGAATAAGGAAAACCAATATTTTCCTCCAACACCAAGAGATGTAACAGCCGCGCTCCTTGGGAAATAGTAATGAATCTGCCTCGATGAAAGGAAAAATATGTATATTTCTGCCTATCGGTTTCAGAGATCAAACAAGCCAGTTTGAGGTTACGAGACTGCCCAGTAAAATAGGCTTAACACCACTCTTCCCTAAATATACTAAAAATAATATGAAATAAATAAGCAAATAATTAATAGTAATAGGCAAATCGAATTTCCATTATATTCTCCAATGATAATTGAGTCGGTGAAATTGCTGCCTAATAAACATCATGTATATTGCAACAGTTTCACTACAGTTGATTACCTTGCCAAGTTCGTCATCACTAACACAGTGTTTCATATAACAGCCGATTACAATCCATATCATCGTCGATAATCTCACTATCAAAACGATCATTAATTCAAACAGATTTCCAAATACCATTGCTATGATCTTGATAACGATTATCATCAAATGAAATGCGATACGCCCCGCAACAGTACTTTCAAAGGATCGCATTTACCATTTACTTACGAAGCCTCCAGTCACTTTCCACTTACCACTCACTGCTCGCCACAACAGACGAAGCCTCGCGTTCATCTCAATCCACTTTTCCATTATCGATCAGAAATAGCAGAGCGCCGGCATTTCAAGGGCGATCTTGTTTTCTTTCCTTTTCGCGGAACGGCCGGGTGGATTTCAATGGCGCTCTTTTTCGACCGCGAATTAGCCGATATGCTCGCCCGGAATTTAGCCAATCTATGTTTTGTTTACTTTAATTGGAGAGAGAGAATTGCGTCATCGGTCGTAAACATACCTTCTTCAGTGACTTAAAAAAAAGTGACTTTTTACGTTCCGCAGTGTTTCCACAGTCTACATTTCCCATTAAGCATTTATGTTGGCGTCTGATTGCTATTGAAGGAATGTAAAATTCATAGCAGGAACTTACTGAGGATTATTTAATGGCATTTTGCCAAATTAAAACGCACTTACGTAAACACAAACTATATTTCTTAAATTATATATGCCATTACTCCGTGAACATACTTCAACAAGCGTAGTTATATCAGCAACATACTCGAAAGTGGTACAGCACTAATAAAAGAATAGTAATTACCTTTGACAAGGGGATAGAATCGAAAATTTCCTTGTGGTAGCGCTAGCAGTAAACTTACCCGAAAAAATCGGGTTCTTGAAGAACGATTCCCATTTTACGAAAAGCCCAAATACGCCTGCCTGCTTTTTTCCTTTATTTTTTTCACGGGGTGGCCTGCATAACAGGAAACGGCCTATGCGCTGCTATTAAGTACCAAGCGTTACAAGTAAGTAATCAGTGGCCGTGGGAAGCTATTCCGGTCAAAAAAGTCAGTTTTTCGTCTGTCTGAGAACGACCCGAGGCGCGTCCCCGGCTGCTCCCCTCCTCCCTCACCCACTCCCAAAGTAGGAAGCGTAGGCTGTTCCCCTCGTCCCTCTCCCCTCTTCCTCCTGCCCG
>NC_051390.1:17165471-17167971 GCF_015228065.2 Penaeus monodon
CCTGGTCGTAACGATTTTTATGGCCTAATGAACACGATTTCTAAATAAACCATAATGGGATAAGCTGCCTGTCCTTCTTTCGATAATACATAAAAAATGTGTAGGGCTAAATTCTTGATGATTAATAAAAAATATATCTAGACATGACGGCTGTCAGAATAATTATAATCATGAGTCACGATGTAATTTTTCTTACGTAATCAAGTGTAATAAACTGCTATGAACTAAATGTTTATACTGTAATTATGGCGTAATATATAGATATACCCTGTTTCGTTCTCATTCTTATCCATCTCTTCACCGTACTTTAGACAAACAATCAACCTAGGGAATAAAGAAAACAATATTCTAAATCTTTATATACCCGGACTGCTATGCCTAATAAACCCTCAAACAGTCAGTCAGTCAGCCAGTCAGTCAACAATTACTCTCCAGCATCTTGAGCGAGCGAGCTATCTGGATGAATCACACACGAACGCCAAGATAAGCGTAAGATAGAGAAATTGGGCCTCTTGTCTTGGGTGTCAAGATCATATCGCTGGTCCCACTCGGCCTCCATTTTCCTCCACACGCCCGTTCCTCCGGTCCTCTCCCCCGGATAGTTTTAATTTCATGCTAATGGCAGTCGGATCCTGAATTACTGGTAGTTGTCAGCCGCAAGAGGACCTGGTAATTAATCATTCGCTCACACATGGTAAGTGGCCTAATCAGAGGATGGGTATTCATTCACGTCATGAAAACGGCTCTTCGACTGTTTTTTTTTCTTCATGTCCTTCCTGTTTTCATGACAATTACTTGATGTAGCAGATGTTAGGCAGCATCTGAATACAGAATTTCCTCTTGTAAATACACATATCTGAGTGCATAACGTTACACACGCATTCGGAGCGACTCTCCCGTGACGACAGGCCCTCGCGCCCGCATCTCCGCAGCGATCGACCAGCTCTGGCAGCGCGTCCGGACCCCTCGCCCCCGGTGCGCACCAACACATCAGTAATCAAGTGATGCAAGGCCGACGGAGAGCGCTGACTTTGCTGCTCCCGGACACTCGGCGGGGTTGCCCCAGGAAAAGGGTTCCTGTCCTGATCCCGACACTCCCGACCGAGTGGCACTCTGCAGTGGCACTCCGCCGGCCATTATCACTCACTTGCCGACCAGCATCCTGCAGTTTTCCTAAAAGATTTGCTTGCCTTCTATCCAAACACACCTACTCGTTAACTAACATTTCCGAACGGCGCGCCAAATGCCCTTACGCTACCCATTTACATGTATAGTATATCGTTTGCAGACATTCCTCAGTTCGAGCCTCACCATCACCTGACCGCATTCCGCTGAGCGTCTTTCCACCTCGTCCTTATTCCATCAGTCCAAGAGGCAGCCCACAGCTTCTCCATCATATGTCAACATTCCACGTGTCACGGCCTCGCCATTACCTTTTAAGCTTGTTTAACCAATTACGAGCAGTTTCATAACACTCTGTAGTCCTACATTACACGTCCGTAGCGCAGACTACTCATATCATGTAATCGCATATGTTAGCTAAGGCCTCTTTATGAGACGCAAATATGTAATTCTAAACATTCTAAAATACTCCTAGCATTTAACTACACATCCCACATTTTTTTTTTCTTCCCTAAATCTCAACGTTCCCGAGCTGACAGTCAAAAAAATTGCCTACACGACCTCCCTATCAATGCTTCTATCCCATCAATATTCAGTATCTTTCAGCAAGACTATAGATCTGTTTCCTAACTGCCCGCAATTACCCTAACGATGCATACCAGTACATTTGGAAATACATGTATACAGATAAAATAATCCTAACTGCTTATCAGCATTCTACAGATATTACAATTGGTTAGATAAACATCTACATTAAAATAATTATAGTCAACAGCATCATCATAAAACATTACATGCTTTACTATATTCAAAGAAGCATACGACACCCAGCATCGACGTTTCAAAACTTCAGGAAACTCCAGATTAGCTCTCGTCAAAAATACATAAACAACTCTCTCCGACTGGAAATCCAAGCTTCCTCTAAACTGTAGGAAGCATCAGAGTCTCAACATTATTTCCGATAACCATAATCGTTGCGTAAGAATAGAAACAAAAACGGGAAAAGCAACAACAAAAAAACGAGAAAAAAGCAACGATAAATATGGGAAAAGCAACACCAAAATCGGGAAAGAACAATAAAAAAAGAAGGAAAATCAACAGCAATAGCTACAACAAAACAGGAAACGCAACAACAACGACAAAGGAAAACAAACAATTACAAGCTATTCCCGTCTGCCCCACCAAATGATCCAAAACTCCCAATCCTGTAGAGCGCGCACCTGTAGAGAGAGGATGCAACGCGAGCACAAAGGCGAGGGCGCAGAGCAAGTCGCTGCCACCGACAAGCACCCCGACCATGTCCCATGGCGGCGACGGCGCTTGCACTCAACCTTGATACAGGGAAGCCAAGTGTGTCATGGTAACGGGGTTGCGGAGC
>NC_051390.1:17174947-17183117 GCF_015228065.2 Penaeus monodon
AAAGTTAAAAGAAAGAAAAAAAAAGGGAAAGGGGGGTCAAAAGATTCTTTTTTTTTTTTGAAAAGAGGAAAAGGAAAAAATAAGATGGAAAAAATACTGAATCTAAAAAATTACATACTTAGTAAAGAATAGGTTTCCTGGATAAAAAAAGGGAAATTTGGAAAAGAAAAGATCGGGAAGGGGAAGGGATAAGGGGTGTGTGTAAGGGAAAAGGGGAAGGGGAAAGGGAGGGGGGAAAGAGGAGGGGAGAGGACTGGGGTAGGTAGGGGTTTCAATTCTTGGCTTTCGTTCCCCCGGGCCAGATTTATGGTTTCCGAAAACACCCGGGAGGATTTGTAGCTGGTTATTTTGGCGTGACATTAATATCTCCGGCAAGAGGATATTTCGGTAACTTGGGGCCAAATGAGCGTAGGAGGGCTCGGATTGGGGGGGGTCATTTTTGCAAGGGGAATTTAGTAGGGTTCAAAAAAAATGTATAAGTATTATTTATTCCCTATTTCGATCTGTTACTTCGTTTTATGTTTTGGACACTTCTATATGTTAAATTTGCATGGTCCACGAGCACGCAAAGGGGAAATACTTATAATTAAACGCAATTGGGGAGATTAAATAAAAATATGTTTAAACATGTTATCATTTAAATAATATAGTATTATTTATTTTTGATATCTTTATAATTATAGTAATATAAAAATATAAAATAAATAATAAAATAATAAAAATAATAATTAAAAAAATAATATAATAATAATAATATAATAATATAAAAAATTAATTAATAAAATAAAATAAAAAAATAAAAATAATAATCTAATAAAAATAATAATATAATAAATTGAGGAGATTATGGGGAGATTTAAAATAATAAACTTACTATTTAACCTCAACCATCAAAAAAAGCCCGTCACGTGAAAAAAAGTTCGCGCCACTCCCCAAAAAGGAGCAAGCGATAAATTGCGGTCGTCGCGCGAACGCGTTCTAAATCGGGCGCAAAACCCCAAAAAACGTTGCAAATATGAAAAACTTTTTTCATCATTGCTGACATGGCGAGATTTTTAAAAAGGCATGAAGGAAGGGGGACGATAATAATGATTTTAAGTTTTAAAATCTGGGAGTGCCTCAGGCTATCCCTGGGGGTCTTCTGGGGGAAATATAGGGTTTCTCTCGAGTGCCTTCAGGGGAAAGCCGCGCGCCGCGGGGGGGGAAGGGCACCTTTCTCCCCTTCTGCTGGGCCAACGGGAGGTTTTCGTCAAAAGGGTGCGAAAATGATAGCTCGTTTCCCCTTTTGTGCCCCCCGGTCCCTATGATGGGGAGAAATAAATAAAAAGAAAATCGTTAGCGAGCGCCGGGGGGCCATTTGTACACAATCGACCCCGGAATCGAATTCGTGCTCAGGAGTTTTTCAACGCAATATCACGCTGCACATTTTGCAAATTCAGGGAAAACGCCTCGCTGCTTGGTATGTGTGCCTTTTGACCTGCCTCGGTTTTCGACCCCGCGCCCTTGGGCATGCGGGGCGCTCTGGACTGCCACGGTTGTCCCGGCACTGGGCTTAAATATACGCACTTTCGCGAGGCAGACCTGGCATCTCACTTATCATTTTTTTTTTATCCTTGGACGAGATAAACCCAAAATTTTGAAAAAAAGGTTATTTTGTTTATATGCTTTATTTTTTTTTTTTTCGTCTTAATTTTGAAGAAATCGTAAAAGGGTTTCTACTCCTGAAAAGCTAGGCACTTTCCCTCAAAAAGGGAAAAAACCCCCTCCCCTCACGTGACCCCACGTCGACCCGGCCCACGCCCCCCTTGCCACGTCCCCTTTTTTCCCCTCTACTTTTTTTGTGGGCCTTCACGTTTTTTGGGGGCGATCTTAAATGGGGGTTGATTTGCGCTAGAGAAACATTGCTTTTTTTTTGAAAGACCCTTTTTTTCCCCTCTGATGGGGGGGTTTACGGTGTTTGTTTTTGTGACTCTTTTTTGATTTGCTATAATGTTTTTTTCACGTTTTTCTTTACACTTCACTGTTACGACAGAGGGGATCCAAATCTTCGGTTTATTCACACAGTGAAGGGCTTGTTGGTCGTATATGAACGGGTTTACTGAGAAATCGCACTTTTTTCCCGTGAATTTCTCACAGGACTCATTTCTTTAAATGAAATTTTTATTGGCCGATAACTGATATTTAAACCGCGGGGCTGTAAGAACTTTTTTTTCCCTTTCCCTGAATGTTCTCCGGCCAAACGTTAAACCTTTCACCCCAGGTTAACCCGTTTGTGAACGAGGCGCGGTGCTCCCTTGTGTGGCTTTCCCCGAAGACGAAAATGTGAACGCTGGTTATTTTGCGACTGCTATTGCAATGGTATTAGGGTAATTTGACGGGCGCTTGTTTTTTTTAGCTTTTGCTGACGAATACCCCACGTCACCTGTTTTGTAAATACTCGGTGGTAAAGAAAAGGGAACTCCAAGGAAAAAAGGACTTATTCTCTTAGACTTTCCTTCCGACTTTTTAAATTAAAGGCTCAAAAGTCCTAAAAAATTAAACTTTTTTTTGGGGGATTTAAAACTGAAGGTATACCGTGATACAAATTTAGGGAGAATGTTTAAATTTTCTTGCTTTTTTCTTTTACAAAATTTAAAAGTCTTAATCCAGGATACCAGATCTAAAAAAAAATTTTAATTTCTTTTTTTAAAAATTAATTTTTGGGGCCATGGATTTGGAGCGCTATGGGGATAACACTTTTAAAATGCAATGTTAAAAATTTGGAATTTTTTTTGGGTCTCAAAAACACAAAAACGCACCACATAAAAGCTCGTATCGTATCGTATCGAGCTATGATAAAACCAAAAGACGCTTCTACGGATACTAACTATGTCATTCTCCCGAGGTGTGGCAGTTCCATGACCGCAGAGCCTTTGTTGACGTCAATTGCCCCACAGCCTCGCAGCCCCCGTCACGCGGGTGAAAAGCATTACTAACGCAGCCCTTCACCAGGTTTTAAATAAGTGACCGTTGGTGCCGCCGCGCTTGTACGGTTCGCTGTATAATCTCGTGCATATTTATTCCTTGTGTTTTTGGCCCTTTTGTAAAAATTATTATACCTGGAGAACGGCAGCGAGTAGGGGGCCCAAAACCTTGTGCTTTATGGCGCTTTTCCGGCGGGGTGACCGGTGGGGGGGAAAGGGGCTCGAGCGGAAGAGAAGAGAGAGGGAGAGATAGAGATAGAGGAGAGATAAGGAGAATAAGGGAGATAAAGAGAAAGAGAGAGATAGAGAGGGGAATGAGAAGAGATGAAGAGAGATAGAGAGAGGAAAAGAGAGAGATAAAAAAAGAGAGAGAATAGAAGAGAGAAGAGAGGGAGAGAGAAGGAAAGAGAGAGAGAGAGAGAGGAAGAGAGAGAGAGGAGAAGAGAGAGAGTGGGAGGGGGAAGTCGACACTAAAAAAGGAAAAAACGAGAAGATAAAAAAAGAGAAAAAGAAAAGGAAGGGAAAGGGGGATACGCGTGCGTGGTGTGTCTGTGATTAGAAAGGGCCTTGCGGGGGGTATCTTCCCGTGAGGGAAGGCGCCGCCGCGTGGTCGGACTTATCCATGCCACTGAACACTCATCTTCCTCCGCAAAAACTCGCAAGGGAAGAGGCGTCGGCCGAGTATATGGGAGGAAGAGGGGGGTCTGAGGAAGGGAAAACTCGAGAGGCGACAGAGGGAAACGGGACAGTTGTACTTAAGGGGGAAATTACTTTCTCATTCTTTATTTTAAAGCGCGGAGCGAATTTTACGCCGGTGTTTTTGCAGCTCATCTGCCGTTCTTTTTTTTTTCATCGTTTCACCTTTTGTAAAATTCCCGGCATTGGCTTAAATAGATTAAGGGGAAGAAAAAACTTCCGATAAAAAGGGGGAAAAGGGGAGGCCGATCAAAGGAAAACAAGATAACGGACGCGGCGGGAAATGAGCGGAAAAGAGGAGAGACCTCGAGAAATTTCTATCCTCGCAAAATATCAAACTCTGACACGATAGCCCTTTTGTGAAAAAACCTCGGTTTAACGGGGAAAAAAACTTTAAAGCGCCTCCCTTTTTTTTTTGTAACCCGGGGTGTTTGCCGTCTACTGTACTTCGTTTTACTTTTTCTCCCCTTTTAAAAATGGACTGAGTTTTATAATTTAAAATCCTATTATTTGCTTTTAGTTGGAAAAAAAAAGCGTTTTCCCCAAAAAACATCTCTTTGAGAAAATCTGCTGTATGCCCTTATAATATCATTGAAAAAAACAAATCCCAAAAGGCGCTTTGACGCTTCTTTTTGACGATTTCCTTTATTTCCTTGTCTCTGGCCGCCAAAAAAACGCGAACTTGCCCTTTTTTAACCCTGTGTGTATATGGGGGTCGGGGCACCATCAAAGGCGCGGGAAGTAAAAGGGGAGGAATTCCGACCTTTTCCCACGTCAGCTTTTTTCCCGTTTTTTGTACTTCATTTTTGGCACAGGTTCTTCGGTGGAATTGCATATCGTGTCGTTGGAATGTAAAAAAAATGAGGACGTTAGGAAACGCAAAAAAGGGAAGCTGCATTTTCGTAGGGGATCTTTTTCTACCTTAAATTTTGATCTCGAACGCGGGCCCTGCATTTCGTCGGGTTCACAAAAATCCGCCCCTGGGACTCTGCCCAGTGCCCAAAAAAACCCCGCCCAATTTTAAAAACCCCCTAAATCGGGGGTCCCTTCCCGACCCAATTAACCTCCTCACCTGGGGAAATCTACGGGCCTCTTACGCCTCTCTTTACTGGGGGGTTTTTTCCTGGGGCGCCTCCTGGTCCTGTTGCTGGCTGGCTATTGAGGGCTCTTATCGCCTTGCTAAATTGCCTGTGTTCTGTGTGCTTTGTGCGCCCGTTTGCTTCTGGTTACGATAAATTTGCAAATGTTTTTTTGTTTATTGTTCCTTCCCCCCCTTTTTTATGTACTTGGAGAGGTTTAAAAGGGGGAAAGCAATTAAATTTTTCCCACACAAGGGAAGATTATCGATATATACGTCTATAGTTAATGTGATTTAATGTATTTATTAATCTTTGTTTTACATTATATACATGCATATATATATATATATAATTATTATATATATTTTATATATATTATATTATATATATATATCCACACACAATATTATATATATAATATAATATATTATATATATTTATATATATATATATATATATAATAAATATATTGATAAGAGAGGATGATAGTAATAATGATAGAAATGGTAGATAATGATAATAGATAGATGATAGAAAATAGATGGGAGAGAAGCGCCTCCGATTGCCTTGCATGTTTTTTTTCCAAAAATACAGTTCTTCGCGCTGTACTAAGAATAAAAATATCTCTCTACATTCCCACCGCAAATAGGGGCGGATTTCTCCTTTTTGGTTCGAGCGCCGCAAAAAATTTCGCGGTCGCCCGGGGGCTCCCCATCCCACCTTTTTAAAGCATTATGCTGATCGCGGTCAGTGCTGCCCTTGGCCTCTCCCGGGCCCGTCCTCCAGCGCAAGCCCTTTCGAACCTGCTGTCGGGGACCTCTCCCTCGCTGTTTTCGACCGCGGGGTCGATTGGGATCTTCGTTTTTATGTCTGTCTTTCTGGTCCCCTCTCTCTCTCTCTCTCCTCTCTTCTGCTCTCTCTCTCTCTCCTCTCCTCTCTCTCCCTCTTCCTCCTCTCTCTCCTCTCCTCTCTCCCCCCCTCCCCTCCCTCTCCCTCCCCTCTCCCTCTCCCTCTCTCCCTCTCCCTCCCCTCTCCCCCTCCCTCCTCTCTCTTCTCTTCCTCCCCTCTTCTCTCCTTTTCCTTTTCCCCTTCTCTTTCTCTCTTTCTCTCTTTTTTTTTTTTTTTTCTCCCTTTCTCTCTCCCTTCCCTTTTCCTCCCCCTCCCCCTCCCCCTCCCCCTCCCTCTTCAATTTTTTTTTTTTCTGTTTTTCTTTTTGTGTGTGCTGTATGTTGTTTATGTTTTAGTGTGTACGTTATTTCGCATTGCATAATTTTCATATGCTTCACCGCGGCGCACACGAAAGAGTCTGGGTGTTTTTTTCCCTTTTTTGTCCTTTCCCCCTTCCCGGGCCCCAGCGCTGCCAGCCCCGCATTGCCCCCCCCCCCCCCTCCCTCCACCCTCCCTCTTCGGCTGCGCGATTGGGCCCGACCTCAGCCCCGGCGCTCCATTTGGTGTGTTTTTTCCCATTTAAAAAACTGTTTTTTGCTTTCACCTCATCCCCTTGTTCGTTTTTTGTTTCCACTGGGGGATGTCAGGCAGGGAAAAGTAGAACGACACCTTATGTGGGGCGGGGGGAGAGGGGGGGTAGAGTGATAGTGACGTCGTTACAGTGACATGAAGTGCAGTTTCACTGAAGTGACAGTGATAGTGATAGTGACAATGACAGGGAAGAGTAGAGATGGGAAAAAAAAAGGGCACAGACACGACACGATAGACAGCAACAAAACCAACTGAAAAATTCTTTTGTTGTCTTTGTAAAGCATGCTTTTATTATCCTGTGACATGCGACTTTCTAAGCACATGTTCGAGCTGTTTCTCCCCCCGGTGTTTTGCCCCCCCCCCTTCCCTTTTTTTTTCTCCCCCAGGGGACACGGTAGTCGGCGTCACTGAGCCAGAAGCTGCGCCGTACACCCGTAAAAAGCACTCCCCCGGGTCCTTCGTAGATTTTGGGGGGGGGGGGGGTAATAACGTAATTTTGCATGGAAAAATTTAATGCGCGGTTGGCGGCAGGAAACTGGCATCAAAAATTTAGTTTGCGAGGTTATTTTAACCGCGGTGGGGGAAGGGGGGGAGAAGGGAAGGGGAGGGGGGGGGGCGGCGAGGGAGTGGGGGGGGGGGGGGGGGCGGCAAGGGGAAAAGAGAAGGGGGGGGGGAAGATCAGGGGGCTTCCGGGCCCAAAAAAACATTTTATTTAACAAATTTTCTATATTGCACTCGAAACATTTCGCACTCAAAGTCATTCATTAAAAAATTGTTTTTCGGCGTTTCGTTATGTTCCCCCCCCACCCCCACCCCCGCCCCCACCCTCTTTCATGCATCTCAGTAACCTGATCGAGCTTTTCATTTTTTTTATTTTTTTTGGGGTCATTTCCGAACCGTTTCCCCAATTTGCGATTGGCTGGATTAGATGAAAATTTTATCAACTAAAACATTTCCAGGGAATTCACATTTTGCTTTTTTTACTTATTTCCTTTTTTTTTTTTATTTATCCTCGTTTTCATCGCTTTTATTCACCTCATATATATTATATTTATTTATAAATATAATATAATAATATTTTATATATATAAAATTTATATATTATAAAATATTATGTGTGTGTGTTTGGGGTGTTGTGGGGTGTGTTATCATTTCCTAACTAATTATCTGTTTATTGAGTATTTTCTTTTTGTTTTTGGGAGGGACGTGATGGAAAAATGGGGGCGGCGGCGGGTCGGAGTGTTTGAGTTTGTTTAAACTTTGCGCTGATTTGGGCCCGGCGCTTGGGTGGGATCAACAGCGCATCATACACTAAGGATTCGAATCGGGGTGGGGGTTTTCCCCCCTCCCCCCCCTCTTCTTCTCTCTCTTTTGCCTCTCAATAAAAGAGATAGGAGAGAGAGAGATAGATAATAATGATAGATTCGCGCGCGCCACACACTACACAACATACATATTACAACGAGCACAAACCAAACAGAGTAAAATGTAAAAATAAAAAAAGGGGGCAGCCCTTTTTAATTTTATTTATAATGCGGGGGGCCCTTTTCTTTTTATTTATGCCATAATTTAATTCAATAAAAAAACGGGAAAACACAAAGCCTATCACTAAACCCTAAATTAATGAGATTAATTGAATTGATATCGCACTGTTAAACAATCAACACGTGAATGCACAGGTGTTATACCCCACACATTCGTTATACCCGCACACCCTCTCGCAAAAAACAACTTTTGTAAGGAATATTCTCCCTTTACCTTGTATTCAAGTGGGGGGGGTATGGTGGGGGGGGGGTGGGGCGAGGGGCAAGTAAGAGGGGCAGCGCTCCCCTTGTCCTTCCCCTTTTCCGCTTCTTTTCCCCCCCCTTCTCCCCCCCCCCGGGGGGGTTTTTTTCTCCCCCCCCCCTTTTTGGGGTTTTTTTTGTGCAGGGGGGGTTTTTTTTTTTTTTTTTT
>NC_051390.1:17190717-17193640 GCF_015228065.2 Penaeus monodon
TTGGGAGGAGGGGGGGGACAGGGGAAGGCTGGGGAGGGGAGGCAGAAAAGGGGAAAGATTGGGAGGAGGGGGGGGACAGGGGAAGGCTGGGGAGGGGAGACAGAAAAGGGGAAAGATTGGGTGGAGGGGGGGGAGACAGGGGAAGGCTGGGAGGGGAGGCAGAAAAGGGGAAAGATGGGAGGAGGGGGGGGACAGGGGAAGGCTGGGAGGGGAGCAGAAAAGGGGAAAGATTGGGAGGAGGGGGGGGACAGGGGAAGGCTGGGGGAGGGAGGCAGAAAAGGGGAAAGATTGGGAGGAGGGGGGGGGAAGGGGAAGGCTGGGGTGGGGAGACAGAAAAGGGGAAAGATTGGGAGGAGGGGGGGAGACAGGGGAAGGCTGGGGAGGGGAGACAGGAAAGGGGAAAGCTGGGGAGGAGAGACAAGAGAGGGGAAAGGAAAGAAGGGGAGGGAAGTGCAGGGATGGTGGGAAATAAGAAATGAGGGTAGGAAAGGAAAGAGGAAAGAAAAGGTGCGGAGAAGGAATGATCAAGAAAAGGAAGGTATGGGATAGGGGGAAAGGGAAAGGGAAAGGGAAAGGGAAAGGGAAAGGGAAAGGGAAAGGGAAAGGGAAAGGAAAAGGGAAAGGAAAAGAAAGGAAGGGAAGGGAAGAGAAAGGAAAGGAAGGGAAAGAGAAGGAAATGAAGGGAAGGGAAGGGAAGGGAAGGGAAGGGAAGGGAAGGGAAGGGAAAAGAAGGGAAGGGAAGGGAAAGGAAGGGAAGGGAAGGGAAGGGAAAAGAAAGGAGAGGAAGGGGAAGGGATAGAAATGGAAAAGAAGGGGAGGAAACACCGGCAAAGGAGGAAGGGAGATTAGAGGAAATGGAGGAGAGAAGGCATGCGAGAGGAAGGAGAGGAGAAGGAATGAGGAAGAGCAGAAGGTAGAAAGCCACACATGCCCGATGGTTAATTTATGGTAATTGCAACATTCGTTGTCGCACTGTCTACAGCCACTGAACTTACTATGCTGTTTAATATTGTTTACCAAATCATTCATGTAACCGTTTATAAGTTCATCTCTCATTCTACGCATAAAATATCCTTTCCTTCTGTTGGTGGTTTACAAGACAAAGAGCAAAAAGCGGCGAAATCCTCTCATTAAGGCCCAAGGATTAAAAATTAAACCCTTGGGAATCCCGGCGTCAAGCAGATCTCAAACGTCTCCGGCCACGAGTAAAAGCAGGCAAAATGCACGAATCCCTTGCCCAACACATCCTCTGCCAACAGCCTGCACGCACGCGCAAGACGGCAAGTGACGTCATTTTCTCACAGTCGAACACCAAAAACGTTCTCCTCCCCAGTGACTCTGCAAGGGGGGTTATCGGCAAGAAGTGGCCTTGCAGGGAACGTTTACGTCAACGGGTAACAATGGGAAAGGCGTGGTTTTGCCGGGTCGCAGCGCCACGCCATCCAGCGTCCAGAACGATATTAAAACCGCACTTTTATCTCTCACGACATGGAGGATCTGCCACAACGCATGCAGCTGTCCGGCCATCCATCTCTGCTCCCCAACGGTGTCAGGACTGCATGCTCAAAAACGGGACGTTATTATTCGCGGTGGCTGAAACGATTTCATATGCCATTATTCCAGTCTTTCATGAATACCAATTCTGAAAGTGTTCCAGTTACATATGACAGTACTCCAGTCTTTCGTGAAAAACCTATGGGAACGATTCGAGTTATAGAAGATAGTATCCAGCCTTTCGTGAAAAACAATTCCATTAAAAATTCCAATTATACAAAATAGTACTCCCAATTTCAAAAGCTCTCCAATACACAATATCTAAACCCAGCCTGCGAACAAACGGACGGCGACTAAATCCCACCACAAATCTTGGACGCAAGCTACACGCTCCACCGGCTGCTTCATATCTACAGTCTTGTGAACAACAGGAAGTATGCATGATAGAAACATCCTGAGAGAATTCCATCATAGAGAAAGAGTCGACTCTGGTAGTAAGGAGAGCAGTGAGCGCGGAGACCCGCACCCGCCGCGGCCCCACACCAGGCAAAGGAAGATTCAGATGCGTGGGCCGGCGGGGAGCAGCGGAGGGAGAGATAACACGCGTGGCTGTGACGGTTACACACACGTACGCATACACGCTCGAGCGGAAGTGGTTTTATCTTCGCCGCAAGGTACCCACGTCTGTCGCTACCGTCATAAGGAGGGTGATTTAGCATGCCAACAGATGCTTACTAATTGACGCATAAATTTTCTTCCTACCTGTTTCGCGTGGTGTAACCCTGCTGACCATCTTTAAAAAAAAATCACTGAAGACGTAAACACACACACACGCTTACACACGCACGTGTCTGTGCTGACACACACAGACACACACAAAAATATTCTAAATTCCCTAAAACTTTCTTAAACAGTTTCGAAAAAATATCCCCAAGTTGCATACCTAAAATTCATTCTTACCGCAAAAAAGGTGCCTGGTCGTAACGATTTTTATGGCCTAATGAACACGATTTCTAAATAAACCATAATGGGATAAGCTGCCTGTCCTTCCAGAAAACTAATCGACAATATATGCATTATTCTGTAAGATTAAGAAGTGACATACTAGATAAGTAATAAAGATAGGAGATAAGAGCAGAGAGATAACAAAAGGGAGGCTAATGGGGGTGGATAATAAAAAAACGGAATAGAGATCCTGTAAAATCTAATTTTGATTATACATTTACGAGGCACTACGGATAATAATAGAGAACGAGGTATGTACCTTCGTTTGCATATAAATTTCCGGTTGATCTAAATACTGCAGATAAGGCGCTGATCAAGAGTGTAAATGATCTCGCAAAAATAACACCAATATATTTCAAAGAATAAAATAAAATAATACAGAGAAATAGCTTCCACTGATCAAATGTATTCTAAAATTAACCCC
>NC_051390.1:17193740-17196240 GCF_015228065.2 Penaeus monodon
TTTACGTATGTAGGTACGTATGCATGTGTATATGTGTGTGTGGGGGGGTATGTATGTATACATATGTATATATGTATATACGTATGAATTTATGTATGTAGGACTATGCATACATGTATGTATGTATGAATATATGTATATATGCATTCAAGCATGCATGTATGTATACATGTATGTATGTATCTATGTATGCATACATGTGTCCGTATGTTGTATGTATGTATGTATGTATGTATGTATGTATGTATGTATGTATGTATGTACGCACGCTTGTTAATGCATAAAAGGAACCTTAGGTAGGCCTTATATAAAATAAAACCAAAAGGTAAACGCAATATTAGGCTCATTTTGACAGCACAACACAGATGGCAGTATCTCCTTGCTTCAGAGTCTGTTACCATGGCGATATCCCGATTAAGTCCATGTTACACCCACGTCCCCCTTCAACTTCTAATCAGATCAGTAACATTTAATTTCTCAGCTGATTCCCTGGCGAGGTTTGACACGAGGCCAAAGCATACACGGCAGTTCAGTGGCACATCCGTATATAGAAGAAATCACCCACTTCAAATTAGCGTCCAATGAAGTGGATCCTCTTTATGTGCTGACCACCGAAAATTGATAAATTTGAGTCTCAGAATGCGTTATTTTATCTCTTCACAAAGGCAAACCCCATGGCTATCCGGCTACGCGTAGCAGGCATCTTCCGCATCTCTCGTGACGGGCCTGGCGTACGGGAAGGCTCGTGGGAACTTGCGGTCACTCTGCCACCTGCTGCCAACACCTACTGAGCACCTTTGGTTGTTCGCTACTTACTGACCTCCGTAGCAACCTAGACCCGCTTGAGAATATGCCGTATTAACACGTTCCTCGGGCCTCCGACTTACCTGAAAGAGAAGACGACTACATTAGTGAGAGGCAAGGGCGAAGAGGCATATATGTTAAAATAAAGGACCGACACGCCAATACCGATTCCTGAAGGAACAATGACTGATGGTAAATGTCATATAATTTCCGCAGTGTCACTGCATTACCTATGAGATGATACATCACTGGGTGTCTAATCCGATGTACCAATTCGGCATGCCCAAATATGATATACTTGTTTCATAAAAAATGAATAAAAAAAAAAATATATAGTTATAAAATGAGCTTTTATCTTCCACGCAGAGATACGCTAACCTCAAACGAGAATATCCTACTCCCCTAATATATTTTCCAAGATTTTAAATTCAGTGTTAGTCTCTTTACCAGCGGAGAGAGATATGAAGTGTATGTAAACCAAGTTAAAATATTGAAATTTGAGTTCTTAAATATGAAATACGCTATATGGTATCTCCACGCGTATTTTCCTCTCCTCTTCTTTCCTGTTTAATCCTTCCTCTTTCCCCCACTCCCTTCTCCCCTTATTCTCACCCCACCCTCCCCTTCTACCCCTTCTGCCGTATTTCAAGTTACGTTAACCTACTGAACGGGCGTCGCGACAGCCGTCTCCTCCTACGACTCGGCGTAAAAATCACCGGAAGACCAAAATTATGCCGTTTCCGACATGAAGGCAAACGATCCCTGCACGATGTTAGGGGAGGGGAGGGGGTAAAGAAAAAGGAAGGAGGGAGGGGGTGAAGGAGAAGGGGGGAGGTGGTAAAGGAGAAGGGAGGGGGTATAGGTATAAGGAAGGGGGTCCAGGGACATGGGAGGGAGAGGGGGTTTGGGAAAAGGAAGGAGGAGGTGGTAGAGGATAAGGAAGGGGGAGATGGTAAAGGATGGGAGTAACTCTAGACTAAGTTGATACAACTTCAGATGTTCCAATTTCATCGTTTCATTTACAAGCTATATTACTACCTTTCCACCTTTATGTGTATGTCTAACTTCGTAATCGGTTCCAAAACCACATGTAATTGGCTGAAGCGTTTAAAGGGACGCAGGTGGTCAGCGGAAGACAGAAAATGTACATTTACTCGGATAATTGTATATACCGGTAGACTGAAGACTTGTCAGGAATGTTCGAGCGACACATGGGCGAGGAAGGTGTTTTCAATTGTAAAAATGTTGTATGTATTGAAATACATCGAGTATCAATGAATCTATAGTGTTTATATAAAGGCCTATAAACACTCACGCAGAACATACTGAACGAGACAAGACCTCCTGTAAAAAAATGCACTTTAAACTCGGAATCTTCACGGGAATAAGAAACACAAAAAAGACTCGTAAATCTTTCATGAATCGTGTCATGCCTTCCAACTTTCCGGTGGGGATATGGCTCCGTCATCTGGTTGGCTTAATAATTAGCAGAGGGGGGCTGGGACTCGCGTATCTCTATCCTCGCGTGAGGATATGCTACACCGACCACGCGGCTCCGATCTGTCGTCCGGGGCGCTCAGCAACCTTGATTATTATTCTTGAAGTTCCCTGTTATGTAGCTCCTGAACTCGCACCTCACTTCTGAATTTACTGTTTAATTGTGAATCGAATAAATGGAACCAATTTCTGTTATCAT
>NC_051390.1:17206240-17212726 GCF_015228065.2 Penaeus monodon
ATCCCCAACATGCATATATTATATATATATATATTATATATAAATATAATATAATATATAATAATAATATATTTTATATTATTATATATATATTTATTATATATATATTTATTATAAATATATAATATTTTATTTTAATATATATATATTTTAAAAAATTTTTGATATATATGATGTATTCATGTATGATATGAAAACAACAAAATTTTACCCCAAAAATATAAATATATATATATATATAATATATATATTTATATTAATATATATATATTATATATATATATATATGTTTTATATATTGTGTATAATATATATAATATATAATTTTATATTATTATATTATATATATATATATATATAATTTATAAAATAAAATATTTTTATAATTGTGTTGATAATTTGTATATATAAAATATATTAATATATATTATATATATAATATATATATATATATATTATATATATATATATAAATTAAATAATAATATATATATTATATATATATTATATATAATATATATATATATATAATATATATATGTATATTAGGATTGCTGCGTTTGCCCAGTGGTTGAGCAGGACTACGACCCTCATGGCCCCCGAGTTAAATTTCCCCCATCGCTCGCTCGAAAATATATATAAATATATAATAATTTATATATATATATAATATTAATATATTTTAATTTATATAAATTATTATGTATGTATGAATTTTGTGTGTGTGTTGGTGTGTATATATATTTTATATATTATATATATTTTTTATAATATATATATATATATATATTATTAAAAATATTTAATATATTATATATATATATATATTTATATACATACGTGGACACCACCCCACAACAACACAATACACACCACACCCCAACACACACACACACACAACCAACACACACACCCCACACACACACACGCGCCGCGCGCGCGCGCGCGCACGCACCCCCCACCCAACCACACCACATGCCGCACGCACACACACACACACTCAACACACACACAAAAAAAACCCCACACAAAACCCACACACACACACCCCCCAACCAACACCACCACACACACCCCCCCACACCCCCACCAACCCCAAAACACACACCCCACACAAATTATAATTATTATTATATAATTATATAAAAAAATTATATATTATATATATATTATATAATAAAATACATAACACATATCAGTTGATTTTATAGCAATGACTTACCCAAAGATTGTTACAAAGTTTTAGCGGACTGCTATAAATTTCATTTGTGTACACGAGATTGGCCCCATGAACACATTAGAACGTTTTCACTACCTTGGTAAGCGGGGGTACTGTAGTTTAAACAAAAACTATAACCTAGAGGAGAACGTGAAAAGAAACGCCCTGAAAAGTTTTTTTATACTGGGATTTTTGTGAACTCTAAAAAGATTAGGGGGAATCTTTAGTGCGCTGAAAACTTTTCACAGAGATTTTGGAAATTTGGCGAGATGTGGGGCGAATCTCGGAATATGTTTTTCAAATTCTTTGTATACATGTTCTGGAAATTTATTTTTAAACATTGAACGTAAAATGTACAAGACAGTTCTATTTGATCCTTAAAAATTTGATCCAAAACAGTTGTATATATTGGGTTTAATTTCAATAATGGGAAAAATAATAATAAAAAGTAAAAATAATAACAATACTATACTACTATTAAAAAAATTGAAAAAATAAAATAATAATAAATTTGCCTTTTATTTTAAACATTTTCCCAGTTTTGGTTTGGTACAGATCATTGAAGTATATCAGGGTTCGACTGAAAAAATCAGCGTACACAGCTAAGTGCTAGCGCTCAGCTACGCAGAGAAGGGGTTCGCCCCCAAAACCGAGCAAATTTCGCACGACATTTCGGCAGGTAATGCATGGGGCCGAACACGCGGTGAGCACAACACGGATATGAATGAAGGCATACTTTTTTTTTTTAAAAACATTTCAAGTCTTTGGTTTCTATTATAATAATACATACATTAATATATGATTTTTTGTGTATGTATTTTTAATTAATATATATTATATTTTAATATATATATAATTATATATTTTTAAAAATAATAAAATTAAAAAAATTTTTATTATATATATATTATTAATTATAAATATATAATTTTATTTTGTTTTAAAAAAAAAAATTTTTCCACTTTTTTTGTTGTTTTTTTTTGTGTTTTGGTTATGGGTGTGTTTTTGGGGTGTGGGGTGGTGGCGTGTGTGTGTGCGTGTGTGTGTTGGGGGTGTTGTGTGTTTTTGTGTGTGTGTGGTGGTGTGTGTGTTTTTGGGGTGTGTATGGGGTTGTGTGACTAGTAGACTGAAATATACTGAGACGGTCCTCAGTTTAAAACCCGGGCTCTGGAGAACCGTTTGGGAGTAGATTACTAGAAAAAATAACGATTCCGGGAAAAACTCCGCGCAATCGATGTAACGATTTCAAGAAAAAGGATTAAGCCCACCACTTTTAAAAAATAACAGTATGTATGTCGTACCACACACCACACAAAAATTTTTAATACATTTCCTTTAATTTACACACTTTCACAAACCACACCACACCCACAACACGCACACAAAACACACCAAAACCAAAAAACACAAACCCTACACACACACAACACACACCACACACCACACACACACAACAACCCCCCACACACAAAATATAAAAAAAAAAAAAAAAATTTAAAATAAAAATAAAAAACAAAACAAAGAATAAAAAAAAAAAAAAATAAATATTTTAAATAAATATAAAATATAACATTACAAATATTTTTAAAAAATATATTATAATAATAATAATATATATATATAATACATATATATAAAATATATATATAAATATTAATAAATAAAATATATATATATATATTGGTGTGGGGGTGGTGGGTTTTGGGGTGTGTGGTGTGTGTTTGTGTGTTGTGGTGGTGTGTGGTGTGTGTGTTTGTTTGTGTGGAATAAATAGCTGTTGAAAAAAAATATATATAAAATATATATACACCACATATGTGTGTGTGTGTGTGGGGTGTGTGTGTGTGTGTCATTTATCTATCTTTTTAAACCATCTGTCTATCTATCTCTCTATCTTCTCTATCTTTATCTCTCTTTTCTTTCTCTCTCTGTTTTATCTTCTATCTTATCTATCTATCTATATGTGTGTGTGTGTTTGTGTGGTGTGTGTGTAGTATGGATAGCTGATGAAAATGATACATGCGTAGATAGATATAGATACATGCGTAGATAGATTAGAAATGGTTAGATAATAAATATAGACCACACAAAAACACACATATACATAATATAATATATAATTATATATAATATATATAAAATATATATATATATATATTTATATACAAATATAAATAGATGTGTGTGTATATATATGTATATATGTATTTTAAATTCCTTTAACCCCATAGCCCATCCTTCCCTTCCCAAACATCGTCTTTAATCCTCCTCCCCACATCCCCCGCCTCCTTCCATCACCCCTCTGCTGCAACCCTACAATTTATGCACTAAAAAACATGGGCTTCTTATAATGGAGTGTGTATGTGCGCTAAAGGCAGACACTGTTCAAACGTTTGTGCGCGAGTATGAGCGTGTTGTACGGTACGGTGCATGTGTATGTGTGGTTATGTGTACTTGTCCCTGTGGTGTGCATGTTAGAGAAGCAATACATATGCACGTCTAAACTTATATATGGACACGTTTCATGAAATGCGAGCATATGTATCAAGGACATGTGCACACAGTTATGTTGTATATGTACAGTTATATGCATGCGTATAGTTATGTGTAAGAGTACAAGAGGTAGGGTGTATTTCCTGTGCTTGTACTGAGGGTAACATGTGTATATAATACACGTAGATATGTATATTTGTCCGTATTTATGCACATTTTCCCTGTGTGTGTATGTGTATGTTATTTTGTATGTTATTTTGTATGTTATGTATTTTTTGTATGTAAGTTATGTGTATTATATATATATAATATATATATAATATGAAATATATTATATAGTATTATATATATCGTATATATTGTATATGTATATTAAAAAATATAAATTTTATATATATGTATATATATATATATATATATAAACACATTGTGTGCATACCGTGTGCATAACATATGTATGGCTATATATATGGTGTATGTATAGTCATAGATAGTGTACAAAAATATGTATGCATGTGTGTGGTTTCGCATATATGTGGTGCATATATACATATGTATGTGTATATGAAAAACCGTAGTGGGAAATAAAGGATAGGCACTAGAAAAGAGTGGGGACAAATGCTAGTTGATTTTGTGGAGGCTCGATCACTATATAAAGAAAACATTCTTTGAAAAAGAGCGGATGTGGACATGTAAGTCGCCATCGGACATCAAAAAAGAATTGACTTCAAATTTCAAATAGACGCGACATGGTAAGTAAAATGCTGGCAGCGACCATAGATGGCCAGAGGTGAAATTAAATTACACCTCTGAAGGGAGAGGAAAAAACTTATAAAGAAAAATGGGAGCCAAATATGGGTTTAAAATGAAGACCAGAGTGACAGAATTTAGCCTTAACACCAAAACAGATATTCACTAAATCGCGACGAAAATATCGACATTGACCAAATTAACACAGTTCAATGACATAATAAAGGAAGCTGCTGTTAAAATAGGAATAAACGCCAAGCAGCAAGCTCTCGGTAAAATAATCACTTATGCAAAAACGTAAGGTCATGAAAGTATCGTCAACGGGACAAATAGAATTAGCCGACTAACAAAGACTATAAGAAGAGAGATGTACGGAAATTCAATATTCAAATAATAAATGAAACCGTGATATCAGGTACCACATGGAACCGCTAAAGAAAACTCGGAATAGGGAGAATCAAATTATGCAATAAAGAAACCAGACGGGGAAGTGACTTATAATAAGATAAAATTATAAGATAGTTAGTGGAAGACTTTTACTGGATCTATAAACCCAAATGAACGCCGCGGATAAAGCGAACGCGGTAACAAGAGACGTACCTAACAACACAGCAAACAGAAATAAAAGAGCATTAAAGGGATGAAGAAGGGAAAACACCAGGGGAAGACGGAATTGATATAGACCTTAATAATAGATGCAGGCGAAATTGCAACAGTGAAAATAGCCACATTTTAACAAATGCCTTCTCAACGGAAAAAAAACCCAAGCCTGGAAAATGCACAAATATTTTGATATATAAAAAGGGGGAAAGAAAGGATCTAAAAAACTACCAACCCTAAGCCTCCTTCATTACTTACAAACTGTTATTAAAAAAAAAGAAAAAAAAAAAAAAAAAAAAAAAACATCAAAACTCGCCTCTCTGACAGTCTGGGTTCTAACCAGCCCAGAGAACTGGTAGGCTTCTGCAGTTCGCAACAACAGACTACATCCAACCTCCCAATAAGAAAAATAAACAATTTTAGGAAACCCTTGTGTATGGTAATCATCGATCACAAAAAGGCATTTTACTCTGTACAAATTACCAGCAGTACTAGAAGCTATTTGAAGACAGGGGGTAGAAGAGGTATATTATAAATATAAGAAGATATATACAAAGATGGGACAGCAATCATCAAGCTCCACAGGAAACCCATAAAATACCAATTAAAAAGGTTGTTAGACAGGGCGATAACATCTCGGCAAAACTGTTTACAGCTTGCTTTGAGGAAATATTTAAGAAGCTAAAATGGAACGGAAAGAGTATCAAAATATTAGACAATACCTGAAATCTATGATTTGCAGACGATATTCTTCTCTTCAGTGTATCTGCAATTGAAATGCAGCAATTAATAAACGATCCGAATAGAAAAAATCTAAAGTCGGACTTAGGATGAACAAGAAAAAGACTAAGATCGTGTTCAACAGTAGAGGTCAATTTGAACAGATACATGTACAAGGCACGCTAGAGGTACCGGACAAGTATATATATTCGGGGCAACTAGTACAGACACCGGGGGGCGCCTGAAATTGTACAATGTGTACAGCCGGCCACACTGTAGTACCTTAGACATCAGCCAGGTCTGTGCTTCTGCAGCACACGACCGACTGATTATAGGGGGAGACTTCAATGCACACCACCCCCATCCTGGCTCCCTGCAGGGCACCGGATTTCAGCTGGCTATCACATAGTCATGTGCTTGAACATTCCCGAGATCGCTCTCCTCAATAGCCAGGAGCCAACGCATGTCAGAGGAGGGGTCCTAGACCTCACCCTGCCACTGCGACTCTGGTGGAGAGGATTGGCTGGCGTGTGACCATTACGGCACTATAACTACCCTCATGGAGGCTGGCCCAGCCGAAATGCCACGACCAAATCCAAGATGGAAAACAGACAAGGCCAACTGGCAGGCGCTTCAGACCGCCTTGACCCGTTGTCTGAGAACCAATGAACCCAAAAAAAACGGAAAAAACGTAAGGGGTTAAA
>NC_051390.1:17212826-17217826 GCF_015228065.2 Penaeus monodon
ACGAACCTAGAAGGCCAGAGGTGAAATTAATTACACTCAGAAGGAGAGGAACAAACTTACGAAACGCAGCCAAATATAGCTAACAGAAGACCAGAACGACAGAATTTAGCCTAACATCCAAAACAGATATTCACTACTCAGCGACGAAGATATCGACATTGACCAAATTTAAACACAGTTCAATGACATAATAAAGGAAGCTGCGTTAAAGTAGGCAGTAAGAACGCCAAGCAGCAAGTTTCGGTAGAAACTAATCAGCTTATGCAAAAACGTAAGGTCATGAAAGTATCTTTCAAACAGGGACAAATAGAATTAGCCGAATAAAAAAGGGACTATAAAGAAGAGAGATGTACGGAAATTCAACATTCAATTAATAAATGAAACCGTGATATCAGGTACCAGCATGGAATCAGCTAAAAGAAAACTCGGAATAGGGAGATATCAAATTTATGCAATAAAGAAACCAGACAAGAGAAGTGACTTATAATAAGAATAAAATCATAAGAGTAGTTAGTGGAAGACTTTTACGGGGATCTATACAACTCAAATGAACACCCCCGCGGATAGAAGCGAACGCGGTAACAAGAGACGTACCTAACAACACAGCAGCAGAAATTAAAAGAGCACTTAAAGGCATGAAGAGAGGGAAAACACCAGGAGAAGACGGAATTGATATAGACCTTAAAATAGATGCAGGCGAAATTGCAACAGTGAAATAGCCAACATTTAACAAATGCCTCTCAACGGAAAAAAATCCGAAAGCCTGGAAAAATGCAAAAAATTTTTTTGATATATAAAAAGGGGAAAGAAAGGATCTAAAAAATACCAACCCATAAGCCCTCCTTTCAGTTACTTACAAACGGTTTAAAAAAAAAAAAAAAAAAAAAAAAAAAAAAAAACATCAAAGCTCGCCTCTCTGACAGTCTGGTTTCTAACCACCCAGAAAAAACGGGTAGGCTTCTGCAGTGAAAAAGAAGAATAAAATAAAAAATATAGGAAACCCCTTTGTGTATGGAATCACGATCACAAAAAGGCTTTGACTCTGTACAAATACCAGCAGTACTAGAAGCTATTCGAAGACAGGGAGTAGGGAAGAGGTATATTATAAAATATAAGAAGATATATACAAAGATGGGACAGCAATCATCAAGACTCCACAGGAAAACCCATAAAATACCAATTAAAAAGGTTGTTAGCCCGGGGCGATAACATCTCGGCAAAAGTTTACAGCTTGCTTGAGGAAATTTTTAAGAAGCTGAATGGAACGGAAAGGTTAAAAAATATTAGACGAATCCCTGAAAAATCTAAATTTGCAGCGATATTTTCTCTTCAGGAATCTGAATTTGAAATGCAAAATTTAAAAAAAACGACCGAATAGAAAAAATCTAAAAGTGGGGATTAGGATGAACAAAAGAAGAAAAGATCGGTTAACAGTAGAGGTAAAATTAAACAGATAATGTACAAGGCAGTAGAGGTACCGGACAAGTATTATATTCGGGGCAACTGTACAAAACCCCGGGGGGGCGCCTGAAATTGTGCAATGTGTACCCCGGCCACACTGTAGTACCTTAGCATCAGCCAGGTCTGTGTTCTGAGCACACGACGACTGATCAAGGGGGAGACTTCAATGACACCCCCCACCTGGCTCCTGCAGGGCACCGGATGCAGCGGGCTTCACATAGTCAATGGCTTGAGACATTCCCCGAGATCGCTCTCCTCAATACCCAGGAGAAAAAACGATTCAGGGAGGGGCCCTGACCTCACCCGCCATTTTCGATTGGGGGGAGAGGTTTGGTGGCGTGTCATGAGACCGTCACTGTGACCTTTACGGCACTTAACTACCAGGAGGCTGGCCCAGCCGAAATCCCACGCCCAACCCAAGATGGAAAACAGACGGGGCCAACTGGCGGCGCTTCAGACCCCCTTGACCCTTTGTCTGGAACCAATGAACCCACACAAAGCGAAAACGTGGAAGTGTAAAAAAAAGCCAGATTTGAAATGCCAGATGAGGCAGCCTCACTGACCATACCAAAAATGGGCCCTGGGCCCGGGAGTCACAAAGACCCTGTACTTTAATGCGAGTTTAGGTGGGCAAGCACAGGGTAAATATCCCCAGAAAACATTTCCGAAGGAAAAAACCCCCGCAACCTAGCCCTTTTAAAGGGGAGGCTGTAGGGATGCCAAGGAAATCCAGCAGAGTCAGGCAGGAAAAGTGGCTGGAAGGGTTTTGGACCCTTTCATCCACCATACTACCCTCTCAGAGCTATGGCAAGGGTCAAGCGAGCCCCAAACCCGCTGGGCCCCCGAGATGCACGCCCCATGACCCCAGTCAGGGGCCCCAACAGACTGGCGCACGAGTTCTCTAAGGAACGAGTCGCAACAGCCGCCAGCCAAAATGAGGGCAAGAAAAGAACACCACAAC
The DNA here is from genome assembly GCF_015228065.2 of Penaeus monodon. NCBI lineage: Eukaryota > Metazoa > Arthropoda > Malacostraca > Decapoda > Penaeidae > Penaeus > Penaeus monodon. The sequence continues at coordinate 17,215,249 of NC_051390.1, forward strand.
CAGATTGCTTACATCAGAGAAAGGGATCCAAACCCCCGAAACTCAGACTTTATTTTTTCTTGGGGGAACAAAAAATGCAAATAAAGCCAGTTGAACACAGCCCCGGGCTCTGAGGGGATCTCGTACCCCATCATTTCCCCAGGGACTAGTAGGTGAGCTTGATTCTTCCCAACTCATCAACAAGTCCGGAAAAAATTTCCACCCCACCCCAGAGTTGGAAGAGGGTACCACATTTCCCCATTTTAAACCCAAAGGCCCCCGGGGAAGCCGCCCACTCCTCCTCAGCTGCGGGCCAAGACTCCCGAGAGGATGGTACTGAACGGCTCCAATGGAAAATGGGACCCCCACATGAACTCCCAGGGGTTTTCACCAGGGGCATGACCCAAAAAACACACAGATAGCCCGCTCTTGAGCACAATAAGCACGGGCACATCTGTGGCAGATCCTTGACCGGGAGAAGGCTTTTGAATTGGCAAGTCCTCTTGCCATTCAGGAGAACCTGATCCAAAAAGGAAATAGAGGTAAGCTCTTGGCTTGGATAGGTGACTACTTTAGGAATAGAAAGCCAGAGTCAAATTCCAGGTCACCACACAGCACATCCCCACTAGAGAATGGAACGCCACAGGGGGGGGTTTTCTCACCAGCCCTTTTAACACATTAAGTCCTGTATCCTCAACAAAAACCCTAAAAGTGGGGTACAAGATCATTATGCAGACGATTTTGCTGTATTCCACTGACCATACTGCCTAAACAAACCCCAGCGTTATCCAGGGTTTGCAGGACAGGACAAAAGATCTCTGCACCCAAAATCCAAAGCCAGGCTCGGGGGGGGAAGAGAGTTAAAGGAAAAGTCAAAAAAACCAGGGAAGGACTGGAGTGGGTTCGGGAACCCTCTACCTTGGGGTAAGGATAGCCCGGCCCCTTTCCCCTTTCCCAAAAGGGGAAGTCCATTACCGGGTTTGCCCGAAAAAAATCAACTGTCTGCAGAGAGCAATGAGTGGAAGACGATAGGGCCAGACACAGAGTGTAAGATATTTTTACATGCGCAGGCCCATTGTGTATCCCCTCCCTTGCTCGATGGCATTAAGAGAAAAATAAAAGACCAACGGGGGGAAAGTCCAAAACGAAGCCGCCAGGGTCTTTCTGGGTGCCCCAAGGTGGCGAAGGTCCTAACCTCTTGGGAGGAAAACCCTTCCCCCCTTGGCCTCACGAATTGATCAATGGCAGCACAATTCTTATCAAAGGTCACCCAGGCCCCCAGGAACACAAGCCTAAGACATAAAATAGTCAGATCCTAGAAAAAGATAACGAGCTATTTGCAAAAAAAACCCCTGGCGTCTCACACAGCCAGGGTGTTAATACGCAATAGTCAAAGAACCATTCTCCCCAAAGGGGCAGGGACTCCCTCACCCGACTTTTTGAAGCTCCGCCGTGGGCACAAACCCGATGGTTCTCGGTTATGAGACGGCAAGCAAAAAGAATGAATATTGTAGCCTAGCTAAAGGAGAACCCAGAGGGTCATTGCAACCATCACCCCTCCGGGCAGCGAACAATTACACGGATGGTCGGTTGATCCCTGACCTACCTCAGGCGCGGCTTCGCAGCAAAGGGGTGCCACAAAATCCGAAGGTAACAGCAACGCCTCCTCGCTGCAGGCAGACAGTTTCTATATGGGAGCACTGAGCCCCGCGTCCGTGAGGGAAGGACACGTGGTCATACACACAGACCCAAAGGAGCCCCCGATGTCTTCAGCAGGGGCTCACCCACTGACAATACTACCTTCTGGGCTACCATCCCCACACGGACGAGGATTCTTTCACAGGGTAGAAAAATAACATAAAAAGGGGTTCCCAGCCACATAGGGATCAGAGGGAATGAGTTTCTGACAGATTTGCCGAAGTTGGCAGGGTATGCCCCTAATCTCTGAAAACATTAAAGCCGAAATTTTCTTAGGAGAAAGGTACGGTGGGACCACCTCCCTTCTCCCGAAAAATTTACAGAGAGGGGAAAAGAGATCCTCCCTGGCCGTGGTACTCAGACGCCACAGGCTATGAACCACTGGCCCTCTCTGAAATAAACAACAGAGGTACCGAATCATTCGCACAGAAGGCCCAGGTTACCATGGGGAGGAGACATACAAACAATAGAACGTGAAGAGAGGTGTTACAGCATTGCGGCGAGCCCAACGCCACACTGACATTTTCTTAGAGAATTTTGTGCACCGCAAAATTCTAAGACAAACCCGCAGAACACAGCCGTCGTGCTGGTAAAGAGATTATGCGAGATGCTTACACCTCGGCACAGGAGCGCCTGCTGGCAATCCCCGCCCGGTAAGCACCCAGTGTCGAAAAAAAAAGAGATAGCCATTTAAAAGCTGCACAGGGGGGCCATAAATGAGAGGCCCCCGGGGGAAAGCCAGAAAATTCGAATTCAAGCAAGCAAAATACAGACAAAACATGGCGAAGAGGAAAAAAAACAAGCATCAGTCCGGCTGGAGCGCCTTTGACAGGGAAAAGCAGATCAAAAGGTTCTTTGCCTTTATGTTTTAAAAAAAAATCATTAAACAACGCGCCTCCCA
>NC_051390.1:17222826-17227276 GCF_015228065.2 Penaeus monodon
TTTATGTTGAGGATACAGGACATTAATGTGTTAAAGAGGGCTGGACTGAGAACCCCACCCTGTGGCGTTCCATTCTCTAGTGGCATGTGCTGTGATAGGTGACCTTGGAATTTGACTCTGGCTGTTCTATTCCTAAAGTAGTCACCTATTTCCCAAACCAAGAGCTTACCTCTGATTCCTTTTTTGGGTCAGGTTTCCTGAATGGCAAGAGGACTTTTCCAATTCAAAAGCCTTCTCCAGGTCAAGGAATACTGCCACAGATGTGCCCGTGCTTATTGTGCTCAAGAGCGTGGCTATGCTGTGTGTTGTGCTCATGCCCCTGGTGAACCCGTGGAGATGTTCATGTGGGGGTCCCATTTTCCATTGGAGCCGGTTCAGTACCATCCTCTCGGCAGTCTTGGCCAGACAGCTGAGGAGAGAGATGGGGCGGTACTTCCCCGGCTCCTTTGGTTTAGAGATGGGAACTGTGGTAGCCCTCTTCCAACTTGGGGGGGGGGAAATTTTCCCGGACTTGTTGATGAGTTTCAAGAATGCAAGCTCACCTACTAGTCCCAGGTGGGAAATGATGGGGTACGAGATCCCGTCAGAGCCCGGGGTGTGTTACAAAAATGGCTTTATTTGCATTTCTTAGTTTCCCTCAGAGAAAAGATAACGTCTTAGTTATCGGGTTCGGATGCCCTTTCTCTGATGTAAGCAAGTCTGGTTGTAGGTGTTCTTGTCTTGCCCTCAGTTCGGCTGGCAGGCTGTTGCGACTCGTTCTCGTAGAGAACTCGTGCGCCAGTCTGTTGGCCTCTGACTGGGGGTCATGGTGCGTGCATCTCGGGGCCGAGCGGTTGGTAGCTCGCTTGACCCATTGCCATAGCTCTGAGAGGGTAGTATGGTGATCGAAGGACTCACACCATTCCAGCCACTTTTCCTGCCTGACTCTGCTGGCAGTTTCCTTGGCATCCCTGACAGCCTCCCTTAAGAGGGGTAGGGTTTTCGGGGGTTCTTTGCTTCGGAAATGTTTTCTGCAGATATTTACCCTGTGCTTGACCTACCTAATCTCGTCATTAAAGTACCAGGCGTCTTTGTGACTCCTGGACCCAGGCCGAGTTTCGGGTATGGTCAGTGAGGCTGCCTCATCAATGGCATTTACAAGTCTGGCTTGTAGCACTTCCACGTTTTCGCTTTGTGTGGGTTCATTGGTTCTCAGACAACGGGTCAAGGCGGTCTGAAGCGCCTGCCAGTTGGCCTTGTCTGTTTTCCATCTTGGATTTGGTCGTGGCATTTCGGCTGGGCCAGCCTCCATGAGGGTAGTTATAGTGCCGTAATGGTCACTAGTGACGGTCTCATCGACACGCCAGCCAATCCTCTCCACCAGAGTCGAAGTGGCAGGGTGAGGTCTAGGAAACCCCCCCTCTGGGCATGCGGTTTGGGTCCTGGCTATTGAGGAGAGCGATCTCGGGGAATGTCTCAAGCACATTGACTATGTGATAGCCAGCTGCATCCGGTGCCCTGCAGGGAGCCAGGATGGGGTGGTGTGCATTGAAGTCTCCCCCTATGATCAGTCGGTCGTGTGCTGCAGAAGCACAGACCTGGCTGATGTCTAAGGTACTACAGTGTGGCCGGCTGTACACATTGCACAATTTCAGGCGCCCCCCGGTGTCTGTACTAGTTGCCCCGAATATATATACTTGTCCGGTACCTCTAGCGTGCCTTGTACATGTATCTGTTCAAATTGACCTCTACTGTTGAACACGATCTTAGTCTTCTTCTTGTTCATCCTAAGTCCGACTTTTAGATTTTTTCTATTCGGATCGTTTATTAATTGCTGCATTTCAATTGCAGATTCACTGAAGAGAAGAATATCGTCTGCAAATCTTAGATTTTTCAGGTATTCGTCTAATATTTTGATACTCTTTCCGTTCCATTCTAGCTTCTTAAATATTTCCTCAAAGCAAGCTGTAAACAGTTTTGCCGAGATGTTATCGCCCTGTCTAACAACCTTTTTAATTGGTATTTTATGGGTTTCCTGTGGAGCTTGATGATTGCTGTCCCATCTTTGTATATATCTTCTTATATTTTATAATATACCTCTTCTACTCCCTGTCTTCGAATAGCTTCTAGTACTGCTGGTATTTGTACAGAGTCAAATGCCTTTTTGTGATCGATGATTACCATACACAAGGGTTTCCTATATTTGTTTATTTTATTCTTCTTTTTCACTGCAGAAGCCTACCAGTTCTCTGGGCTGGTTAGAATCCAGACTGTCAGAGAGGCGAGCTTTGATGTTTTTTTTTTTTCTTCTTTTTTTTTCTTTCTTTTTTTTATAACAGTTTGTAAGTAACTGAAAGGAGGCTTATGGGTTGGTAGTTTTTTAGATCCTTTCTTTCCCCCTTTTTATATATCAAAATATTTGTTGCATTTTTCCAGGCTTTCGGATTTTTTTCCGTTGAGAAGGCATTTGTTAAAAATGTTGGCTAGTTTCACTGTTGCAATTTCGCCTGCATCTATTTTAAGGTCTATATCAATTCCGTCTTCTCCTGGTGTTTTCCCTCTCTTCATGCCTTTAAGTGCTCTTTTAATTTCTGCTGCTGTGTTGTTAGGTACGTCTCTTGTTACCGCGTTCGCTTCTATCCGCGGCTGTTCATTTGGGTTGTATAGATCCCAGTAAAAGTCTTCCACTAACTACTCTTATGATTTTATTCTTATTATAAGTCACTTCTCTTGTCTGGTTTCTTTATTGCATAAATTTGATATCTCCCTATTCCGAGTTTTCTTTTAGCTGATTCCATGCTGGTACCTGATATCACGGTTTCATTTATTAATTGAATGTTGAATTTCCGTACATCTCTCTTCTTTATAGTCTTTGTTAGTTCGGCTAATTCTATTTGTCCCTGTTTGACGATACTTTCATGACCTTACGTTTTTGCATAAGCTGATTAGTTTCTACCGAGAGCTTGCTGCTTGGCGTTCTTACTTCCTACTTTAACAGCAGCTTCCTTTATTATGTCATTGAACTGTGTTAATTTGGTCAATGTCGATATCTTCGTCGCTGAGTAGTGAATATCTGTTTTGGATGTTAAGGCTAAATTCTGTCGTTCTGGTCTTCATGTTAGCTATATTTGGCTGCAGTTTTCGTATGAGTTTGTTCCTCTCCCTTCTGAGGTGTAATTTAATTTCACCTCTGGCCATTCTATGGTCGCTGCCAGCATTTACTTTACCATGTCGCGTCTATTTGAAATTATGAAGTCAATTTGTTTTTTGATGTCCGATGGCGACTTACATGTCCACATCCGCTCTAATCTTTTTTCAAAGAATGTATTCATTATATAGAGTGATCGAGCCTCCACAAAATCAACTAGCATTTGTCCCCACTCATTTCTAGTGCCTATTCCTTTATTTCCCACTACGGTTTTTCATATACACATACATATGTATATATGCACCACATATATGCGAACACACACATGCATACATATCTTGTACACGTACTTATGACTATACATACACACATATATATAGCCATACATATGCTTATGCACACGTGTATGCACACATATGTGTATATATATATATATATATATATATATATATATATATATATATATATATATACATATACATATACACATATATACGAATATATATATATATATATATATATATATATACATACACATACACATACACATACAAAATATACATACACATACACATACACATACAAAATATACATACACATACACACACATGAATATGTGCATAAATACGGACAAATATACATATCTACGTGTATTATATACACATGTATACCCTCATGTACAAGCACAGGAACATACACATACCTCTTGTACTCTTACACATAACTATACGCATGCATATAACTGTACATATACAACATAACTGTGTGCACATGTCCTTGCATACATATGCTCGCATACATGCAAACGTGTCCATATATAAGTTTAGACGTGCATATGTATTGCTTCTCTAACATGCACACACACAGGGACAAGTACACATAACCACACATACACATGCACGCTACCGTACATACACGCTCATACTCGCGCACAAACGTTTGAACAGTGTCTGCCTGAGCGCACATACACACTCCATTATAATAGCCCATGCTTTATTATGTGCATAAATTGTAGGGTTGCAGCAGAGGGGCTGATGGAAGGAGGCGGGTGATGTGGGGAAGGAGGATTAAAGACGATGTTGGAATGGGTAAGGATGGGCTATGGGGTTAAAGGAATTTAAAATACATATATACATATATATACACACACATCTATTTATATTGTATATATATATATATATATATATATATATATATATATATATATATATATACTATATATATATTATATGTATATGTGTGTGTGTGTGTGTGTATATATTTATTTATCTAACTATTTCTATATCTATCTACGCATGTATTTATATCTATCTACGCATGATC
>NC_051390.1:17232376-17234876 GCF_015228065.2 Penaeus monodon
TTATATTATAATATTTTATATATTTTTATATATATTCTGTTATTAAAATATTGTTTAAAAATCATAAAACATATAAAATCTTTATAAAAAGTATATATATATATATATATAATATATATTTTATATTTAAAAATATATATTTTAATATTATATATATATATATATTCCCATATACTACATATATTTGTATATCAATATACATAAATGTGTGTTTTTGTGGGGCATATATTATTTTTATAATATTTTATTATAAGTTATATATAAAATATATAAAATATATATATAAAATTATATAATAAAAGTATATGTATAAATATATAATTCTATAAAATAATAAAATTGTATATATATTAATAATATAAACATATTTTATATATATTTTTAAATATAAAATATATTATATATATATATATTATAAAAATTATATATATATATATATATACACCCCCACACACCCAACCACCCACCCCACACACACACACACCCAAAACACACACACACACACACACACACAAACCCCAAAAACACACACAAAAAACACACACACACACACACACCCACACACACAAACCCCCAAAATTTTGTATGTATGTTATACAATTATTTGTGTTTATGTGTAATGTAATGTATATATATAAATATATATATTATATATATATATTAAAATATAAAATTAATATATATATTTTATTTTATAAAATTAAAAATTACATATTAGTGTGGGTGTTTGTGTGGTGTGGTGTGTGTGTGTGTGTGTGTGTTTTTGTGTGTGTGTTTTGTGTGTGTGTGTGTGTGTCATTTATTTGGTACCATTAAATATTAATTTTAGATACATATATATAAATACATATTACATACTTAATATATTTTTCCTCTGTTGTGACCCTTAGTATGTCTGTATTTTTCCCGGGTTTTTGGGTTTTTTTCCGGGGGCCTGTTAATTTTTTTCCCATAAGCCCCCCTTTTAAAAGTTTTCCCATTTACTCTTATGATTCCATTCTTGTTATGTCCCTTCTCCCTCTGGTTTCTTTTTCGCATTTTCATTTGTTTCTCTTAGCTGTTTTTTTTATGCTGGTACCTGAGATTATGTTTCCTTTATTTTTTTGAGAAATTTAATTCCCCCTTTTCTTTTTTTTATATATACCCTTGTTAAATTCGCTAAAAATTTTGTTTTTTTAATTGTTTTTAGGGTACTTCCCTGGGGCCCACGTTTTTACATAAGTTGCTGGAGCTTTGCTTGTTGGTTTTAATGCCTATTTTTAATGCAGCTTCCTTTTTTATGTTTAATAAATGTTTGTTAAATTTAGTGAAATTTTTAGAATTTGTCGTGAGTATTTAATTCCCGTTTTTTAAAAGATTTTTGGTAAATTTTTGTCACTCTGGTCTTTATGGTTTTTCTAAAATTTTGGGTGCGGTTTTTTGTTAAAGAATTTTTTCCTTTTCCTTTTTGAGGTTAAATTTTAAATTTTAACCCCTGGCCTTTTATGGGTTTCCAACATTTTTTTTACAAATAATTTAGATTTTTTTTTTTCCCTATCGCCCTATTTTTGGAAAAAATTTAACTCAATTCTTTTTTGGGTGTCCCATGGCGACTTTCATGTCCACTTTTCCCCTCTAATCTTTTTTTGAAAAAAAAAGACTAGAGCTCTTTCCTTTGGGGGGTTCTTTCCCTTTAGTTTTCAGGGTTTTTTTTTTTGATGCTATTAACAAAATATTATTGTTGTTGCTGGCATTATGATGATTTAATGTTTTAAAAAACTAATAAGAATAGAAAAAAAATAAATACATAAATTCTTTCTGGAAATGAAGGAAAACAGAAAACAGGTGAGCAAGGTATGACTGGTAATTGATTCACTGACGATTAAGCACTTGTGGAGCCATATGTGTATGGATAGTCAATTAACAAAAAGACAAAGTGGACATGTTAACCCAATGCTGAAGGGCATGGCATGTACGTACATGCCATGCCCACTGTGAGTTTACTTGTTTAATTGTTTTTACACATAGATGGCTACACTACTACTAAGTCACCAATGAGCCAGTTACGAGTACTGCCTGTCTCGCCCGTTCATCCTTTTCGTTGATTTATGAAAATATTTTACGTTATCTTATTTGGTATTACTAATGTTTATAACATTACATTACATTAATTCTAATGTTTACAATAAAAATAACAACATCGATATTCATAGCACTAGTAAACAATTTGTTTTTCCCGCCAATACAAGGAAAGGTGAAATCAGGTAAGGGCACAAGATCTACTAATTGACTCCTTTGTAGCTAAGCACTAGCAGAGCCATCTATGTGCAAAGACATTTCATAAAAATATAAAAAATGAGCACAGCATTTTCCCCATTTTTTATTAAATTTCCCCGTCGGCATTGGGTTAAGGTAAACATACAAAAATGCAAAATGTATTTTAATACATTTATTAGTGATGAACTTTAGTCATATAAAAAAATGTATTCCTATTCTCCAAAACCTAATCATATATTACTTT
>NC_051390.1:17241445-17254892 GCF_015228065.2 Penaeus monodon
ATCATGAATTACATGCGTAGATAGATATAGAAATAGTTAGATAAATAAATATATACACACACACACACACACATATACATATATATATATATATATATATATATATATATATATATATATATATATATATATATATATATATGTCTCTCTATATACAAATATAAATAGATGTGTGTGTATATATATGTATATATGTATTTTAAATTCCTTTAACCCCATAGCCCATCCTTACCCATTCCAACATCGTCTTTAATCCTCCTTCCCCACATCACCCGCCTCCTTCCATCAGCCCCTCTGCTGCAACCCTACAATTTATGCACATCATAAAGCATGGGCTTATTATAACGGAGTGTGTATGTGCGCTCAGGCAGACACTGTTCAAACGTTTGTGCGCGAGTATGAGCGTGTATGTACGGTAGTGTGCATGTGTATGTGTGGTTATGTGTACTTGTCCCTGTGTGTGTATGCCAGAGAAGCAATACATAAGCACGTCTAAACTTATATATGGACACGTTTGCATGTATGCGAGCATATGTATGCAAGGACATGTGCACACAGTTATGTTGTATATGTACAGTTATATGCATGCGTATAGTTATGTGTAAGAGTACAAGAGGTATGTGTATGTATATTTTGTATGTGTATGTGTATGTGTATGTATATTTGTATGTGTATGTGTATGTGTATGTATATATATATATATATATATATATATATATATATATATTATAATACACATATGTGTGCATACACGTGTGCATAAGCATATGTATGGCTATATATATGTGTGTATGTATAGTCATAAGTACGTGTACAAGATATGTATGCATGTGTGTGTTCGCATATATGTGGTGCATATATACATATGTATGTGTATATGAAAAACCGTAGTGGGAAATAAAGGAATAGGCACTAGAAATGAGTGGGGACAAATGCTAGTTGATTTTGTGGAGGCTCGATCACTCTATATAATGAATACATTCTTTGAAAAAAGAGCGGATGTGGACATGTAAGTCGCCATCGGACATCAAAAAAGAAATTGACTTCAAAATTTCAAATAGACGCGACATGGTAAAGTAAATGCTGGCAGCGACCATAGAATGGCCAGAGGTGAAATTAAATTACACCTCTGAAGGGAGAGGAACAAACTTATACGAAAACTGCAGCCAAATATAGCTAACATGAAGACCAGAGTGACAGAATTTAGCCTTAACATCCAAAACAGATATTCACTACTCAGCGACGAAGATATCGACATTGACCAAATTAACACAGTTCAATGACATAATAAAGGAAGCTGCTGTTAAAGTAGGAAGTAAGAACGCCAAGCAGCAAGCTCTCGGTAGAAACTAATCAGCTTATGCAAAAACGTAAGGTCATGAAAGTATCGTCAAACTGGGACAAATAGAATTAGCCGAACTAACAAAGACTATAAAGAAGAGAGATGTACGGAAATTCAACATTCAATTAATAAATGAAACCGTGATATCAGGTACCAGCATGGAATCAGCTAAAAGAAAACTCGGAATAGGGAGAATCAAATGTATGCAATAAAGAAACCAGACGGAGAAGTGACTTATAATAAGAATAAAATTATAAGAGTAGTTAGTGGAAGACTTTTACTGGGATCTATACAACTCAAATGAACATCCTCGGATAGAAGCGAACGCGGAAAACAAGAGACGTACCTAAAAACACAGCAGCAGAAATAAAAGAGCATTAAGGCATGAAGAGGGGGAAAAAAACCCAGGAGAAGACGAAATTGATATAGACCTTATAATAGATGCAGGCGAAATTGCAACAGTGAAACTAGCTTATCTTTTTAACGAATGCCTTCTCAACGGAAAAAAATCCGAAAGCCTGGAAAATGCAACAAATATTTGATATATAAAAAGGGGAAAGAAAGGATCTAAAATACTATTGACACATAAGCCTCCTTTCAGTTACTTACAAATGTTATAAAAAAAGAAAAAAAAAAAAGAAAAAAAAAAAACATCAAAGCTCGCCTCTCTGACAGTCTGGATTCTAACCAGCCCAGAGAACTGGTAGGCTTCTGCAGTGGATTCTCAACAACAGACTACATCCACACGCTCACCCAAATAAGAGAAAAATAAAACAAATATAGGAAACCCTTGTGTATGGTAATCATCGATCACAAAAAGGGATTTGACTCTGTACAAATACCAGCAGTACTAGAAGCATTTGAAGACGGGGAGTAAAAGAGGTATTTTATAAAATTAAGAAGATATATAAAAAAGATGGGACAGAATCATCAAGTCCAAGGAAACCCAAAAAATCCCAAATTAAAAAGGTGTTAGACAGGGGCGAAACACTGGGAAAAAACTGTTTACAGCTTCTTAAAAATTTTTAAGAGCTAAAGGGACGGAAAGAGTATAAAAAATATTAGAGGAATACCAAAAAATTAAGTTTTGCAGACGATATCTTTTCTTTCAGTAAATCTGAATTTGAAATGCAGCAATTAAAAAACGATCGAATAAAAAAAAATCTAAAAGTCGGATTAGGATGAACAAGAAGAAGATAAGATCGTTTTCAACAGTAGAGGTAAAATTTGAACAGATACATGAAAGGCACGCTAGAGGTACCGGCAAGTATATATATTCGGGGAAAATATTTACAGACACCGGGGGGGCCTGAAATTTAAATGTGTACACCCGGCCCCCTGAGTACCTTAGAACCCCACCCAGGTCTTTGTTCTGAGCACCGCCGATGATTATGGGGGGAGACTTCAATGCACACCACCCATCCTGGTCCCGCAGGGCCCCGGATGCAGCGGCATCACATAGTCAAGGGTTGGACTTTCCCCGAGACGTCTCCTCAATACCCCAGGAGCCAACGCATGTCAGAGGGGGGGCCCTAGACCTCCCCCCTCCCTGCGATCGGGGGAGAGGTTTGGCTGGCGTGTGACCTTTACGGCACATAACTACCCCCATGGAGGTGGCCCAGCGAAAGCCACGCCCAACCAAGATGGAAAACAAAAAGGGCCAACTGGCAGCGTTTCAGACCGCCTTGCCCCGTTGTCTGAGAACCAATGAACCCAAAAAAGGAAAAAACGGGGAAGGCTACAACCCGATTTGTAAATCCCATTGATGAGGCAGCCTCATGACCACCCCGAAACCGGGCCCTGGGCCCAGGAGTCAAAAAGACCCCGGGTACTTTAATGACAAATTTGGGTAGGTCAAGCAAGGGAAAATATCTGCAGAAAACTTTTCCGAAGGCAAAGAACCCCCCGAAACCTACCCCTCCTAAGGGGGGGCGTCGGGACCCAAGGAAACTCCACAGATCGGGCGGGAAAAGTGCGGGAATGGTGTGAGTCCTTCGTCACCATACTCCCCTCTCAGAGCTATGGCAATGGGTAAAGCGAGCTACCAACCGCTCGGCCCGAGGCAGCACCAGGGACCCCCAGCAGAGGCAACAGAGGGCCGAGCTTACGAGAACGAGTCGCAACAGCCTGCCACCCGAAGGGGCAAGACAAGAACACCTACAACAGATTTGCTCACATCAGAAAAGGGGACCGAACCGAAACCAGATTTATTTTTTCCGGGGGAAACTAAGAAAGCAAAAAAGCCATTTGTAACACACCCCCGGGCTCTGAGGGATCTGAACCCCCATCTTTTCCACGGGACTTAGGTGAGTGCATTTTTGAATCATCAAAAAGCCCTGGAAAATTTCCACTTCCCCAGAGTGGAAGAGGGCACCACTTTTCCCATCTCAAACCAAAAGGGAGCCGGGAAATCCCGCCCCATCTCCTCCTCAGGTTTTGGCCAAGTCCCGAGAGGATGGTACGAACCGGCCCCAAGGAAAAGGGCCCCCCACATAAAACACCCCAAGGGCACCAGGGGCATGAGCACAACAACAGCTAGCCCCCTTTTGAGCACAATAAGCACGGGACACTGTGGCAGTTTCCTGGACCGAAAAGGCTTTGGAATTTGGCAACCCTTTTTGCCTTAGGAGAGCCTGATCCAAAAAGGAACAGAGGTAAGTTTTGGCGGAAGGTGACTACTTTGGGAAGAACAGCCAGAGTCAAATTCCAAGGTCACCTACCCACAGCACATGCCACTAGAGAAGGAACGCCACAGGGTGGGGTTTCCGTCCCCCCTTTTTAAAATTAATGTCCGTATCCTCAACATAACCTCAAAGGGGGTAAAAAGTCATTTGCAGACGTCTTGCTTTTATCTCCAGGGGCCCATACTCCCTAAACAAACCCCGCGTATCCGAGGAGGTTTTGCAGGACAGGAAAAACTTGCAGAAAAACCCAAAGCATGGCTCTGAGACAAGAGTTAAAGGCAAAAGTCTAAAAATCCAGGGAATGGATTTGGAGTGGTTCAGGAACCTTCCCTTTGGGGGTGGATAAAACGGACCCCCCCCTTCCAGAAAGGAAGCCCCATTACCGGGTTTGACCGAAAAAAAATCAAGACGTCTGTCATGAGAGCAATGAGTGGAAGAGCATAGGGGCCGACAAGAGTAGTAAGTCATTTATGTACTGCTGTCAGGCCCATTTGACTATGCCCCCCTTGCTTGTTTGGCATTAAGAGAAAATATAAAGCCCAACTGGAGGACAGTAAAAACGAAGCCGCCGGGGTCATTTGGGTCCCCCAAGGTGGGCGAAGGTCCTCAACTCCTAGTGGAGGAAAACCCTTTTCCCCCCTTGGCCCACAAATTGATTATGGAGCACAATTCTTCAAAGGTCACCAGGCCCAGGAACACAACCCTAAGAATAAAATAGTCAGCCCCCTAGAAAAAGAAAAACGAGTATTTGCAAACAAATCCTGGCTGTCTCAACCAGCCAGGGGTTAATACGTCATCAGCTCAAAGAACCCCTTCCGCCAAGGGCATTTACCCCCACCCTGGGCTTTGTCGAAGTCCGCCGGGCACAAACCTCGATAGAGTTCTCGGTTTGAGATGGCAAGCAAAAAAATGAATATTGTACGCCCAGCCCGAGGCAGAAACCAGAGGGGTTTCAACCTCACCCCTCCGGGGAGCAGAACATATTTCACGGATGGATCGGGTTTATCCCCTGACCCACACTGCAGGCGCCGGCTTTGCAGCAAGGGATGCCACAAAACCATGAAGGAACCAACGCCTCCCCGCTACAGGCAGGGCAGTTGCTATCATGGGAGCACGGCCCCGCGTCCGGAGGGAAGGACAGTGGTATACACACAGGGCTCCAAAAGGAGCCGTCGCTGTCTTCAGCAGCGTACCCACTGAACAATATCTACCTTCTGATACCATCCTCACATGGCACAGAGGTCTTTCACGGTAAAGAATCAAAATAAATGGGTTCCCAGCCCCATAGGGGTCGAGGGAATGAGCTTGCTGACAGTTTGCGAAGTTGGCAGGGGGATGCCCCCCAAATTATGATAATAATTTTAAACGAAAATTCTTAGGAGAAAGTGTACAGTGGCGACCACCTCCTTCCCCTGCAAAATTCACAGAGAGGAAACGGATCCTCTCCCTCGGCCCGCTGGTACTCAGACGCCCGCTATGAACCCCTGGGACCCCTGAAAAAACAAAAAGAGGGACCGAAGCATTCTGCACAGAAGGCCCCAGGTTTCCACGTGGATGGCAGATCATAGAAACAATAGAAAGTGAAGAGAGGTGTTTCATGCATTTCGGCGAGCCCAAGCACACTTTTACATTTCTTGAGAATTGTGGCAACGCAATTTTAAGACAAAGCCCGCAAACACAGCCGTCGTGTGGTAAAAAAGATATGCAGATGCTTTCACCCGGCTACAGGAGGCCTGTGGGAATCCACCCCCACGGAAGCACCGAGTGTCAGAGAAACAAATGAATAGCCATTAAAAGTGAAAGGGGGCCCCTAAGTGAGAGGCCGGGCGAAGCCAGAAAAATTCGAAATCCAAGCAAGCAAGTAAGACAAAAAAAAGGAGCGAAGAGGAAATAAAACAACGCTCAGTCCAGGTGGAGGCCTTCGACAGAACAGCAGATACAAGAGGTTCTTGCCTTATGTTTAAAAAAAGTCTTTAAAAAAAAGCGTCCCCCATTTTGGGCTTGGTCAGAAACATGGGTCAACCAAAATTTTGAGAGGAAAAAAATAATGCCCAGAGAGGGATGGGAAAGTTTATGCAGGAATTAGCCAAGATTCAGATGAGGGAGACAGGGTCAGGGAACAGACGAAGTGAAGATTATTTGGGGGCATCAAAAAGAAGAAAGGAAAAGGGGAAAAAGCGATGGGGGGGGGGGGGGCAAAGAAAATAAACAGATGTGTAAGATAAATTAAAGGCAATGACAAGTGGGTGGGGAAAAAACGAAATAGGGGGCCAACACTGGAACCCGAATCGCAAAAAACAGTAACTGGAAAATTTGGAAGAGGTCTACGTCCCAAACAATGGATTAATACAGGCTGATGGGAGTTGAATGTAATATGTGTGTGTGTGTGTGTGTGTGTGTGTGGTGTGGGGTGTGTGGTGTGTGGTGTGGTGTGTGGTGTGGGGTGTGGTGTGTCATAATATGCACACACCAACCCCACACCACACACACATATATGTGTGTGTGGGTGTGTGGGGTGGGGGGTGTGGTGTGTGTGTGTGTGTGTGTGTTGGGGGGTGTGGTGTGTGTGTGGTGTGTGTGTGTCATAATAGCACACACACACACAAATTTTTTAAAATTATATATATATATATATATTAATTTTATATATTAATTAAAAAATATTTTAAGATATATATATTAATATATATATATATATATTTTATATATATTAATATTTTATATATAAATATAATTAATGTTGTATATTATATATAATATATATATATAAAATTTATAAAATATATATACATATATATATATAATAATATATATAATTTTATATATATATATATATATTAAAAGGAAAACTATTATGTATATATATTAATGTATATAATATTTAAAATAAATAATAGGGCCCCGGTGGCCCAAGGTTAGAGCATCGGATTCAAGACTTACGCGGGCCCAAATTTAGTTCGAGGGTTCGATACCGGGCGGGGCGTTTTTTCCCTTGGGCAAGGAATTTACCCGATTGCCTGCAAGCACGGGGCCCAAACCAGCCAAGTCAGGCCGGGTAAAATAGAGTGGTGACTCGGAAAAAAAAAAAAAAAAAAACCGGCGGAAGGAAAAAGGGAAACCACCTCTAAATTGCCAAAAAAATCATGGAAAGCCCGACGTCAAGGGCCGGGGTGGCCCAAGGTTAGAGTATCGGATCAAGGGGCTGTCACGACGGGAAAATTTAGTTTAAGGGTTCGAGTCACCCGGCCCCGGGGCGTGTTTCCCTTTGGCAAGGAACTTAACCCCGATTGCCTCTTTTGCCACTGTGCGGGCAAGCCCGCCCCCAAATCAGTGCTGGTCCCAAGCCCCGGGTGAAAAGAGAGAGATTTCCCAAAAGGTACCACCCGGGACTCCCGGGGAAAAGGGAACTGGGGACCCTACCCACTACTCACCCAAGACATCAAACATGAAAAAACAATTAAGTATATGCTGTGACCAGGGGGGGCCAGACATGAACCCACCGTTAAAAGAAGAAGATAATAAATATAAAATATATAATATTTTAAAATAATATATATTATAATATAATAATATATTATATATATATAATTAAAATAATATATAATATATATAAAAATTTATATATATATAATATAATATAATTTATAATATATTATATATATATATATATATATATATATATATTAAAATATAATATATATATATAAAATATATATAATAATATATATATTTATATGTATCTTCTTCTTTAACGGTAGGTTTGTCTGAGCCGCCGGGTCCCGCTGATACAATTGTAGTTTTATGTTGTGAGCCTTTTGGGGTGAGTAAAGTGGAGGGTCCCCAGTTCCTTTCCACGGAGGTGCGGTGGTACCTTTTTGGTAATCATTCTCTCTATTATCCGGCTTTGGGAAGCACTGTTGGGGGGGCTTGCCCGAACAGGGCAAGTAGGAATCGAGGTTAATTTCCCTTTCCCTAAGGGAACAACGCGCGGCCGGTGACTCGCCCTTGAATTCAGATTCCGTCGGCAGTTTTGAGTCGATACTCAAACCCATTCGCCACCCCGGCCTTGACGTCATGGCTTTCCATGATTTTTTTTGAAATTAGAGCGGGGGTTTGCCATTCCTTCCCCCCGGGTGTTTTTTTTTTTTTTTCCGATCCCCATCTTATTTTACCCGGCCTGACTTGGGCTGGTTTGGCCCCAGGGTAGGAGGCAATCGGGGAATTTCCTTGCCCAAGGGAAAAACAACGCACGGCCGGTGACCGAACCTCAAAACTCAGATTGCCGTCGTGACAGTCTGAATCGATGCTCTAACCATTGGGCCCACCGCGGCCCCTATTTATTTTATTAAATATTATATACATTCAAATAACATATATATTTTAATGATATATATAATATAATATATTGTAATATATATATATTTTATAATATAATGTAATTTATAAATATATATAATATATATTATAAATATATTATAATATACACACACATATTATATATATATTAAAATTTTAATTAATTATATATATTATAATTTTATAATATATAATTTATATAATATAATTAATATATTTGTATATATATATAATTATATATATATAATATAATAATATAATATATAAAATTGTGTGGTGTGTCCCATATATATAGACACACCCACCCCAAAAAACACCACACACCACACACACCACACACTAACACACACACACCCCCACACACCACACCACACACACACCACATATATGTGTGGGTGTGGTGTGTGTGGTGCATATTATAGACCCCCCACACACACACACAACACACACACAACACACAACACACACACACACAACACCACACACACACACACACACACATTGAATGTACATATCATCACCATAGCCGTTTTAAACCATTGTGGACGTAGACCTTTTCCCCATTTCAGATTACTGTTTTGCGATTTGGTTTCCGTTTTGGCCCCATTTTTCTTATTGCCACGCCAGCTTGTCATTGTCTTTAATTTTTCTGTAGACGCTGTTTTTTTCTTTGCCCAACTGTCATCTTTCCCCTTTTGCCTTTTCTTTTTTTTGATGCTCCAAGAAATCTTCCACTTCGTCTTTCCCATCCATGTCTCCCTATTGAACTCTTGGGCAATCCTAGCACAACTTTTCCCCCTTCCTGGGCACTTTTTATTTTTCCTCCCCAGAAATTTTGGGTTTTTTTTTTCCCAGTTTTGATCCATAGTCATAAAGGGAGGACGCGTTTTTTAAAAGATTCTTTTAAAAAAAAAGCAAAAAAACCTTTAGTAGTGCTGTGTTGTCAAGGCGCCCCACCCGGGGATGATGCGGTTTTTTTTCCCTTTTCGCACATGGTTTTTGCTGTACTTGTTTGCTTGGTTTTGCAAATTTTGGCTTCGCCCGGCCTCTCATTATCCCCGGCTGTGTAAGTTTTAAGGCTATCTCATTTTTTTCTGCCCCCCCCGGGCTTACCGTGCGGTGAGATTGCCAGCGGCGCTCCTGTAGCGAGGTGTAAGCATCCGCATAACTCTTCCAGCCAGGGCTGTTTTTCGGGGGTTTGTCTTAAAATTTGCGTGTGCACAAAAATTCCTAAGTAATGTACAAGGTGGCGTTCGGCTCCCCGCAATGCATGCAAACCTCTTTCACGTTTATTGTTTCTTGATCTGCCATCCACAGTGGTAACCTAGGCCATTCTGTGAAATGACTTGGGACCTCGTTGTTTTTTTCAGAGAGTGCCGTGGTTCATAGCCTGGGCGTTGGTACAGCTGGCCGGGGGAGAGGATCTGTTTCCCTTGGAAGTTGCGGGAGGAAGGGGGTCGCCACTGTACATTTTCTCCTAAGTAATGTTCGGTTTAATTAATCATGAGATTAGGGGCATACCTCCCAAAATTCGGCTAATCTGTCAGCAAGCTATTCCCTTGATCCCTATTGGGGGAAAACCCAGTTTATGTTGATTCTTTACCCTGTGCAAAAACCCTCTTCCAGTTGAGGAGGGTATCAGAAGGTAGATATTGTCGGGGGGGAGCGCTGTGAAGAAGTCGACGGCCCCTTTTTGGGTCTGTGTGATGCCCACGGTCCTTCCCTCAGGACGCGTGGCTCAGTGCTCCATGATAGCAACGCCTCTCCCTGTAGCGGGAGGCGTTGCTTTTCCCTTCATGGATTTTTGGCCCCCTTGCTGGAACCCGGCCCCTGCAGGTAGGTAAAGGGATCAACCGATCCACCGTGTAATATGTTCGCTGCCGGAGGGGGTGAGGTTGCAATGACCTTGGGTTTCCCCCTCTGGCTGGGCGTACAATTTTCATTCTTTTTGTTTGCCAGTCTCAAAACCGAGAACTCTATCGAGGTTTGTGCCCAGGGCGGAGCTTCGACAAAGGGGTGGGGGGAGTCAATGCCGGGCGAGAAGGGTTTTGAGCTGAGGGACGTTTTTAAACCCCCTGGCTGTGGAGACACCGGGAGTTGTTTGCAAATAGCTGTTATTTGTTTTAGGGGTCGACTATTTTGTCTTAGGCTTGTTTCCCGGGGGCCTGGGTGACCTTTGATAAGAATTGTGCTGCCATTAGATAATTTGTGAGGCCCAAGGGAGAAGGGTTTTCCTCCACTAGGAGGTTTAGGGCCTTCGCCCCCCTTGGGGGACCCCGAAGACCCTGGCGGCTTTTGTTTTGGACTGTCCCAGTTGGCTTTATATTTTTCTTTTAAAGCCCAAACAGAGCAAGGGGGGGGGGGGATGTTACAAGGGCCGACAGCTGACATAGAATGATCTTTCACTCTGGTTGGCCCCCATGGTCTTCATCATTGCTCTCATGACAGACAGTTGATTTTGTTTTGGTCAACCAGGTAATGGGCTTCCTTTTGGAAGGAGAGGGTCCGGTCTATCCTTACCCCAAGGTAGAGGTAGTCCTGAACCCACTCCAAGTCCCTTCCGGATTTCAGACTTGGCTTGAACTCTCTGTCCAGAGCCCTGGCTTTTGGTTTGGCTGCAGAGTCTTTAGTCCTGTCCCGAAAAAACCCCCGGGTAAAGCTGGGCTTTGTTAGGCAGTATGGTCCCGTGGAGATAACAGCAAGGGTCGTCGCATAGATTCTTGTACCCCCCTTTTAGGGTTTTTTGTTGAGGATACAGGGGAATTTAAAGTGTTTAAAAAGGGCTGGACCGAGAACCCCCCGTGGCGTTCATTTCTGTGGGAGTGCGTGATAGGTGACCTTTGGAATTTTACTTGGTGTTTTTTTCCAAAATAGCACCTATCCAAGCCAAGAGCTTTCCTTTATTCCTTTTTGGGTCAGGCCCCCTGAATGGGGAAGAGGACTTTTCCCAATTTAAAAGCCTTTCCAGGTCAAAGGGAATACTGCCACAGTGTGCCCCTGCTTTGTGCCCAAAAGCGTGGCTTGTGTGTTGGCTCATGCCCCTGGGGAACCGTGGAGATGTTTATGTGGGGGTCCCCTTTTCCATTTGGGGCGGGTTTAGTACCATCCTCTCGGCAGTCTTGGCCCGACAGTGAGGGAGAGATGGGGGGGACTTCCCCCGGTCCCTTTGGTTTTGAGATGGAACGTGGGAGCCTCTTCCAAATCTGGGGGAGAGTGGAAGTTTTTCCCGGGTTGTGATGAGTTGCAAAAATGCAAGTACCTACAGTCCCCGGTGGGAAATGATGGGGGTCGAGATCCCCTCAGAGCCCGGGGGTGTTACAAAGGCTTTTTTTGCATTTCTTAGTTCCCCAGAGAAAAGATAAAGTTGAGTTTTCGGTTCGGATGCCCCTTTTTTGTGTGAGCAAGTTGGTGTAGGTGTTCTTTTCTTGCCCTCATTCGGTGGCAGGCTGTTGCGACTCGTTTTCCGTAGAGAACTCGTGGCCGTCTGTGGCCCCTTTATGGGGGCATGTGCGTGCATCTGGGGGGCCCAGCGGTTGGTAGCTCGTTGACCCCTTGCCATAGCCTTTAGAGGGTAGTATTGGGATCGAAGGATTTACACCATTCCCGACACTTTTTCCCGCCTGACCTGCTGGGAGTTCCTTGGCACCTGACAGCCTCCCCTTTGGAGGGGTAGGTATCGGGGGGTTTTTTGCCTTTGGAAAGTTTTCTGCAGATATTTTCCCCGGCTTGACCTACCTAATTCGCATTTAAAGACCAGGCGTCTTTTTGACCCCGGACCCCGGCCGAGTTCGGGTATGGTCAGGGGCTGCCCCACAATGGATTTACAAGTTGGCTTTTTGCACTTTCCCGTTTTGCTTTGTTTGGGGGTTTATTTGGGTTTTCAACAACGGGTCAAGGGGGTCTGAAGCGCCCCGCATTGGGCCCTTTTCTGTTTTCCATCTTTGGGTTTGGTCGTGGCATTTCGGTGGGGGGCCCGCCTCCAGAGGGTAGTTTTTTAGTGCGTAATGGGCCAAAGCCAAACAATCCTTTCCCCCGAGTCGCAGTGGCAGGGGGAGGCTAGGGCCCCTCCTTGACATGCGTTGGCTCCGGCTAGAGGAGAGGACTGGGGAAAGTCTCAAGCACATGACTTTTGATAGCGCTGCACCCGGGCCCCGAGGGAGCCAGGATGGGGGGGGTGCATTTAAGTTCCCCCTAATCAGTGGTCGGTGTTTCAGAAGCACAGACCCGGTGATGTCTAAGGTACTACAGTGTGGCCGGCTGTAAACCCTTTTACAAATTTTAGGCGCCCCCCGGTGCGTACTAGTTGCCCCGAAAATAATATTGTCCCGGGACCCCTTTGGTGCCTTGTAAGATCTTTCAAATTGCCCTTACTGTTGAAACGATCTTGTCTTTTCTTGTTCATCCAAGTCCCACTTTTTGATTTTTTCTATTCGGATGTTTTTTTAATTTCTGCATTTCAATTTCAGTTCATGAAAAGAAGAATATCGTCTGCAAATTTTGATTTTTTAGTATTCGTCTAATATTTTTATACTCTTTTGTTCCATTTTAGTTCTAAATATTTTTAAAAGCAAGCTGAAAAGTTTTGCCGAGATTTACGCCCCCGTCTAACAACCTTTTAATTGTTTTTTATGGGTTCCTGTGGAGCTGATGATTTCTGTCCCATCTTTTTAATATTTCTTATTTTTAAATATACCCTTTACCCCGCTTCGAATAGCTTCTAGTACTGCGGTATTTTTTTCAGAGTCAAAGCCTTTTTTTGACGATGATTTCCCTACCCCCAAGGGTTTCCAATTTGTTTATTTTTTCTCTTATTTGGGTGAGGTGGGATGTAGTTGTTGTGAGAATCCACGAGAAGCCCCACCAGTTCTCTGGGTGGTTTGAATCCAGAAGTCAGAGAGGCGAGTTTGATGTTTTTTTTTTTTCTTTTTTTTTTTCTTTTTTTTTAAACAGTTTTTAAGTAAAATGAAAAGGAGGCTTTTGGGTTGGGAGTTTTTTGCCCCTTTTTCCCCCTTTTATATATCAAAAATTTTTTTGCTTTTTTCCCGGCTTTTGGGGTTTTTTTCGG
>NC_051390.1:17259919-17264919 GCF_015228065.2 Penaeus monodon
TTTCCTTTTTTCCCCCATCCCATATTCCATAAAATTTTTTTGGGAAGGACCGCGTTTTAAAGGGGGGGGAAAAACTTTTTTTTAAAAACATAAAGGAAAAACCCTATATGCTGCTGTTCTGTCAAAGGCGCTCCCCCGGGGACTGATCGTTGTTTTTTTCCCTCTTCGCTACATGGTTTGTCTGTATTGTTTGCTTGAATTTCGAATTTCGGCTTCCCCCGGGCCTTCATTTAGGGCCCCCGGCCTGTGTCAGTTTTTAAAGGGCTTTATTTTTTTCTCTGACACCGTGCTTACCGGGGCGGTAAATTTCCAGCAGGCGTCCTGTACCGGGAGGTTAAGCATCTCGTAATCTCTTTACCAGCAGAGCGTGTTCTGCGGGCTTTGTCTTAGGAATTGCGTGTCACACATTCTCTAAGTAAGTACAATGTGGCGTTGGGCTCGCCGCAATGCAGCAACCCTCTCTTCCTTTCTATTTTTTCTATGTCTCCCATCCACAGGGGAACCTCCTTCTGTGCAGAAGACTTCGGAAACCTCTGTTTTTATTTCAGGAGTGCCGGGGTTCATAGCCTGTGCGTTGAGTACCACTGGCCGGGGGAGAGGATCTCTTTCCTCTCTGTGAAGTTGCGGGGAAAGGAGGTGGTCGCCCTGTACCTTTCCCAAAGTAATGTTCGGCTTTAATGTTTATATAGATTGGGGGCTACCCTGCCACCTTGGGCTATCTGTCAGAAGCCATTCCCTCTGTCCCTTTTGGGGCGGGAACCCATTTATTTGATTCTTCACCCTGTGCAAGAATCCTCTGTCCCTGTGAGGAGGGTAGTCAGAAGGTAATTTGTCATGGGTGAGCGCTGCAAAGACAGTCGACGGCTCTTTGGAGTCTGTGTGATCCCAGTGTCCTTCCCACGGCGCGGGGCTGTGCCCCCATGATAGCAACTGCCTTGCCTTAGCGAGGAGGCTTTGTCTGTTCCCTTCATGGTTTTGTCCCCCCTTTTGCGCGAAGCCGCGCCGCAGTGTGGTAAAGGGAAAACCGTCCATCCGTGAATATTTTGTGCCCGGAGGGTGAGGGTTGCAATGACCCTCTGGGTTTCTCCCTCTAGGTAGCGTAAAATTTTCTTTCTTTTTGTTTGCCGTCTAAAACCGAAACTCTATCGGGGTTTGTCCCCAGGGCGGCTTCGCAAAGTCAGGGGAGGGGAGTCAATCCCCTTGGGAGAAGTGGTTCTTTGACTGATCGTTTTAACCCCCTGGCTTGTGAACAGCAGAGTTGTTTGCAAATAGCTCGTTTTTCTTTTCAGGCGTCTGACTTTTTTATTTTTAGGCTTGTTTTCCTGGACCCTGGATGCCCTTTTATAAGAATTGTGCTGCCATTGATCATTCGTGGGGCCAAGGGGAAAAGGGTTTTGCCTCCCTGGGGTTGGGTTCGCCCCCCTTTGGGGGCACCCAAATGACCCTGGCGGCTTGTTTTGGACTGTCTCCTTGGGTCTTTATATTTTCTCTTAATGCCAATCAGAGCAAGGAGGCATATCTAAAAGGGGGCCTGAAGCATGTAATAAAATGATCTTCTACTCTGTGTCTGGCCCCTATGCTTTTCCCACTCTTGTCTCTAAAAGACGTCTTGATTTTGTTCGGTAACCAGGTAAGGGGCTTCCTTCTGGAAGAGGGGGTGGGGTCATCCTTACCCAAGGTAAGGTAGTCCCTGAACCCACTCCAAGTCCTTTCCCCGGGTTTCAGATTTGTGCCTTGAACTCTCTGTCTCAGAGCCAGGGTTTGGGATTTGGCGCAGAGATTTTTAGTCCGTCCTGCCACTTCGGATAAGCGGGGCTTTTTTGGGCAGTATGGTCCGGGATAAAAAAGATCTCTGATAGATGTTTGTACCCCACTTTGGGGTTTTATGTTTGGGGATACAGGACTTTAAATGTGAAATGGGGCGATGAAAACCCCACCCTGGGGCTTTCCCATTCTTAGGGGTGTGCTGTGATGGGTGCCCTTGGGAAATTTGTTTGGGCTTTTCTATTCCAAAAAGTAGCACCATCCAAGCAAGAGCTTACCTCTGTTTCCCCTTTTTGGATCGGCTCCCCTAAATGGAAAAGGGGACTTGCCAATTAAAAAGCCTTTCCAGGAAAGGGAAATACTGCCACAGATGTGCCCGGCTTATTGTTAAAGAGCGTGGCTATGCTGTTGTTGTGCTCATCCCCCGGTGAACCCGGGGAAAGGGTTTTTGGGGGGGTCCCATTTTCCATTGGACCGGTCGTACCATCCTCTGGGCAGTCTTGGCCGACGCTGAGAGAGAATGGGGGGGGACCCCCCCGGGCTCCTTTGGTTTTAAAAAGGGGGAACGTGGTACCCCTTTTTCCAACCTGGGTTAAGGGGAATTTTTCCCGGATTTGTTGAGGGTTGAAAAATGCAAGTCCCCCCTACTAGCCCAGGGGGGAAAATAGGGGTTCGAGACCCCGTCAGAGCCCGGGGCTGTGTTACAACTGGCTTTTTTTGCATTTCTTAGTTCCCTCAGAGAAAGATAACGTCTGAGTTACGGGTCGGATGCCCCTTTTTTGATTGAGCAAATCGGTTTTAGGTGTTTTGTCTTTCCCCCAGTTCGGCTGGCAGGCGTTTCGCCCTTCTCTAGAGAACTCGTGCGCCCGTCTGTTGGGCCCCTACTGGGTCATGGTGCGTGCATCTCGGGGGCCCAGGGTTTGGGACCGCTTGACCCATTGCCATAGCTTGAGAGGGTAGTATGGTGACGAGGATCCACCATTCCAGACACTTTTTTTGCCTGCTCTGTGGCATTTCCTTGGCATCCCTGACAGCCTCCCTTAGGAGGCTAGGTTTCGGGGGTTTTTTTCCTTCGGAATGTTTTCTGCAGAATTTTCCCTGTGCTTGACCTACCTAATTCGCATTAAAGTACAGGGTCTTTGTGACTCCTGGCCCCCGGCCGATTTGGTATGGTCGTGAGGGTGCCTCATCAATGGGATTT
The DNA here is from genome assembly GCF_015228065.2 of Penaeus monodon. Lineage (NCBI taxonomy): Eukaryota > Metazoa > Arthropoda > Malacostraca > Decapoda > Penaeidae > Penaeus > Penaeus monodon. The sequence continues at coordinate 17,262,885 of NC_051390.1, forward strand.
ACAAGTCTGGCTTGTAGCACTTCCACGTTTTTTGTTTTGTGGGGTTTATTGGTTCTCGACAAAGGTCAGGCGGTCTGAAGCGCCTGCCAGTTTTGGCCTTGTCTGTTTTTCTTGGGGTTTTGGGCGTGGGATTTCGGCTGGGCACCTCCATGAGGGTAGTTATAGTGCCGTAAAGGGGCCACGCCAGCCAATCCTCTCCACCAAATGCATGGCAGGTGAGGTCTAGGACCCCTCCTCTACATGCGTTTTTCTCCTGGCTATTAGGAGAGCGATCTCGGGGAAAGTCTCAAGCCATTGACTTTATAGCCAGCTGCATCCGGGGGCCCTCAGGGACCAAGGGGTGGTTTTGCATTGAATCCCCCCTAAATCACGGGCGTGTGCTGCAGAAGCACAGACCTGGCTGATTCTAAGGGACTACGTGTGGGCGTAAATTTTACAATTTCAGGGCCCCCCGGTGTTGTACTAGTTGCCCGAAAATTTTAACTTTCCGGGACCTCTAGCGTGCCTTGTACAGTTCTTTCAATTTACCTCTACGTTGAACACGATCTTATCTTCTTCTTTTCATCCTAATCCCTTTTTAATTTTTTTTATGGATGTTTTTTTAATTGGCATTTTTAATTTCAGATTCATGAAGAGAAAAATATCGTCTGCAAATCTTAGATTTTTTAGGTATTGTCTAATATTTTGAATCTTTTCCCTTCCCTTTTAGTTTTTAAATTTCCAAAGCAAACTGTAAAAAGTTTTGCCCAGATGTTATCGCCCTGCTAACAAAATTTTTAAAGGTATTTTTTTGGGGGTTTTGTGGAGCTTGATGATTTCTGTCCCATCTTTGTATATTCTTCTTATATTTTTAAATTACCCTTTTTTTCCTGTCTTCGAAAAGCTTTTAGTACTGCTGGTATTTGAAGGTCAAATGCCTTTTTGTGACGATGATTACCCTACACAAGGGTTTTCCCATATTTTTTTATTTTTTCTCTTATTTTGGGGGACGTGTGGGGTAGTCTGTTGTTGAATCCCTGCAAAGCCTACATTTTCTGGGCGGTTTGAATCCAAATGTCAGAGAGGCGAGCTTTTATGTTTTTTTTTTTCTTCTTTTTTTTTCTTTCTTTTTTTTAAATAACAGTTTGTAAGTAACTGAAGGAGGCTTATGGGTTGGTAGTTTTTTAGATCCTTTCTTTCCCCCTTTTTATATATCAAAATATTTGTTGCATTTTTCCAGGCTTTCGGATTTTTTCCGTTGGAAGGCTTTGTTAAAAATGTTGGCTAGTTTCACTGTTGCAATTTCGCCTGCATCTATATAAGGTCTATATCAATTCCGTCTTCTCCTGGTGTTTTCCCTCTCTTCATGCCTTTAATTGCTCTTTTTATTTCTGCTGCTGTGTTGTTAGGTACGTCTCTTGTTACCGCGTTCGCTTCTATCCGCGGCTGTTCATTTGGGTTGTATAGATCCCAGTAAAAGTCTTTCCACTAACTACTCTTATAATTTTTCTTATTAAAAGTCACTTCTCCGCTGGTTTTTTTATTGCATACTTTTGATTTCTCCCTATTCCGAGTTTTTTTTTAGCGGGTTCCATGCGGGTACCTGATATCACGGTTTCATTTTTTTTGAATATTGAATTTCCGTAACATCTCTCTTCTTATAGTCTTTGTTAGTACGGCTAATTCTATTTGTCCCAGTTTGACGATATTTTCATGACCTTACGTTTTTGCATAAGCTGATTATTTCACCGAAAAGCTTGCTGCTTGGCGTTTTTAAACTTCCTACTTTAACACAGCTTCCTTTATTATGTCATTGAACTGTGTTAATTTGGTAAATGTCGATATCTTCGTCGCTGAGTAGTGAATATCTGTTTTGGTTTAAGGTTTAAATTCTGTCACTCTGGTCTTCATGTTAGCATATTTGGCTGCAGTTTTCGTAAAAGTTTGTTCCTCTCCCTTCAGAGGTGTATTTAATTTCACCTCTGGCCATTCTATGGTCGCTGCCAGCATTTACTTACCATGTCGCGTCTATTTGAATTTGAAGTCAATTTCTTTT
>NC_051390.1:17269919-17278101 GCF_015228065.2 Penaeus monodon
AGCAATTTAGGCGGTGGTTTGCCATGCCTTCCGCCCGGGGTTTTTTATCGGGGGGGGCACCCTCTTATTTACCCGGGATGACTTAGCTGGCTTGGCCCCCCCTGGCTAGGTAGGAACGAGGTGAAGTTCCTTTCCAAGGGGAAAAAACGCGCCCGGGCCCGGGGACCGAAACCCCCGAAATCAGATTGGGGTCGTGCAGTCTTTGGGCCCACGTCTAACCTTTAGCCCCCCCGGCCCACAACATACATACCACATATATATACATCTACTACTATCTATCTTATTGTATGTAAAAAATATAGTTTATGTGTTATATTATGTGTGTATGGTGTGTGTGTCGTTGGCGTGTGTGTGTGTGTGTGTGGGTGTGTTGTGTGTGTGTGTGTGTGTGTGTGTGTGTGCGGGGGGCGCGCGTTTCATAACCACCCATTTTTAGCAACAAGTAACAAAATATACTGAACAGCCCCTCAGTTAAACCCGACTCGGGAGAAACCGTTTGGTATAGTTACTAGAAAATATAATCGATTCCCGGGAAATCTACGCTGCAATGGGTTAATCGATTACAAGTAATGGTTAAGCCCCCCTAATAATATACAGTATTATTCGTACACACACACCAAAACTTTAAAATTACTTTACCTTACATTTACCACTTAACACACAACACACACACACACACCAACCCACACACACACTTTAATATAATAATATATATATTATATAAAATAAAAAATATATATATAAAATAATATATAAAACCCAACTATATACAATATATTTATATATAAAATTTTTAATTATAATATATATATATATATTTTTATATATCATTATACATATATATTATATAGAATATATAAAATATATTATATATATATATTATATATATATAATATATATATAACACCACACACAAAACCCCCAAATAGGTATAAAATATTATATTATATATATAAAAATTATAATATATAAAATATTATATTATATAATATATACAACAAAATTGTTTGTGTGTGTGTGCGTGTGTGGTTTGTGTGTCTATTTATCTATCTATTTACCATCTGTCTATCATCTTTATCTATCTATCTTTATCTCTCATTTTCTCTCTCTTTTTATTATCTACTATCTATCTATCTATATGTGTGTGTGTGGTGGGGGGTTTGTGTTTAGATATGTGATAGTAATAATATAGATACATGCGTAATAGATATAAATAATCTAGAAGATAAGAAATATTAAAAAATATATACACAAAACACCACCCCTTACATAATTATATATATATATTATAATAATATATATATATATTATTATATATATATATATATACAAATTAAAATAGATGGTGTGTATAATATGTATTATGTTTTTTAATTCCTTTTAACCCATAGCCCATTTACCCATTCCAACATCGTTTTAAATCCTCCTCCCCCAATCACCCCCCCCTTTCCCATCACCCCCTCGTTTCAACCCTAAAATTTATGCACATAATAAAGCATGGGCTCTTATAATGGAGTGTGTATGGCGTCAGGCAACACTGTTCAACGTTTGTGCCGAGTATGAGCGTGTTGTACGGTAAAGCGTGATGTGTATGTGGGGTTTGTGTACTTGTCCCTTGTTTTGCAGTTAGGAAGAAATACAATGACGTCTAAACTTATATATGGACCGTTTTGCAGTATGCGGTATGTTAAAGGGACATGTGCACAGTTTGTTGATAGTACAGTTATAGCTGCGTATATTTGGTAAAGTAAAGAGGTATGTGTATGTTCCTGTGCTTGTACTGAGGTATCATGGTATATAATCCGTAGATATGTTATTTGTCCGTTTTTAGCATTTTCTGTGTGTGTATGTGTATGTAATTTTGTAGGTTGTGTATGTGTTGTATTTTTTATGTGTAGTTTGTGTATTAATATAATTATTATATATATATATTATATATATTAATATATTATATATATATATTTCGTATATATGTGTATATTTTTTGTAATATATATATAAATTTATATATATAAAATATTATATATATATAAACACTATGTGGCTACACGTTGCAAAAGCAATTTTGGTATATATTGTGTGTATGTATAGCCCCTAATAGGTACAAGAATTTTATGATGTGTGTTTTTCGCTATATGTGGTGCAATTTACAATGTATGTGTATATAAAAAACCGATGGGAAAAAAAGGAATGGGCACTAAAAGGGTGGGGACAAATGTAGTTGATTTTGTGGAGGTCGATCACTCTATATAATGAATACTTCTTTAAAAAAAAGAGCGGATGTGGACAGTAGTCGCCATCGGACCAAAAAAGAAATTGACTTAAAAATTTCAAATAGACCGACATGGTAAAGAAAATGCTGGCAGCGACCTGAAGGGCCAATGAAAAAAATTACCCCTCTGAAGGAGGGAACAAACTTTCAAAAAACTGCAGCCAAAATAGCAAAATGAAGCCCAAGTGACAAAATTTTACCCCTTAAACCCAAAAACAATATTCACTACTCGCACAAGATATCGCATTGCCAAAATTCCCCATTTTCAATACAAATAAAGGAAGCTGCTGTTAAAGTAGGGTAAGAACCCCAACAGAAAGCTTCGTAGAAACTAATCAGCTTATGAAAAAACGAAAGGGTCATGAAAGTACCCAAAACGGGAAAAATAAATTAGCCGTACTAAAAAAGATATAAAGAAGAAGATGTACGGAAATTAAATTTTAAAAATATAAAAAAAACCCGTGATATCAGGTACCAGCATGAACCCGCTAAAAAAAAAATCGGAATGGGGAAAAACAAATGTAGCAATAAAAAAACCCAGACGGAGAAGTGACTTATATAAGAATAAAAATTAAAAGTATTTAGGGGAAGATTTTTACTGGGATTATACAACCCAAATAACGCCGGGGATAAACGAACGCGGTAAAAAGAACGTACCTAACAACACAGCAGCAGAAATAAAAGAGAAATTAAAGGCATGAAGAGAGGGAAAACACCGGAGAAAGGGAATTGATTGACCTTATAAGAGCGGGCAAAATTGAAACAGTGAAACTACCCAAACTTTTTTAACAAATCCCTTTCAGGGAAAAAAAATCCGAAACCCTGGAAAATGCAACAAATATTTTGATAAAAAAAAAGGGGGAAAAAAAGGGTAAAAAAAACTCCAACCCATAAGCCTCCTTTCAGTTACTTACAAACTGTTATAAAAAAAAAAAAGAAAAAAAAAAAAAAAAAAAAAAAACCAAGCTCGCCTCTCGACAGTCGGGATCTAACCAGCCCAAGAATGGTGGGTTTTTTGCGGGGGTTCTCAACACAATACATCCACACGCTCCCCAAAAAGAAAAAAAATAAAAAAATATAGGAAACCCGGGGTTTAGTATCATCGATCAAAAAAAAGGCATTTGACTCTGAAAAAACCGGGCAGTACAGAAGCTTTTCGAAGACGGGAGAAAAAGGGGAAATTAAAAAAAAAAAAAAAAGATGGGGCAGCAAAACAAGTCCACAGGGAAAAACCCCAAAAAAACCAAATTTAAAAAAGGTTTTTAGACGGCGATAACATTGGCAAAAATTTTTTACACTTGTTTTGGGAAAAAATTTAAAAGCTAAAAAAGGAAAGGAAAGAGTATCAAAAAAAATTTAAAGAATACCTGAAAAAAACTAAGATTTGCAGACATATTCTTTCTTCAGTGAAACTGCAATTGAAATGCAGCAAAAATAAAAAACCAAAAGAAAAAAAACTAAAAGTCGGATTAGGAGAAAAAAGAAAAGACTAAATCGTGTTCAACTAGAGGTCAATTTGAACAGATAATGTACAAGGCACCTAGAGGTACCGGGCAAGTTTATTTCGGGGCCCATACAGCACCGGGGGGGGCCTGAAATTGTACAATGTGTACAGCCGGCCCCACTGTAGTACCTTTGACATCAGCCGGTCTGTGCTTTTTGCAGACACGACCCTGAATAGGGGGAACTTTAATGCACACCACCCCCTCCTGGCTCCTGCGGGGACCCGGGTCAGCTGGGTATCACTAGCAATGTGCTTTTGACTTCCCCGAACGCTCTCCTCAAAAGCCAGGAGCCAACGCTGTCAGAGGAGGGGCCCCAGACCCCACCCGCCACTGGATCGGTGGAGAGGATTGGGTGGCGGTGCCATTACGGCACTATAAATCCCCCCCATGGAGCTGGCCCGCGAAAAAGCCCGACCAAAACCAAATGGGAAAAAAGACAAGGCCAACTGGCAGGCGCTTCGACCGCCTTTACCCCTTTTTGAGAACCAAAGAACCCACCAAAAACGAAAAAGGGAAATCTACCCAGACTTTAAATGCCATTTATGAGCAGCCCCATGACCCTACCCGAAACTCGGCCTGGGTCCAGGGGACAAAGACGCCCGTATTTAATGCGAATTGGTAGGTCAAACACGGGGAAATATCTGCAGAAAAAAATTTCCGAAGGCAAAGACCCCCGATAACCCAGCCCTCCTAAGGGAGGGTGTCAGGGGTCCCAAGGGAAACTGCCAGAGATCAGGGAGGAAAAGGTCTGGAAAGGTGTGAGTCCCTTTATCACCATACTCCCCCCAAGCTATGGAATGGGCAAGCGAGCTACCCAAACCGTCGGCCCCGAGATGCCGCACCATACCCCCCGCAGAGGCCCAAAAATGGGGCACGGTTCTTACGAGAAGATCGCCACCTGCCCCGAACTGGGGGAAGACAAAAACACCTAAACCCGACTTGCTCACTCAGAGAAAGGCATCCGAAACCCCAAACTTTAGAGTTTCTTTTCTCTGGGGAACTAAAAAATGCAAAAAAAGCCAGTTGTAACACAGCCCGGGCTCTACGGGATCTCGAACCCCATCATTTCCCACCCGGACTATAGGGGACTTGCATTCTTGCAACTCCAACAATCCCCGGAAAAAATTCCATCTACCCAGAGTTGGAAAAGGGTACCCCATTCCCATCTTAAAACCCGGAGCCGGGGGAAATCCGCCCATCTCCTCCTCAGTGTCTGCCAGACGCCCAGAGATGGGGACTGAACGGGTCCCAAAGGAAAATGGGCCCCCACAGAACATTCCACGGGTTTTACCAGGGGCATAGCACAAAAACACGCATAGCCACGCTCTTGAGCACAATAAGCACGGGCACATCTGTGGCTATTCCTTGACCTGGAGAAGGGTTTGAATTGGGAATCCCCCTTGCCATTAGGAGAGCCTGATCCAAAAAAAAAAAAAGTAACTCTTGGCTTGGGGTAGTGACTACTTTTGGAATAAAAAGCCAGAGTCAAATTCCAAGGTCACCTTTCCACACATGCCATAGAAATGGGCGCCAGGGTGGGGTTCTCAGTCCCGCCCTATTTAACCATTAGCCCGTATCCTCAAAATAACCTCAAGGGGTACCCAAAATCATCTATGGGCGATCTTTCTGTTATCCCACTGGCCCCAAAGCCTAAACAAAGCCCACGTTATCCGAAGTTTGCAGGGCAGACTAAGATCTCTGCACCAAAACCAAAACATGGCCGAACAGAGAGTTTTAAAGGGACAAATCTGAAAATCCCGGGAATGGGGTTGGGGTGGGTTCAGGACTACTCTCCTTGGGGGAAGGATAGACCGGACCCTCTCCTTCCAAAGGAAATCCATTACTGTTGCGAACAAAATCAGATGTCTGTCATGAGAGCAATGAGTGGGAAGACGCATAGGGGCAGACCAGAGTAGTAAAATATCATGTAATGCTGTCAGGCCCATTTGACATGCCTCCCTTTTCTCGATTGGGATTAAAAGAAAAAATTTAAAAACCAACTGGAACAGTCCAAAAAGAAGCCCCCGGGTCTTCTTTGGGGGCCCCCAAAGGGGGGCGAAAGGGCCTCAACCTCCTATGGAGGCAAACCCTTCTCCCTTTTGGGCCCCACAATTGATCTAAGGCAGACAATTTTATCAAAAGGGCATCCAGTCCCAGGAACCAAGCAAGACATAAAATAGTCAGACGCCTGAACAAATAACGAGCTATTTGCAAACAACTCCTGGCTGTTCCACAGCCGGGTGTTTTAAACGTCATCGCTCAAAGAACCATTCTCGCCAAGGGGATTGCTCCCCTCACCCCGACTTTGTCGAAGCTCCGCCGTGGGCACAAACCTCGATAGAGTTCCGGTTATGAGGGCTGGCAACAAAAAGAATGAATATGTACGCCTAGCCCAGAGCAAAACCCCAAGGGGGCATTGCAAACCCTCACCCCCCCGGGCAGCAGAACTATTACACGGATGGATCGGTTGTCCTTTACCACACTGCAGGCGCCGGCTTCGCACAAGGGGGCCACAAAATCCATGAAAGGGAACAGACAACGCCCCCCTCGCACAGGCAGAGCAGTTTTATCATGGGAGCACTGAGCACGCGTCCGTAGGGGAAGGGCACGTGGGCTACACACAGACTCCAAAAAGGGGCCGTCGACTGCTTCAGCACGCTCCCCATACAATATCTACCCCCCCGCTACCATCCCACATGCACAGAGGGTTCTTGCACAGGGTAAAAATCAAATAAACTGGGGTTTCCCCGCCACATGGGGTCAAGGAATGAGCTTTCTGACAGATTAGCCCAAGTTGGGAGGGGGGTTTCCCCCTAATCTCTGATAATACATTAACCGAACATTACTTAGGGGAAATGTCATTGGCGACCCCCCCTTTCCCTCTGAACTTCACAGAGGGAAACGAGATCCTCCCCCTCGGCCGGGGGTACTCAGACGCCAACTATGAACCATGGACTCTCTAAAAAAAAAAAACAGGTCCGAAGTCATTCTGCCAGAAGGGCCTAGTTACCATGTGAGGGCGATCATGAAAAAAAGAACGTAAGAGGGGGTGTTTGATGCATTCGGCACCCAAACCCCATTTTACATTACTTAGAGAATTGGTGCACACGAAATTTCCTAAAAACCCCGCAGAAAAACCCCCCCGTGGGGGAAAGAGTTTTGCGAGATGCTTACCCCCTCGTCAGGGGCCCCTGTGGAAATCTCACCCCACGGTAACCCAGTGTCGAGAAAAAAATGAGATCCCATTAAAAGTGACACGGGCCCGGCCCCTAATGAGGGGCCCGGCAAAGCCAGAATTCGAAAATCTCAAGCAAAGAAAGTACAGCAAAAAATTAGCGAAGAGGAAAAAAAACAACGCTCGTCCGGGGCGGGACGCCTTCGCAGAACCAGCAACTAAAGGTTTTTGCTTATTTTTAAAAAGAATTTTTAAACAACGCTCTCCCATTTAGATAGGACAGAACTGGAATAAAACCAATTACGGAGAGGAACTAATAATCCCCAGAGGGATGGAAATTTGATGCTAGGAATTAGCCTAAGAGTTCAGATAGGGGGACTGGATCGGGACGACAAAGTGGGAAATTTACTTGGGGGCATCAAAAAGAAGAAATGGCAAAGGGGAAAGATGACAGATGGAAAAAAATAAAAGTGGTACGATAAATTAAAGAGCATACAACTGGCGTGGCGAAAAAACGAAATATGGGGGGCCAAACTGGAAAACCCAAAACGCAAAAAAGATAATTTGGAAATATTGGAGAGGTCTACTCCAACAAAGGTTTAAAACGGCTGATGGGGTGATATGAAATTTTTATGTGTGTGTGTGTGGGTGTGTGTGTGTGTGTGTTGTGTGTTTGTGTGTTGGGGTGGTGTGGTGTGTTTGTGTGGGTGTGTGTGTCTTAATATCACCCCCAACACACACACCAAAAAATATGTTGTTGGTGTGTGTGTGTGTGTGTGGTTGTTGGTGGGTGTGGGTGTGTTGTGTTGTGTGTGGTGTGTGTGTGTGTGTGTGGTTTATTATTCACAACCCCACACAAATTTTTTAAAATATATAATATTTTAAAATATATTATATATATTATAATATACAAAATATTATAATATTTAATATTATATTATAATATAAATTATAATATATATATTAAAATATATTATATATATAATATTGTGTGTGATATAATATTTTATATATATAATATATATAAAAAAAAAAAAAAAAAAAAAAAAAAAAAAAATTAAAATTAAATATAAACATATAAAATAAATAATATATGATATAAAAAATTATATATTGAATTTATAATATATTTATATAATATAAAGGGGCCGGGTGGGCCCAATGGTTTGAGCATCGGTCAAAACGTCACGACGGCAATCTGAGTTCGAGGGTTCGAGTCCCCGGCCGGGG
>NC_051390.1:17278201-17285701 GCF_015228065.2 Penaeus monodon
CCTACGACACCTTTTAGTGGAAAATTATTTGCCAGATTGTAAAAAAAAAAAACTCATGGATAGCCATACATACACAGGGGATGTACGTGCATGCCCCGGCAGATAGTCCAGCCATACCATGGCTTGTACGTACATGCACCTGTCGGCAAAGGGTTAAGAGATCATGAAATTATGAATTTTCTAATTTCTTTAAGGGAAAAAATTTTTGTTGATGGCATTTCGATGAAAGGTATGGGTCATTGGTAGAGGGCTGGCTTTACAGGTTCTAGGTCCTAGATTTGTGGCTGGCTAGCCACTCTCTGTTGATTCTGCTGTGGCATTCAAGAGTTTCATTTTATGCACGGGGAAATTTGTACCTTTCTTTATTTGAACACAATTTAAAAAGCTATTGCATTACCCCTCACTATAAAATGTATATAAAAAATATAAAAGCAAGACAATATGTGGAAAGAGAAATTGTGGAAGAAAAAGAAGGGGTTTAGCAGGAATATGCCTTAGAGTTCTGGAATCACTACTTTGAACTCACTACATTCTATCCACAAGAAGAAAGAGGTGGGTACCCTGACTGGAGGACGGCTCAGGGAGAGGAGGGCTTCCAAAGGGAGTAGTGGTGTGGGGAAAAAATATTGTGGTATGGCTGGAGGAATCTCCCTAAATAGTAATTCATAACGGAAAAAAAAGTCTGCCACTTTGGCAGATCTGTGGGGTGTGTGTGTGTGTGTGTGTGTGTGTGTGGTGTGTGTGTGTTGTTGTTTTGTGTGTTGGGGTGTGTGTGTGTGTGTGTGTGTGTGTGTGGGTGTGTGTATATGTATATGTAGTATATGTATGTATATGTATGTATATGTATGTATATGTATATGTATATGTATATGTATATGTATATGTATATATATATATATAATATATATATATATTATAATATACATATACATATACATATACATATACATATACATACATATACATACATATACATACATATACATACATATACATATACACACACACACACACACACACACACACACACACACACACACACACACACACACACACACACACACACACACACAGATCTGCCAAAAGTGGCAGACTTTTCTTTCCGTTATGAATTACTATTTAGGGAGATTCCTCCAGCCATACCACAATATGTTTCCCACACCACTACTCCCTTTGGAAGCCCTCCTCTCCCTGAGCCGTCCTCCAGTCATGTTACCCACCTCTTTCTTCTTGTGGATAGAATGTAGTGAGTTCAAAGTAGTGATTCCAGAACTCTAAGGCATATTCCTGCTAAACCCCTTCTTCTCTTCCACAATTTCTCTTCCACATATTGTCTTGCTTATATATTTTTTATATACATTTTATAGTGAGGGATAACTGCAATAGCTTTTTAAATATGTGTTCAAATAAAGAAAGGTACAATTCCATGTGCATAAAATGAAACTCTTGAATGCCACAGCAGAATCAACAGAGAGTGGCTAGCCAGCCACAAATCTAGGACCTAGAACCTGTAAAGCCAGCCCTCTACCAATGACCCATACCTTTCATCGAAATGCCATCAACAAAAATTTTCCTTAATGAAATTAGAAAATTCATAATTTCATGATCTCTTAACCCTTTGCCGACAGGTGGCATGTACGTACAAGCCATGGTATGGCTGGACTATCTGCCGGGGGCATGCACGTACATCCCATGGTGTATGTATGGCCATGCCATGAGTTTTTTTTTTTTTTTACAATCATGGCAAAATATTATTTTTCTGCCACTGAAAATGTGACTAAGTCGTTTTTAACACTTAAATTTTTACTATACAAAAAAAAAAAGTAATAATAATAATAATAATAATAATAATAATAATACACTGCTTACACACTACTTATTTCATTCAGACTATAGAACGAATAATGATCAACTATGGCGTCTATATAACAACAAAAATATCCTTCCGTCTTGATTTATCAGGAAATATGGCAAATAGAGACTTTAGAAAATAATGATAACTGAAAATATAACATATGCTCGTAGTATTACGAAGAAACGGCAAGGGATGCTGGTATTTGGCATGAACAGTCGCGCATGCTAGGGTGACGATATAAGCCCCCGGCAGCGGGGCCAGGCCACTATGAATACTACCCGTCGGGAAAGGGTTAATCATTAATTTAATACAAGTATCTCCCTCTCCTTCCCACCTCATCCAGCCATCTCCAAAACCCTTGTATTGTGTAATTTCTAAAATCCATTTCACATGTGAAGTAATCCAAAAAATGCACGTTCTTCTCGAAATCACATTTTGTTTCATGTCCACAAATATAGAGCAAACCTCAAGGGACACATCTGTAAGGATATCAAAATGTACATTGCAATGAGTGTAATTGTATGTGTATGCATAGGTGTGCATGTGCATATATAAATTTATTTTGTGTGTGTGTGTGTGTGTGTGTGTGTGTGTGTGTGTGTGTGTGTGTGTGTGTGTGTGTGTGTGTGTGTGTGTGTGTGTGTGTGTGTGTGTGTACCTTTGTGAGTGTACGCTTGTGAGTGTACGCTTGTGAGTGTGCTTTTGTGAGTGTACGCTTGTGAGTGTACGTTTGTGAGTGTACGTTTGTGAGTGTACGTTTGTGAGTGTACGTTTGTGAGTGTACGTTTGTGAGTGTGCTTGTGCATTCTATGAGCATGTGTGCTCACATGTATGTGTGTTTGTGTCTGTGTTTATAGGCATGTGTGTTTGCATGTGTGTGTGTTTGTGTGCATGTGAGTTTGTATGCATGTGATTATGCTTGTGTTTGTGTGCATGTGTATGTGTGTATGTGTATGTGTTTATGTGTATATGAGTATATGTATATATGTATATATATATATATATATATATGTATATGAGTATATGTGTGTGTGTGTGTGTGTGTGTGTGTGTGTGTGTGTGTGTGTGTGTGTGTGTGTGTGTGTGTGTGTGTGTGTGTGTGTGTGTGTGTGTGTGTGTGTGTGTGTGTGTTTGCTTGTAATCATCTTGAGTTATTAAAACCTTTTCCTCTCTTCCCAAACTTATTGTGATTTTTTCAAAACTGTATGAAATGTTTCCATACCTTTACAATTTTCTCTACCCCTGAGGAAGCAATGATGAAGTTCTGTGGGTTAAAGCGTACTTGGTTTACTATCGAACGATGACCTTTTAAGACCATGTGAGCCTCTGATACAAAATGTTCTGTTTAAGAAGAAAAAATACAAATATTAAAATAATAATAGTGTTTGAAATAGTATGGTGGAAAAAATAAAATAATCCACTTAAGACAAATGCCTACATCATATAATACCTCTCTGGCAATTCTCTCAACTTTTTCTACAAATTCTGTATCATTATATGAGCTCCTATTTATCTATATACAATAAGATTAAGATTTGAGTCAAATTGCAAAGTAGTATTACAAAGAAGAGATTTTATACTATCAAAACAACCTTGACAAGTGAAAATTATTAGTTATAAGAGTATCCTCAATTAAACCTATTCTGAAAATGATACAGGAACTAATCAAATCCTTTATTAAGAAAACCAAAACTCTCTTAAATATATTTTGTAAGACTGGACCTTAATAAGTCACATAATTTCCCAGTCATGGTATGTTAAAACCCAAAAGGGGATAGTTTGAAAAAAATTACTTTCAATAGTAAATATCTCTCACCTGAACAATTATTCCCAGGGATCTTCCACATGTACAGGTTGAAGTCATCTGATCCCGAGAGAACAAACTGGTCGTTATCACCAGCAAAACAGCAACTTTTCATTGTGCATGAGTTGTAATAATGCTCTGCATCAAACTGTAAACCAGAATATAATAAGAGGCTTTCACAAATATATATAATGATGACTTCATCAACAAGGAAAGCCACATTCTAGTATTTCAAAATGGAAATCATTATAAAAAATATGGTTAATAAAGATCAAAATATCACATTCTAGCAAATAATTTGTTTCAAGAAAAACAAAAAATTAAAATAATTCTACGTACAAAAAACTTTTACCCCCGATAATAAAAAATACAATACCTGACAAACTGGTTTTGAGCTGTGAGTATTGTAAAGAACTGGAGGTAGCCTTCTACGTAGAGCTATTATCTGGTTACCCGTTCTATTGAATCTGGCACACATTGATGACTGGGCACATCTTTTTTCTCCATATCTCAAAACAGGTCTGAAAAAAGTACCAACAACCTGAAGTATCTCTCACACTCCCTATGCCTCTCTCCTGCTCTTTTACTTTTTTCTACACTTTTTGCTTATATTTTTTTTCCCAACTTCCATTTTTTCTATTTCTTTTTTTTCTCTGCTCTCTTCTTTTCAACCCTTAAAAAATGAACAGAAACACCCGTATTACTTTCCCCGGTTTTGGAATCCCATAGGGGGGATCCTTCACGAGAGTTTTCAGTAACTAAAAACCAGGTTTACGGAGGAAAAGACAGCATGGAAGGCATCATGGTAACGAGCCAAGCATACAGGATCTATAAATAATAAGAAAATCTGATATGAGTGACAATCATTATGTAGCACAGATTTGCAAATGTAATAATTTGTACCAGCAACAAAAAAAGGAAAAAGGAAAACTTGAGAAAAAACTAAAAACTAAAATAAACTGCAACAAGAAAACAAAAGAAAAAAAAGAACGAAAAAGAAATTGCTGACACAGTATACAATATTTGGCAAAGAAATAAATCTCAAAAGTTATAACAAGTTTTTCATTTTTGTAAAAATTTGCCCCCTAAAAACGCACATATGTAGAGGGTTAAAAAAAACAAACCCTCTTCTTATAAAAGAGATGTGGGCCCCCGACATTTCTTGCACATACAATTGCAAGTTATGTCATGAGATTATATAAAGAAGTGAATTTATTTTCTGGATTTGACATCATATAAGGATGGAGAGAGTAGGGAAATTATGAGGAGAGGGAGAGAGAAAGAGACCTAAAATGAAATGAAAATGAAAACAAAAGCTCAGACTATGGAGGGAAGAAGGGAGACAGATAGATAGAGAGACAGACAGGTTGGCAGAGATAGATAGATGGATAGATTAAGAGACAGAGAGGCAGGCAGGTAGACAAACAGACAGACAGACAAGAAGAGGAAGTTATGTCACAATTTTTTTTATAAAGATTTAGTAATAAGTGAGGAAGTGACTCTTTTTTATTTAAAATGTCATAAAAGGAAGTGGTTAATTTACAGTTACCATTTTCCATGTAACAGTAAATGACCTCACATAAAGAAGTGATGTCAGTATACTAGGCTATGACATGATTGGTCATATTATGTGATATGTGACCAGGTTGCTCTGACCTCACTGGTTATTGTTAGTTCCATGTTCCTGGCCAGGTTCAAGAGCAAGAATTTCCCTGTATATATAGAGGTGCTTGCACCTCATCTATTACTCGCATTAACAATGTTTCATTTTGCCAGCATTCAAAGATGCTCCTGTTCTTCCTCCTCTAAGGCTGATGACCCCCAGACAACAATATCATTGAATCTTCCTACCAAGATGTTTTGGTGTCATCCTACACCAATCTCTTTCTTCCTTCTGGTCTCCCACCTTCTGCGACCTCTCCTTCAAAGAGAACTGCAGTGAGTGGTCACTGAGTAGGGCGCAGAACAATGTCAACCCATGGTTCAATGTGTTCAGTTTGGAGGACAAACTGGTCTCCCAGGTCGATACCACACTCGACGTGAAAGCTGCTCCCAAAGGGCTTCCAGTTATTGCAGAGGAATGCCCCTGGGACTAAAAGATTTGTTTGGCAACAGAAGAATATCCTTAGGCATTTCAGGTTCAAAGGCAGCCCTGGGGTCAAGTTTATCCTGAACATCTCCAAAACACACTTGGAGATCCTTGACTGTTTTTTCACTGGTGATCTTTTGATCACATCGTCGAGGAGACTAACTGTTAAGTTTTGTTATTATTCTTTTTGTTTCTTTCCAGTTGCATTCATATTAAGGAAATATCAACTACACTGAGTAAACAGAATGTATTATTTTTTTATTCCACTCCCACAGGTATATGGCCTGCTGCTCACCCTCCTACTGCTCGCAAGTGGAAGTTGACACTCACTCCCAGGCGGGGAGTCTTTGCATATCTGGGGATCTCAGATATGGGATGGTGGAGGGGCCCAAATTTTCAAACTACTGGTCGATCAATCGACCAAGGATGACTCACCTCCATCTGACCCACTTGGCCCTCCACTCCGAGAGGACAGGATGTGAAAGCTCTGAACAGTCATGATGCTCTCAATGATTTGTTCCGGTTGACCTTTGTGTCGGAGCTGGACATTGCCATCAATGGGCTTTCAAGTTTTTCGACTTGAGCAAGAGGGCAAAGTTCAGGTTGAAGGTCTATAAGCTCTGTGCCAGTACTGGCCCAGCAACAGGGTACACCTCTTGTTTCAGGATGTACACCAGGCAAGATTGTGGCGAACATGCTCTCATTAATGCAAGCGGTGTTTCATTTGATGGAGACTGGCAGCTTCTTTAGGCAGGAATACCAGCTGTTTGTGAACTGGTACACATTGCACGTCTCTTTCATATGTTGCAGGCATAATTGGTACAACTGGCCAGGTCCTAAAGTGAAAAGGGAAAGGGGTGATGTCACTATGTAGCGCAAGAGGGGGTTGCGGCCCTTTTTGGTAAGGAGCGCAACACCCCCCATACTGTCTACTGTCCTACCACAGCAAAAAGGGTAGGGAAAGCCGTAGGTTGCTGATTTCAAAACGGGATGAAAGGGGTGATATTGGGACAGTGGGGAGCTATACTCCAAAGTATGGTATGGAAAAGATCTTCCCACTGACATGCCATTTCCAAAAGCCGGGTGTCACTGTGGCCCGGGGGATAGAGGATTTTCAGAGGGCTCAGGGTGAGCCTTCTTGTCTGAGATTCTGGGGGGCTTCAGAGCTGGTGCCAATGCCCTCAGGAACTAAACTGCAACAAGACCACTTGTTGCAGAGAGTTGGGCCCTACAGCAGCAATGGCATGCTGTTACCGAAATCACTGACAGCAGAAAGAGAAGGTGCCCTTTGTGTTATAGGCATGAGGAATTCTGATTTTTAGAGATTAGCAAATTCCTTTAATTCCTAATTAATATTCATGAATAATTAGTAAAAAAAAAAAAAAAAAAAGTGTCTGATGTGAAGATAAATGTAAATTTATGAATTAAATAATTTTCTCTTGGTGTATCAAAGCAATAATACCTATCATTCTTCTCATTATACACATTACAAGATACTTCCAAGACAAAGATTCAGGACTTGTTTTTCTCTAATACCAATAAGGGTACATAAAATGCATACACCTTAAGTGTAATTAACCCGTTATATCCCGATGCACCGCAGCCTGTTTGTACACCAAAATATGGGAATTAATCTTACCCAAGTGGCAACTTTCCTAGGTGTGTGGTTTGTAGGCCCACATGAAAACATCACTTGTAGTATAAAGACTCCTTGCTTCCCCTTTTGGGTTTTTTTCCTCTTTTTTTTCTGAC
>NC_051390.1:17293201-17295701 GCF_015228065.2 Penaeus monodon
ACATGAATCACTAAGCTTTTTCTGGATCATTACAGTCTCCGCAATAGATGCCCATGGACCACGAGTGGGTTCGAAGCATATATTAGGAAACGTCAAGGAAGGTCTCAGCTGTTCCCCACCTGATCTTTGTTTATGTTCTTCCTCCCTCACTCAAGGCCAAGAGCTCTCTTTTTCCCTTTAACACAAGATCTAGTGCCGATTTCCCCGCAAGAATTCCTTCCTTGTGAACATGTGGAGACTTGGCTTATTTGCACGAGGTATTGGCATTGGGTATAGCGGCAGAGTAGAAGTTTTGATGGTAAAACGGGTGTAAAGACAATCAGCTGACTTGACCTCCTCCATTCCGATCCACGCCTGCTTGCCTTCCATTATATTTATATTCGCAGACATTAGTCTCGTGTTTTATCTTCCATAGAAGCAATTGCCCTATTAATCCACGGTAATTTGTGCTGCTAAATATAGCGTAAGTTTCCGCGTATACGGAGCTTACAAGCAAAGGTTTGTATAAATAGAATCCTCAGTATGATTAAGTGTTACTGAACCTTCTGTCCTTTTGGTTTAAAGTTGGGAATGGCGTACCACGTCGGAATAGTGGGTCTCGGCACCAGAACACGCGAACTTGAATCTGTCACTGGTGTTACTGCGTTACAAAGTCGGCTGCATTTGTATGGCCATTTATGTGTAATTGCTTCTTAATTATGATAATTTTACAATACAGTCATATTACCACATTCCTATAATTCTCTCTCTAACAGTAGATATATTATTTAATTGCGTTACGAGGGTATATTTTAGGATTTCATACATTGACACAATGGTTAAATCAGTATACAGTATACTGACAATATTATGTAATGGTATATTCCCAGTGCTGATATATAATGTAACTGTTAACAGGGGTACGTAATCTCCACAGTCCACTATCATAGCCGAAAAGAGGGCTTGGAAATGTTTAGAGTGGAAAGTAATATAATAAAGAACAATGTTATATGTTCGTAGCTTCAGCCGGTTTGCTAGATCGAGTTCAAGTAGCGTTCAATGTCTTGCACGTAGCGTAGCGTCGAGAACAAGTTTCACCTGTTGAAGTTACATTAGTTTGCATACTATTTTTCTTGGTCATTATACAACTCATGATATGTCTTTATATAACTATACCCAAAGGCTGTTTCGGCCTGTTCAGTACACCATATGGGCTTTCGGTTAGGCTTAGATGTATGTGTATGTATGGACGCATATGTGCGTGTGTGTGTTTACGTGTGATCGTGTACATTGACCCGGTGTGTGTGTGTGTGTGTGTGTGTGTGTGTGTGTGTGTGTGTGTGTGTGTGTGTGTGTGTGTGTGTGTGTGTGTGTGTGTGTGTGTGTGTGTGTGTGTGTGTGTGTGTGTGTGTGTTTATGTGTATGTATGGACCATATGTGCGTGTGTGTGTTTACGTGTGATCGTGTACATTGACCCGTGTGTGTGTGTGTTTATGTGTGTATCTATATATTTGTATATACACATACAATTATGTATATACATCTATATACATACATACATATATATACATATACATATATATATATATATATATATATATATACACACACACATATACATAGACATAGACATATATGTATATGCATACACATACACACACACACACAAACACACACACACACACACACACACACACACACACACACACACACACACACATATATATATATATATTATATATATATATATATATATATATATATATATATATATATATATATTATATATATATATATGTGCGCACATATATTTATATGCATATATATGTATGTATGTATGTATGTATGTATGTATATGTATATATATGTATATATATGTATATATATAAACATACATATATGCATAAATATAAACACATACACACACCACCACCAACAACAATAATGATAGTAATGATGGTAATGATAATAATAGTAATGATAATATTTCTACTACTACTACTACTACCACTAATAATAATAATAATAATAATAATAATAATAATAATAATAAAGCGCTGATGACAGCGTGTGTGTTTGCCGTTCTGTCTTGTGCGTAATGTACATGTTTTGCAAATGTTAGATTTCAATTCTTTTATTTACTGTTAGTCTGAGTTTTCTTTCTTTATTTCATAAGCAAGAATTGTTTCAAAGTGTTATAAAACTTTTTATCTCAGGATAATGGATAAGCCTCACCATAAAAATGTTTATCATGGAAATAAACATGTGTTTCAGACTCATTTGATCATATGCCAAATTTTACTGACTCGTTAATGACTCATACTCTGATGATCTCTTTTCGTTAGTCTCTGCTTTCCTTTTCTGTTTTTCCACTTAATCAGTTTCTGTGATATGGATCCTTGTTGGCTGCCTGGGTGAACTTTTGACTATTACACCTTATTTCATCTCCAACCCTAGCTTCTTATAAGTCACAGGAAACCTTCACGAAATCAAAATACCTCCCCTAAAACACATTAGGTCA
>NC_051390.1:17308201-17315701 GCF_015228065.2 Penaeus monodon
TTTGCAGAAAGGGATGCCACATCACTCATGAGGCTAACAGACAATGCCTCATCGCTCCAGGCAGAGGCAGTTGTCAACAGCCATTGTCAACAGCACAGATTGCGCAACGACATTTACCTCCTGCTTAGCATACCGCAGAGGATTCTTGCTTAATGTAGAAGAATCATTATAATCTGGGTCCTCAGAGGGATTGAGCTTGATGACAAGATAGCAGAAATTGGCAGGAATAAGCCCCCACGTCGAAAAATCTTTAAGCACAGGTCCACAGCCACAGGACAAGCCATTATCCTGCAACTACACAGAGAGAAAGTGAGAACTTCCCCCTTGGCAAGATAGTACTCAGCTGCCACAGACTCTCTACAACAGTTAACAGAGGTGCCGAAGTCATTCTTCACAGAATCAAACTAGTCAACCATTGCACATGACAAATTGTCGAGACATTTGACGATGCTGACAAATGTTGCAAGCACTGTGGCGAGGGTAATGCCACCCTTTTAAACTATTTACAGAGTTGCGAGCACACTCAATTTCTGAGACAGGGACCATCCATCACAGCCGCTGGGCAGGTGAGAAGATTATGCCTCTTACATCGTGGCGGCTGGAGCGTCTGCTGGCAATCCGGCCACCACGGTAAGAATTCAGTGATGATGAAAAAATCAGCTGAGATAGCTATAAATAGCTGATATAGACTGGGCCAAGCTAACCTTCGCAAATTTCACAGAAGTGAACTAAACTGTATGTGTGTGTGTTTGTGTGTGTGTGTGTGTGTGTGTGTGTGTGTGTGTGTGTGTGTGTGTGTGTGTGTGTGTGTGTGTGTGTGTGTGTGTGTGTGTGTGTGTGTGTGTGTTCAGACTTTATACATTATATATCTGAGAAATTAATTTTTCTCAAGAAATAAAAAATATACATTTTCCCCACAAGATCGTTCTCAGACACTGTACTATAAACACCCTGAATACAAATATTTAGAGTGGCACTGCTTATGGTGACAACTATTTGGTACAGTGGACTAAAAGAGGGAGAGGGGGGCAGATGAAAATATGAGGGTATGCCGTATGGGCGACTAAATGTGTCCTTAAACAAATCACATTTTTTAAAGCTTTCCTCTATACCGAAAAGAATGTTATCTTCAATCCGGTGTACTACAGTCAGGGAATTGAGTGCATAAACGTGAATATATTGATGACCATGTTATAGATAAAGGTTTTACTTGACAAAACATTTGATAAACATTTTGACGAACAAATGACCCCCTTTGGACGCGGAAAACTTCAAGCATGATTTTTTACAACACATGATGGATTAGAGCTGTAATTCGTATCTTAATAATAAAAGGTTACAATGTATATTGTATGGTATATTTGGCCTTTTCCTGGTAATGAAAAATTGTGAGAGAGAGAGAGAGAGAGAGAGAGAGAGAGAGAGAGAGAGAGAGAGAGAGAGAGAGAGAAGAGAAGAGAAGAGAAGAGAAGAGAAGAGAAGAGAGGGAGAGAGAGAGAGAGAGAGAGAGAGAGAGAGAGAGAGAGAGAGAGAGAGAGAGAGAGAGAGAGAGAGAGAGAGAGAGAGAGAGAGAGAGAGAGAGAGAGAAAGAGGGGAGGGAGACACACACATAAAGGTAGAATTAGTGTGAAGAGAATGATTTAGTGGATTATATCACTATCTTCCTAGTAAATGTTTAATATTTTCCCAAGAAAGAAATGAACACTGTTGATTCAGCTTTCATTAGAAATACATATACCAAAGATATCATAGATTCCCAATAGCATCAGTCATAAGCTGGCACGCTCTACAATCTCTTATATGCATAGACCTGATAAATATTGCATAACAACATCCGGCATTCAAGAATTTTCCAGAAATTCTTGAACATTCTGGAGGCAATTCCCGTTTTCTTTATAAGCAACATTCACTACGATCTTGTATCAGTGAAGACACGACCTTCGATAAAATAGCCACGGCACCTTTAATCTACACTATATTGTCATTTTTGTGAAAAGCGGAAGGTAAGTGACGTGCTTAAATTTCAATTGAGTATTTTTGTAATCAGTATAGCACGTTTTTTCTAAGTGTCAAAGGTAATAAGGCGAGAAAAAACACATGGTAAAGGTTGCAGCGCTGAGGTGTTGGCCAGTTGGAGTAGTTCCGGACTTACTCGAATATCATTTTTTATCGAATATCTCTTACTTCCCGCAGTGGTACTTAGACATCTCAAATTCTTCACAGACCACCTGTAACAATGTCAGACAGTGGAGATAACCAGGATTCCCGACGGCTTCGAAATATGCAAGGGCTCCTGAACTTCTGCACGGAGATCACAGCTCGCGAGGACACCACAGCGCCTTCGCAAATTAGTGGGATGGATCCTGAGGTGAAGACATCTGAATAATTACTTTAATGCCGTTTGAACTGGGGAAATTCGGGTGTTAATGTTCTTTACCAGTTTTGAATACCATGTAGCTAAATGTATTGATTTACTCTTATGAATTTTAAGATTATTTTCTTGTGGGTTGTGAAAATATCTACATAAATCTTGCCAGTTTATCTATATTAGATTTAGACACATGTCAGGGGTGCCAAATTTTCTTTTTTAGCCCATGCAAAGTGCCAAAGGATGGAGGTCACATCTGTTATTTGACATTGGGCCTTTGCCATTTCTGGGTTGGCCATAAAATTGTGGGCCTTCCATAACTAATTATAGAAAATTTCGGGTGAATTTAGATAGAACCATTAAATTTACGAGAGGTAAACCCTCCTTGAAAATCACCGTGAGCAAATTGGTAATACTTATCCTTTAAAATCTTCTGATTTTTGAATTATGTAAACTATTTGATAGTATGGAGTTGGCTCTGTTGTTATGAATGTAATTAAAATGATGTAATTTTTACTGTACAGCGCCGTGCCTTTCTGGAGGAAGCGCTGTCAGGAATGACCATGAATGTGGCCAAATTGCTTGCTGAATCGGTTCAAAAACTTTTAAGTGAAGCTGTTACAATGCCAGAGGAGGATGTAACAGAACAGGAGGAAGCAATTCTGCAAATTGAAGAACATGTGGATGACCTGAATCATGCAATGGGTAATTGTTCAGAAAATAATTACTGAAATTTTATTTTATGCAGATTATTATTGCTGTGTCAAAATACATGAAAAACTGTACTAATTATATATGTGATACAGATGCCTATCAGTAATATTAATTTTCATTTCAGACTTCTATAAAATGGGAGGATTTCCAGCTTTACTGAGATGTTTGAATTCTCCCCATGCAAGTCTTCGAGTTGGAGCTGCTGGATTGATTGGTGATATATGTCAGAATAACCTAGTGTGCCAAGAAAGTATGCTTTCTCTAAAGGCAATCCCTCCTCTTCTTGAAATGATGGACACTGACACAGATAAACAAGCACGAATAAAAGCTTTATATGCCATTTCATGTAAGTAATGATTCAGATTTACCTCCTTGTACTTTTTTTTAAAGGTATATACTATATTAGTATTACAGACAAAAATCTTTAATTACATAGTTGTTACAAAAATACCTTCAATTGCTAAAGAATTTGCTGCAGGATAAAACTGGAATATATTGAGGAAATAATTAATTTACTGTTTAAGGAATAAACAACTGGATAATTGTTAATAAATTACAGGTCTTATCAGAGATTTTCCAAAAGGTGAAGAAAGTTTCTTGAAAGCAGACGGCCTCTCCTATTTAATGCGTTCAATGCAATCAGGCATAGAGAAGTTAATTGTGAAGTCAACATTCCTGTTAAATAACCTTGTCAGAAACAATGAGTCGTATATTGGTAAGTCTTCTTGTCGTTCACTATTGTTATGTTAGTTTATTAAATTGTTGTTTAGATACACATACATATTTGATTAGTCTAGTATATATTTTCTTTGAAATTATCATTAATTATTTTTTTTTTGTTTTTATTGCATCTGATAAGAATTGACAAACTTGAACACAAGTAATTGATTCTTATTTTCTAATATATTCTTGTCAATTACTATGTCTATTCATCTCCATTTTTATTGTATCTGATGAGTAACTCTCACAAGTTTAAAATGTCACATTTTTATTATGTTTCTCTAATAGCAATGTTTTATTTTATCTGTGCAAACCATATTGTGTAGATTTTTGTTTATAGGTTTAGATATAGTTATAGATGTACACATATATTTAAAAAAATATTTTTTAGGTTAAATCTGAGTTTATTAAAAGTTAAGAAAAGTTGGAATTTTTGGAATACAAGGAAATTATGTGGCATTTGTACCCTTGGTGTGTGTATATATAGAGAGAACAAAATTACTTTTAAATTATAAGTAGTTACAAAACTTATCTCTGTTATTAATATTGTAGAAATTGAGATGTAAAACGAAAAAGCTATATGGAGATTCATGTATCTAAAACCATATTGTCATTTTTTTTACATTTCAGACACTGTTCTCTCTATGGGATATGTTGAACAGTTAGCAATAATTCTTGGCAATGAAGACACAGACAACATTTCCCGAGAGCATTGCACTGCGGCAGTCTATGGGTTGGCATCGTCTTATCCACAGGCTCTTCAGGATGCTCTAAGACCAGAATTGGGTCTACCACAGCTTCTGCGATCAAGATTAAGTACAATTAGTGGGAAAGAGGAATTTCAGGTAAGTTGTTTTGAAGTAAAATTGCAAAAAATTATTGTCTTTCAACTGGCAGCATAAGTAAAGAAGTTGACATTGCTTTGAAAATCAGATGTTTCTCTTTTGGGCATGATTCCTAAGAATACTCTTTTTTTCCGAAGCAAAGATGTTCTTGATAAGTGATTGTTGGTGTCTGTCAGATTAAAGTTGGTAATCTTTGCTAATTCATTGGATGCTGATAATAAATATTGTAAATACAGGTATTTTATTTACACATTCAGTATTTTGGTAATTATTACAAACCTCACACTTGTATCTTTACCTCAGTTCTAAAAATATAAACTAACATTTTCAATTAAGAGTGCACAGAATATTATTAAATTTACTGTCTTTCTTTTCTTTCAGGAAGAGGAGAATCATATTCATGATTTGCTAAATCTCTTTCAACAAGGGGATGATGATGATGAACACAGATAGCTGTTATATTTGTAAGGATTACTAGAAATAAAAATTCAATTTTATGAACTTTTTATTCAAACAGTTGCCATGTAAAAGGAGGCCTTTTAGAGCACTAGCATCTGTCACATCTTTTGTGCTAATCTGAGATCTTTTATAAAATGTTTATGTTTCATTTTATTAGCATATTTGTAGATGGTATGTGCAGTGAAGTGCAGACTTTTCTGTATATTATAGTAGCAACACAAAATACTCAATTGTTTTTTTAGACACTGTATTTGTAATACCTGTATGTCATTTTCACTTGTAGTTTAACCCTTTCCCAATGGGTAGTATTCATAGTGGCTCTGGCCCCGCTGCAGGGGGCTCATATCGTCACCCTAGCAAGTGCGACCGCTCATGCCCAATACCAGCATCCCTTGCCTTTTCTTTGTAATACTAAGAGCCTTTGTTGTATTTTCATTATTATTATTTTCTAAGGTCTCTATTTGCCGTATTTCCTGATAAGTCAAGACTGTAGGATATTTTTGTTGTTATATAGATGCCATAGTCTCCAGCTCTTATTGTCTGAATAAAATTAGCAGTGTGTGGTATCATGGGGTTGAAACCGTAGGTTTTGTTTTAATTTTTTATTTGTAATTTTTTTCAAGTTATTTTATAAGATAAACTTTAGTTTTAACAGGTTTATATCATCACTTCCATATAGATATAATTTTTATGTTCAGTGTTTTTATAAATATGTTATTTTTTTTTTTTTTTTTTTTTTTAACCAAAATACATATCGGTATTTTCACGTGGTTTTACATATCACTTCGTGAATACTATATAATATCTCTGGCCAATGTAGTCGATTACCAACGTAATTTTTTTGACGCTAACCTCGGAAGCCCGAGAAGCCTTTCTGAAATGCATAGTATAAGAAAAATGAGAAAAAGTGTTAAAAACTACTTATCACATCTTCAGTGGCAAAAAAACATTTTGCCATAATTGTAACAAAACAAACTCATGGCATGGCTATACATACACAATGGCATGTACGTACATGCCACCGGCAGATAGTCCAGGCATGCCATGGCATGTACGTAAATGCCACCAGTCGGGAAAGGGTTAAGAGAGATTTCGAAACATTTTAAATATAGAATGTTTTCTCTATTATGTTAGTATGTTGGTAGAAAAGCAATCCATCAGAATTTTTTTTTTTCTGGAGATGTTTATGTAAATGGATTAGGAAAGATTCAATGACTGGATCAGGATTTGCCATTTTATGTGACAGTGATTGCAAATGTACAAAATGAGTAATTGTCATATGATCTTTCAATTTTATATATGAATTACATTACGAAAACTGGATTTGTACAAACTATAAAAAGAATGGAGCCAAAGATGAACATCTGGATTATTGGTAGTATTCCCAGGTAAAGATAATTTGTAATTTTTGAAGTGAATCTGTGAAAATAGAGTAGGTGATTATACCTAAGGAATATATCTTCGACAACAGCTCTTACTGAAAATATTTTTTTTTACTGTTTAGAATGATAATTATAAATTAAGACTTTCAGTATCATGCTTTTCTTAACCTAGAAATGAAAGGAGAAAATAGATGAAGTATGTATATTGAAACCACAGATATCTTGGATATACTCTAACATTAAACATTGATAAGGTCAGACAAGTATCTGTTAATGTTTACAAAGTAAAATATTTGTGTAGAGAAACCATTGTGGTAAGAGAGACTGCTGAAAAAAAGTGCAGATGTGCAGAAAAATATCACCAAGTTAGGTATTAGCATTATTTATTTTTGCTCACATAAGATATACATTCTTTGCAGCTTCTTTGTTTCCAGTAGTTTATTCTCTATTTAAAAAAAAATCAGTGAACTACAATTCATAGTTATGTTCTTTTTTGTAAATTTATAGGAAAAGGAATGAGCTTGCTTCAGTTTAAAAGACCCCAATCATTTCCATCAATGCTTTTATGAGAATATGACCATTCTCATCTAATATTCATTAACACAAAGGAAATGCAGAGTAAGTTTGGTTGATAAATATGAGTTGAATAAAATACTGTTGGAAGAAAGCAAACAGTTAACTATTATAATTCAAGGAATATGGTCAAATTCATTAAGGTTTGTCAAAGACAATATAAGTGCAAAGTAGAATGGGTAGATAGTGAGAAAGAACTTTTCTTCATTCTCACCTTAATCCAGAATTGCAACATTTACAGCAAATTACCTGCACAAAGAGGCAAATGAATACAAAATTGGAATATAATCTCCTATCACATTAAATCTTCTTTTTCTTCATTTTGGTAACATTCAACTTTAATATGGGTAGCCTTATACAATTTAAAATTACAGTGATGAATATGAAGTTTTTGTAATAAAACTGTTATTTTCAGATAAGTGGTATGATAATGGAAATG
>NC_051390.1:17323201-17325701 GCF_015228065.2 Penaeus monodon
TACACATATATACAATATATACTATGAAGATATTATAGTATAATTTTATATTATATGTATAATATATATATATTACATATAGTACAATATATATCTATATACAGATAATGATATATAATAAATTATTCATATGATAGATATATAAATGTATCTATTATAATGTATTCTATATGATAGATATAATATATATGATAATATAATATAACTATATATATATATATGATACTATATATATATCAATATATACATATGTATATATATATATATCTATATATAATATATACTATATACTATGTAAGTATATTATAGTATATATATATATAGTATACATATATATTATATATACGTATAATATATATCTATATACGTATACATATATTATATATAATATACGTATATCATATACTATTAATATATACGTATACTAATATATATATACGTATACTATATATAATCAATAGATCATATATATATATAACGTATACATATATGTATTATTACGTATACATATATATATACATATATCGTATACATATATATAGATATATATCGTATACATATATATATAATATATCGTATACATATTATATATAGAATATACGTATACATATATATATATATATACGTATACATATATATATACATATATCGTATACATATATATATACATATATCGTATACATATATATATAGATATACGTATACATACATTATATATAATACGTATACATATTATATAGACTATACATATAGTCATAAACGTATACTACTAATTATATATATACGTATACATATATATATATGTATACGTATATATATATATATGTATACGTATATATATATATATGTATACATTATATATATATGTATACGTATATATATATATATGTATACGTATATATATATATGCTATATATATTAGTATATATATATATATATATGTATACGTATATATATATAATATATGTATACGTATATTATATTAATATGTATACGTATATATATGATATATATATGTCTATTATATAATATATATGATACGTATATATATTATATATGTATACGTATATTTACTATATATATGTATACGTATATATATATATATATGTATACGTATATATATATATATATGTATACGTATATAATATATATATGTATACGTATATATATATATATATGTATACGTATATATATATATATATGTATACGTATATATAATATATATGTATACGATATATATATATATATATGTAACGTATATATATATATGTATACGTATATAATATATGTATACGTATATATATTATGTATACTACAGATATATAATATATAGATATACATATATATATATACATAATATATATCATATATATATATACATATATATATGTATATATATATATATATATGTATATATATGTATATATATATATATATATATATATATATATATACATATATACATATATACATATATACATATATACATATATACATATATACATATATATATATATATATATATATATATATATATATATATACATATTTAATGCCTTAATAGTATTTATCTATATGAATGAAAATTAAAGCTTAGCAACTATTTTAAACAAAACAGGTGCCCTATGACTTTTTAGTAATATAATGGCAATTAGCAACCCTCGTATTCATCCTCAAAGATTATACATTATAATAAAGGAGGTAACTTTACCTGGAAATAATCCCAAACTCTTTTTCCTGCAAGCCCTGCCTTGTGCCTCTCTTTGATTCTCTTGTACGTTGTAACAAGATTATTCCATTTGCTCCGTATTTTTTCAATTGATAAGTTATACCCATATGATCTAAACTCTTCTTGGATCTCCCTGTACACTTGATTTCTTTCCTGCCTACATGATGTAAACTTGTCAAATCTGTCACGGATGCATTCAATTAAGAGTAAGGTAGCATTGTGGTTGAAGTCTTCTTCTGCAACACAGGTAAAGAGATTATTGTAAAAATATAATGAGAGAATTCAGAATATAAAGAAAATTAAATTTGGACATGTATTTAATTAAAATGTAAAAAGGTTTAATTCAGTATTTGTATGTACCTCCTTCCTCAACATGGTATTCACCCACAGCTGAGAGGAACCTCTGTGTAGCATAGGCCTGATCTGAAAAATAATATATACAGTCAACCAACACTAGATCAGGCATTTTATGAAAAATTCAGTAAACATCTAACTTCATTACAGTTACAACATACATCCATTGTATACAAAACTGACACCAACACAAAAGTAGAAATAATATCAACAGTTCTTAAGGATAAAGATGTTATTTACAAGAGACTCATACCTCAGATTAAGGACTATTAATAGCTTATAAAGTTTTCTTATTAATTCATTATTACTAGAATATATATAGAAATCTTAATTTCTTACTCACAAATATTATTAGAATTGCATGTATTCAATCAGCCAGTAAGTCAATACTAAACAGGTCACAATGCTACGACCATC
>NC_051390.1:17330274-17345274 GCF_015228065.2 Penaeus monodon
CTTTTTTCTTAGGAAGGTTTCATTGAATTATGTGTAAAGTGGAAATCACAATTCTTTGGTATGTCAAGACAATAGAGATTTATTCAACATAAATTCAAATTATCTTTGAGCACAGAGATGAAAATAATGGTAGTATATCAAAAACAAAATGATGATTACTTCTGTAAAATGTAGGTGTAAATAACTGCATTACTGTAAGTTTGCAAAGATGTAGCAAGTATTATAAAAGAATTTCACTTCACTGAAAAGAATAATAATCTTACTGGCTTTCTGGAATACTTTTCTTGTCCATTTATATTTCATCTGTCATAATATTGATAAAAGCAAATTGTGTTACATTATTCATTATGGAATTGATGGTATTTAATATTTTAACAGTGATTTATATTTATAAATTATACTTGTTATTATAACAGGAGTGGTTGAACTTGTAGCTGCAGTATCAGGAAAATTACTGAGTTTTCTGTTTACAAAATATCAGAATATATTTGTCACCAAAATACTTCCACTATTAACCAGTATATAGGCTTTGGCACTTCTGTATAACATTTTCCATGTTATAAAAAAATATTTTTAAATGAAATGTTTACTACATAAATAAACATCATTTACTACCTTTTTGTAAGACTTCAAGAATAACATCTTGTTTCTTTAAAAGATCTAGTTGTGTTTTAGCAATTATTTCTAATTCTTTTCCTATTTTTTGTAAAGCTCTCACTTTCATCCTGTCCCTCTTCTCTTTTCTTCTCTTATATTCATCTTCTTTAACTTCCTTCTCTTTCATTTGGTGAAAATATTGCTCCATCATCTCCTGTCTCTTTTCCCCTCGGTCTGCAATCTGTTCTTGACCCAGCATTGAATCTGAATGCTTCCTTTTCAATTCCTGCGTACTAGATGTAGAGGGAATTGAGATTGTCGTGTGTGTCACGGGTGAGCAGGCAAGGGGCGGTGAAAAGGAGGGTTCTGGAGATACAGAGATTTTTTGGAAAGTGTGTGTGCCAGATGATTGTTGCTCATTCTTCTCCAACTTTCCGGTGAGGAGTGACAATCCAGCTGGTCCTGAGGCTTCGTAAGTAGGGCTGAGGAGATCATCTAAGGGCTGCAAGAATTCATTATAATAACAGTAAGAAATAAATCAAAACAATCATGATGCATTCTCTGAAAAAGATGGTGTAAATATTTTTTTTTTAACCGAAGAACAAATATAGTAGTAGTTGTATGTAAAAGAATTATACAACACTCATTGGGTAATGCATATTGTTTCTCAAAAAATGTATTAGCTCACTGTAAATTAAAAGCACATATATATACATATATATATACACATATATATACACTATATATACATATATATACACATATATAATATATACATATATATATACATATATATATACAAATATATACATATATATAAAACATATATATATTAATATTATATATCCATTATATATATAACATATTAAAATATAAAAAAATTTTTTTAACCAAAATATTATATACAATTAATAAAACCTATTATATACATAATAATCCCATATATATATACAATATAATAAAAATATATTATAAATATTATATACAATATATATATAAATATATATATACAATATATAATAAATATATATATCAATAATATAATAAATAATATATAAATAAAATTATAAATATTATAATATATATACACATATATATAACATATATATATACAAATTATTATACAAAATATATATATAACATATTATATACAAATTATATATAACAATATAATAAAATAATATAAACATATATATAACATATATAAAACCCATATTATATACAATATATATACAAAAAAATATTAAAAAATTATAAATAAAAACATATATTACATATATTTTACATATATATATACAAATTATACATATATATACATATATTTTAAAATATATATATTACATATTATATACATATATATATACATATAATACATATATATACTTTATATATACTTTTTAAATCTATAAAATTTATATATACATTTTAAATATATATAAAATATATAATAAAAAAAATATTAAATATTTTATACATATATATCCCATAAATTACTTTTTATATCATAATATAATATAAAAACTATATATAAATATATAATAAATATATATACATATATATACATATATATAACATAATAATAATATTTTAACAATATTAAATATATATAAAATATATATACATATATATAAAATATATAAAAAATTTTCTATACATAAAATATAATATAATACATATATAAACATTAATATATACATATATTTTCATATATATATATATATATCTCATATATATACTATATATACATAAATATACATATTTTATAAATTATTACATATTTTAAAACATTTTATACATTATATATAAAAATATATTTTTTTAACAATATATTCATATAATAAAAAAATAAAAAATAATTACTTTATAAAAATTACTATATATATCAATATATACCTTATATATACAATATATACTATATAAAAATTTAAAAAAATATAATATATATACATATATTAACATTTTTCTAAATACATATATATATACTATATATACATATATATATAATAATAACATATATATATACATATTTTACATTATAAAAATACATATTAAAAATACTAAATAAAATACATTTTAATATATATATATACATATATAAAACATATATATTACTTTTTAAAAAAATAAAAACATATAATATACAATATTACATAAAAATATTTTACATATATATACAAAATTTAAAATAAAAAAATTTATATACATATAATTATAAAATAATATAAATCATTTTACAATATTTACATATTAATACATATATAAACTATAAAAATATATTACTAATATTTTAAATTTAACAAAAATATTACATATACAAAAATTATATTACTAAAATAAATATTTAATATAATATACATATATTTACATATAAAAAATAATACAATATAAAAAATTATATTATACATATATTTTACAATAAAAAAATTATATATTTTTACTATTAATATACAATATATATACATATAAAAATAAAAACATTAAATATATTTACATATAAAAAATAAAAACATATATATACATAATATATACATATTATAATATACATTTTGAAATATAAAAATATATATACATATATTAAATTTAAATATAAAATATAAATAAATTACATATTATAAATTAAATACATATTTAAATATAAAAAATATATATACATAAAATTATCATATTATATCATAAATAATATACATATAATAACATATATTAAATCTTTTAAATATATATACATATATTACATTATATAACATAATATATACTATATTAAACATATAAAAAATATAAATATATATACATATTTTAAATTTATACATAATATTACTATAATAAAATTTATATATCATAAATATAAATATATATATACTAATATATACATTTTTAACATATATATATACATATATAAAATAAAAAATATATAATAATAAAACAAAAAATATATATACAAAAATTATATATAAAATTTTTAAAATATACATATAAAACATATTATATACATAAAAAAATAATACTTAATATACATATAATAAAATATTTATTATACATATATAATAAAAAAATAAAATATAATAATTTACTATATATATACAAAAATATATATACTATAAAATAAATATTTATACATATAATATAATATTTTATATTTAAATAAAATATAATTTTAAAAATAAAATTTTATAATATAAAAATATTAATATAATAAATAAAAATATTAATTAAAAAAAATAATATATTTTTTTTACATATAAAAAATACATATTATATAATAAAATTATATATTAATATATGTATATATATATTTATATATATATATTTATTAAATATATTTTTAAATAATATATAATATATAAAATTTTTAAAATTTTTATAATATTTATATATAATATATATAAATATATTTTAATATATTATATAATATAATATATGTATATATATATTATTATATATGATTTTAATATATATGTAAAATATATATTTATTATATATTTAATATATATGTATATTTTTAAAAAGTATATTGTATATATAGTTTTGGTAATAAAAATTGTAAAATTATTATATATATTTTTTTTAAATATATATTGTATATATATATTATTATAGTATATATATATTTTTATAATATGTATATATATATGATATATATATTATATATATATGTTATATATATATTTATGTTATATTATATAATATGGAAAATAATATTGTATATTTTTATTTATATTATTTATATATATGATATTATAGTATATTTTATGTTATTTTATTTTATATTAATGTATATATATTTTAAAGATATATTATATATATATGTATAAATTATGTATTTTAAATATATATGTATAATATTATATATTGTATATTTTAATTAAAAAATAAAATATATATGTAATAATTTATTATATGTTAATATTATATATAATGATTTTAATATTAAAATATATTATTATATATATGTATGATATATATGTATAAAAATTTTTATATATATATTAATATATATTAATATTATTAATTAATATATTATATTAATATTTTAAAATTTATATTTATAATTATGGGGAAAGAAAATATAGTAAATAATTTATATATATGTTATAATATTATATATATAGTATATAAAATTGGTTATAAAATTATATATATATGATAATATATTTTATAAGTTATATTATATATATTGTAATATTATGTTAATATAATATTGTTTTATATATTATAAAAAATTTTAATATTTTATTATAATAAAATTTTTAATATAGTATAATTTATATTATGTATAATATTTTATATATATAGTATATGTATTTTATATTTTTGTATATTTGTTATATATATATGTATATATAGTATATATATGTAAAATAATATTATATATAGTATATATAATGTTATATATTTTTTATATATATATTTATTTATGAAATATAATATTGTATATATATGTATATATATATTATTTTATATGTAATATTAGTATATTTGTATTATATATGTATATATATATGTTATTATATGTATATATAGGATATATATATGTATATATTATGTAATATATATGTATATAAATTTTTTTATATGTATAATTTTATGTATATATATATGATAATATGAAATATATATTTTAATATTATGTATTATATGTATATTTTGTATTTTATTTTAAATTATTAAATATGGAAATTTTATATGTATATATATGTTATAATTTGTAAAATTGTTTTTAAATAAAATTATTTTTTTATATTTTTTAATATATTAAAAAGGTATATTTTTATGTATAAATTATTTTATTTTTATATTGTTATTTATTTTATATATGTATATTTTATGTATATATTTTAAATTATATGGAAAATATATGTATATATATTTTTATATATATTATATTTTGTTAATTAAAAAATGTATTTTATATATTTTATTATTGTAATATTTTGTTATATATTTTTATTATATTTTTTATATTATAGTATATGTTTATATGATATAATTTATAAAATTAAATATTATGTATTATATTTTTATATTTATTATAGATAATTATATTATTGTATATATAATTATTATATTAATATATGTATATATAGTATATATATTATATATGTAATATATGTAATATTGTATATTATATTATTATATGTATATAAAATTTGTTATTTTATGTATATATTTTTATTTTTAAAAATATAGTAATAATATATTTATTATATTTTTTATATTTTTATGTATTTTTAAATTTTAATGTAATGTATTTTATATTATATTTATGTATTTTAAATATTTTTTTATATATTTATTTATTTTTATGTATATATATATGTAATATATTTTAATAATGTAAATATAGAAAATTTTTGTATAAAATTTATGTAAAAATTTTTAATTATTTTATATATATTATGTATAATATATTTTTTAATATATATATTAATTTATATATGTTATTTTTAATAATTTTTTGGTATATATATGTTTTTGTAATATATTTTGTATATAATATTTGTATATAATATTTTGTATATAATATTTTTTTTTGTAAAATATATGTTTGTATTATTGTTTATATTTATTTGTAATATATGTTTATTTTATAATTATTATATATATATTTTGTATATATATTTTTTTTTTAATTATATATTTGTATATTATATGGTATATATAAAATTATATAAAATATGTTTAGGTTATATTTTGGTTTATATAGAAATTTTGTATATATATTTTTAAAAATTTAATATTGAATAAAATTTATATTGTATAAAAAAATATATGTTATTTTTAAAAAAGTTTAATTATATATTGTTATTATATATTTTGTATATATTTATGTATATTTTTATATTGTTTTATATATTTTGTTAATAAATTTTATTTTTTTTTTATATTGTTTTATAGGGGTTATATATATATTGAATAATTTTGGTTTAAGTATATATATGTTAAATTTTTATAGTTTGTATATATTATGTTATATATATATGGTTATATATATTTTATATTATATTTTTTATTATATATGTTTATATATGTATTTTGTATATATTTTTTAATTTTGGGGATAATAATTGTTATATTTTTATTAATATATATTTTTTTATATATATGTGAATAATATGTTTTTTTTAAAATTATGTTTATATAATTTTTTGTTTATATATATGTTAAAAATATTTTTTAAATTGGGTTAAATTTGTAATATATATGGTTATAATATGGGTTTATATATATATTTTGTAATATTTTAATTTGAAATATATATGTTAATATATATATTTTTGTATTTTTAATGATATTTTGGGTTTTATATATATTTTGTTATTTTTTTTATGTGTATAAAATTTTGGGGTTAATATATATTTATATATATAGGGGTTAATATAAAAATTTTTTTGAAATTTAAAATTGTAATATATATTTTAATATAATATGTTATATATTAGTGTATATATATTTGTATATTTTAATTGTATATATAATTTTATATATAATTTTGTATATATATGGTTATATTATTGTTTTTATTTTTATATTTGTTTTTTTATTTGTATTATATATGTTTATATAAAATGTTATATTATATGTGTATATAATTTTGTTATATATATTTTGTTTTATGTATATATTGTATATATATATTTGTATAATATATTGTATAATATTGTTTTATATTAAAATTTGTTTTTAATATTATTTTGGGTATATATATTGGTATAATATATGTGTATAATATATAGTGAAATATATATATTTGTGTATATATAAAATTTGTATATATATATGTGTATATATATATGTGTATATATATATGTGTAATATATATGTGTAATATATATGTGTATATATATATGTTTTTATATTATATATGTGTATATATATATGTGTATATATTATGTGTATAAATATATGTGTATAAATATATGTGTATATATATATGTGTAATATATATATGTGTAATATATATATGTATGTATATTATATATGTGTATATGATATATGTGTATATATATATGTGTATATATATATGTGTATATATATATGTGTATATATATATGTGTATATATATATGTGTATATATATATGTGTATATATATGTATATATATGTGCTTTTAATTTACAGTGAGCTAATACATTTTTTGAGAAACAATATGCATTACCCAATGAGTGTTGTATAATTCTTTTACATACAACTACTACTATATTTGTTCTTCGGTTAAAAAAAAATATTACACCATCTTTTTCAGAGAATGCATCATGATTGTTTTGATTTATTCTTTACGTTATTATAATGAATTCTTGCAGCCCTTAGATGATCTCCTCAGCCCTACTTACGAAGCCTCAGGACCAGCTGGATTGTCACTCCTCACCGGAAAGTTGGAGAAGAATGAGCAACAATCATCTGGCACACACACTTTCCAAAAAATCTCTG
Organism: Penaeus monodon; assembly: GCF_015228065.2. Classification (NCBI taxonomy): domain Eukaryota; kingdom Metazoa; phylum Arthropoda; class Malacostraca; order Decapoda; family Penaeidae; genus Penaeus; species Penaeus monodon. Next base: position 17,338,296 of record NC_051390.1, read on the forward strand.
TATCTCCAGAACCCTCCTTTTCACCGCCCCTTGCCTGCTCACCCGTGACACACACGACAATCTCAATTCCCTCTACATCTAGTACGCAGGAATTGAAAAGGAAGCATTCAGATTCAATGCTGGGTCAAGAACAGATTGCAGACCGAGGGGAAAAGAGACAGGAGATGATGGAGCAATATTTTCACCAAATGAAAGAGAAGGAAGTTAAAGAAGATGAATATAAGAGAAGAAAAAGAGAAGAGGGACAGGATGAAAGTGAGAGCTTTACAAAAAATAGGAAAAGAATTAGAAATAATTGCTAAAACACAACTAGATCTTTTAAAGAAACAAGATGTTATTCTTGAAGTCTTACAAAAAGGTAGTAAATGATGTTTATTTATGTAGTAAACATTTCATTTAAAAATATTTTTTTATAACATGGAAAATGTTATACAGAAGTGCCAAAGCCTATATACTGGTTAATAGTGGAAGTATTTTGGTGACAAATATATTCTGATATTTTGTAAACAGAAAACTCAGTAATTTTCCTGATACTGCAGCTACAAGTTCAACCACTCCTGTTATAATAACAAGTATAATTTATAAATATAAATCACTGTTAAAATATTAAATACCATCAATTCCATAATGAATAATGTAACACAATTTGCTTTTATCAATATTATGACAGATGAAATATAAATGGACAAGAAAAGTATTCCAGAAAGCCAGTAAGATTATTATTTTTTTCAGTGAAGTGAAATTCTTTTATAATACTTGCTACATCTTTGCAAACTTACAGTAATGCAGTTATTTACACCTTCTATATTTTACAGAAGTAATCATCATTTTGTTTTTGATATACTACCATTATTTTCATCTTTGTGCTCAAAGATAATTTGAATTTATGTTGAATAAATCTCTGTTGTCTTGACATACCAAAGAATTGTGATTTCCACTTTTACACATAATTCCTAATGAAACCTTCCATAAGAAGAAACATAGATAGAAGAATGAAAAATATGCAATAAATATTGACCAAAATGAATGTGCAGAAGAGACCCCATATATATTTTGCAGTTATTTTCAATAATGTATTGATTGTTCCCTACAAAAATGCTATAAAATATACCTGGAGATTAAAAATATAATATCTAGTCTTTTATCTCTAACTGCTGAAAGATACCTGTAAGAACTGCAGTAAGATAATTAGCTGAAAATCCAGACACTGAATACAATGAAAGAAATATTTGGTCTTCCGAGAAAATAAAATTGTCATTACTAAAAATTTGATGAAAAAAGTATTTTGATTTCTGAGAAAATAATACTGATTAGCTTACTGGGAAAAAAAGAAAGAAAGAAAAAGAAATGAAAGAAAGAAAGAAAGAAAAAAAAAAGCATTTTCATAGTTAACCTTTTATTGTCAAGCATTATACAGTGCAAATATAGAATAAATGCATAAATATATAACTTGGAAACTGGAGAATTATATAAATGAGGCAGCAATTGCATTACGTTTTGCTTCTCCTGCTAGGTTTATCTGGTAGTCACTGCAAGGTCTCCGTGGGGGAAAAGGAAGATCTTCTTCTTCAATATTTACAGGTTCTGTGTCAGTGTTCTCTAGACACATATTATGAAGAATGCAGCAAGCCTTGATAGCAACACTGCACTGTGCAAGGTGCTGCATCAGTAATAATCTCAGACGTCTAAATCTACCTTTTAGTAGACCAATGGCTTTAGATATTACCATGAAACCAGAAAAATGCTTACTATTATAAAGTCTTTCCTTTCCTGTCTGGTATCCTGTCTCATCAAAAGGGGTCATAACAGTCTCGGACAAGGGGAAACCAGCATCTGCTAGGATGTGGTAACAATAAACTTTGTCACTCAGACGATACTCCAGTGGTAAGAGAGAGTGTGGATCATCCTGGAACGCTTCATACAGTTCACTTCTTCTAAAAACATCAGCATCATCAAAGGTTCCTGGATGACCTACATTTACATATGTAAACCTACACTCATGATCACACACTGCTAAAAGTGTAGTACAGTAAACATTCTTCTCATTCATATATGCCTCAGGTTCTTCAACATCTTTAGGTTTATTAATAGAAATCTGACATGCATCTATGGCTCCCAAAGTGCCTGGGAAGCCTGCATTCTCGAAACCTCTGACAGTTTTCCCTATAGAGCTACCACTTGGCCAAGATATCATGTGCTCTAGATTTGCAGACACAAGAGTGCAAAAGTGATGAAGAGAGGTACATATCACAGATTTACTTGTTTTGAATCTTTCTGCAATTACACGGTATGACTCTTGACTGGCCAAAACCCAAAGACTTGCTAGGACAACATTTTCCAAGGGAAGTTTTGATCCTCTTTCATAATGGTAGTGTGGTTGTAAGTCAGTCAATAAATCCTGTAAGATGAGAATAAATTGCCTGCATAAGTAATGGAATATTAACCCAAATCTGACGGGCATGGCATGTACGAACATGCCATGCCATGCCCATTGTGAGTTTACTTTATTAATTGTTTTTACACAGATGGCTACACTTGTACTGTCACTAATAAGCCAATATGAGTACTGCCTGTCTTGCCCATTTACCCTTTTCCTTGATCTTCCCAGTGACATTGAGTTAACTTTAAACTCATTACTTTCCAGTCAATCAGATGTTAGATTATATTATTACATCATTCACTGAGGCAAAACATTTTTCAGCACCCTAATGGTTCTACCTTAGTCTATATCACAGATTCAGATTTATATGTAATTAGCCTGAACAATACTTTCTGCAGTTCTATTTATATTATTTAGTTAATGTTTATAGTGATTTATTCTTCCATAGATCAAACTGCTCTCCTCTTCTTAATGGTCAATCCTGATATAAAAGGAATCAAACTATGTGATTTTCAGTCATCAAATATTTAGAATAAGAAACAAATATAATATATATCAATTGTCCCATATTACTTTGCATCTTTGTTTCATTTCATAACATACCAAAGAAATCGGGAGAACAAATAAATGTATCTCCACTAGGATTTAGATTAATAATAACTGGGTTATTTCAGTAATTAAATATTTAGAACTGCAATCCCAAATCAAATAGTCAACTAACACACACACACACACACACACACACACACACACACACACACACACACACACACACACACACACACACACACATTCATACACACATTTAATTTAGACTGCATCATTTCATTCTTCTTTAAAAACAACAACAAAAAACATACCTCTACTTGTGATCGTGTCATGCCAAAGTGTGAACGGAAATCATTCAAATCATAAAAAGCCAACATGCCACCCTTTTGTAGATAATCTTCTTGGCTCCGGCCACCTCTGAAATTTCAGAGACAAAACATTAATGTTTATCACCTGATTGTTACTTGGGTGCCTCTCTCTCTCTCTCTCTCTCTCTCTCTCTCTCTCTCTCTCTCTCTCTCTCTCTTTCTCTCTCTCTCTCTCTCTCTCTCTCACTCACTCACTCACTCACTCTCACTCACTCTCACTCACTCCTCACTCACTCACTCACTCTCACTCACTCACTCACTCTCACTCACTCACTCACTCCACACACTCACTCACTCCACACACTCACTCTCACTCCACACACTCCTCTGTCTCACTCCACACTCTCTCTCTGTCTCTCTCCACACACTCTCTCTGTCTCTCTCCACACACTCTCTCTGTCTCTCTCCACACACTCTCTCTGTCTCTCTCCACACTCTCTCTGTCTCTCTCCATACACTCTCTGTCTCTGTAAAAGGCTATGCGTCCTTAGTACAATGGTGAACAGAGGGTAGTTATACTTGTTAACGGCTTGACTCTTTATTTCTGAGAGTTGACACCACGCAGTATAAAACACACAAGACATGTCTAGTTATAATCGGGCCGCGCGGAGGTCACGGTCAGCTGCCCGGAGAGAGGGCGGAGCTGACCTTAGTGCGGTGGTAGCTTAGCACGAACTCCCCCGGAGGGAGGCGAGAGGTGACCCTACCGCGTCGGTGCTTCACACGAACTCCCGGTCAAACGAGGTCAGATATAAAATGTGACCTCCGCCCTCGCTGAGCGGGTGGTTCTTATTTGGGACATTTGGATCCACGTGGAAAACAGCCACGTGGTCCACTGGTAATAGAAATAGAATTATCCACATCCTGTAACAGAAATAGAATTATCCACATCTTATATTGCTCGTGGCTACGAACTCCCCCGGAGGGAGGCGAGAGGTGACCCTACCGCGTCGGTGCTTCACACGAACTCCCGGTCAAACGAGGTCAGATATAAAATGTGACCTCCGCCCTCGCTGAGCGGGTGGTTCTTATTTGGGACATTTGGATCCACGTGGAAAATAGCCACGTGGTCCACTGGTAATAGAAATAGAATTATCCACATCCTGTAACAGAAATAGAATTATCCACATCTTATAGTCTCTCTCCATACACTCTCTTTGTCTCTCTCCATACACTCTCTTTGTCTCTCTCCATACACTCTCTTTGTCTCTCTCCATACACTCTCTTTGTCTCTCTCCATACATCTCTGTCTCTCTCCATACACTCTCTGTCTCTCTCCATACACTCTCTGTCTCTCTCTATACACTCTCTCTGTCTCCCTCCATACACTCTCTCTGTCTCTTCACACACTCTCTCTCTGTCTCTTCACACACTCTCTCTCTGTCTCTTCACACACACACTCTCTCTGTCTCTCACCATGCACTCTCTCTGTCTCTCTCCACACTCTCCTTCTGTTTTGCTCTACTTTTCTCTCTCTATCTCTCTCCCCACATTCACTCTCTCTGTCTCTTTCCTCTCCCTCTCTATCTCAGACTTTCACATATAGTAAATGAGTACACCCTGATCTAATATCAAAAACTAAAATCATGTTGAGCTGAAAACAAGGGGGAGGGGAGCAAACAAACAAAAAAAAGAAAGAAAGAAAGAAAGAAAGAAAGAAAGAAAGAAAGAAAGAAAAAAGTAAGCAAGCAAGCAAGGGAGCGAATGAGCGAGAGAGAATGAGACTGAGAGAGGATATGGGGCGGAAAGGAGACAAGAAAGACATGGGACAGAGGAAAGGATAAAAGGACATGGGACATACTTCATACATGAAATTATCTGAGAAAAAATGCATATACAGCATATGTGACTGAAACTTTGAAATATACGAAACTTAGAGGTATACATACTTTTTACGCTTTTTGTTTACTGGCTCTCCTGTTTTTATTACTATTGGAAGAACATCTTTGAAATCTACTTCCACATGATTTCTTTGTTGATTTGCTGACCTGTCACAGAAAAAAAATAGATAAATCTTCAAGAATTGGTTGATACTGCACTGGTGTATACTATCACAACATATACATCTTATAATCATATTTATAAAATTCATAATCAAGAATCACTCAAAGATATTTCTTTTCTATACAAACCACTCACATTCTTCCAACATTTTTTCTTTTATAGGGAATAAATAAAACATATATTCACAACTATACAAAGTATGAAGTGAGAGATGGCAGGAGGTATTGATTAGTGTGATACTTTTTCAAATCTTAGACATAATAATTTATCTAAATCAGGCCTATTTTATAAAAGAATTATCAATCCTCTTTGTAGCTTTACAAACTACCTTTAAAATTTGAGGTTATTCAAACTTAACACAAACTAATAAATTGTTCTCTGAATGATTTTCTCAAGCAGACCTAAACTGTAAATCAATCATAAATTTTCTGAATATGATTGATTTTCTGAATGTAAAATTTCAATCAGAAGGACTTTTAGGAACAGGGCTCCATCAGCAACTCAAATGCCAAGAATCTTAACTGATATAGGTTTAGTTCTAATTTATATACTAACTATAATATTCTCTGAAATATGGCTAATATTCCTCATTCGAGACTGAATCATCCTTGCTGACTGGAAACTATGCACAAAAAAAGTTTCTGTTTCTTCAAATTTTTTTGTGGAAATGCTGTTGTTTAGTTTAGTCAAAGGCACTTTGTCTAAATATCAATGGGACATGTGATATATGGGGTCAAATAAGATTGTGATCACATACCTAAAGTGCTTTTGCAATATTGAGCTAGTTCATAATTTGCTGACAAATTGCTAAAGAAGTTTCTCAACTACATCCCTAATGGCTATGGTCATGATCACGGTAATGAAAAATTTGTCCTGGTTTAAGTTGTCATTTATTCAGAACTAGTCTGTGTTTAAGATACTAAAAAATCTGGTATTGCTGGATTATCTATGGCAATTGGAATTGGCAGTAATTGGAGTTGTTTACAATCAAGTTATGTTGAATCCCTCTGTGTTTATTGGCACTCTGGCTAAAGCCAACACATCTCTTACCACATATATTTGGGTAAGATTAAACTTGTATACCTTCCAATCCAAGCTTCAAGATTTTGGCAAGATAAAGCTTGTAGACTTCCCTGTGAATCTATTGTTAACTAAGTAAGGTTTTCTTGTCTTTACTAAAGTGCAAACATGCTAAATTGCTAAACCCTTTATGTCTGGAAAGGCGTTTATGATAGTTGGGGTAAGAATAGGTAGTAACTTGTTTTACTCATATCTATGACGTTCATACCATAATTATACTATCATATGTCATGCTTTCCCCAGTTCGTACCGACGACGTGCAGCTAATGTATAAGAACACCCTTATTTTTCACCTATAAACACTATAATATTCGGAAATTATATATGACTAATAATGCTACACTTACGATTTGTGAACTTCTTGTCTGTGTAGAATCTCACGGGCATTATCCACGGAATCTAACTCTTCGCTGAGGATCAAAGCGAAGAAAGATTCGTATTCTTGATCTAATGGCATATTGGCAGAACAATGTACACTTTCCTTGGGGGAAAAGAACACTGATTCTTTGATTTATGCGTTATTTAAATTTGCATTGTTTACACTCGGTATATCCAAGTTGAGCGGTTACGTTATTACGACATAAACAGGTTTACAATA
>NC_051390.1:17347774-17350274 GCF_015228065.2 Penaeus monodon
GCCACCACGGACCAGCCATGTGCGGTTTCCACCACCCTTGTGAAAGTTGGTTTCCACGATTCTAGCGTGCTGTCCAGCTAATACAAAGAAAGGCGATTTTTTAATTGTGAAATTTAGTCTTTCTCATTGTGAAATGCACTAATTGTACAATAAATGCTTTAACAATATCTGAGATCAGCCATAATAATCAAATAACAGTTCAATAATAAAGTCTAGATTTTTCAGTGAAGTGAGTGTACCTGCTGTCCTATCGTCACTGCAGAGGCTGGTGATCGGTTGTCGACGCGATGTGCTGCACAGCTGGGCTTAGGGACACTCTGGCAGTCGTGGCACCATAGACTGAGGGTACATCTTTCATATATACTGTTTATTCTTTCCAGAATTCTTACTTATAACCTTGTATCAAATATGGACAAAATTTATATCCATTTAACAGAATCACACGAAATAAATACATATGAACATCACACCACAAACACACCATTAACTCTCTCACCCCCCACCCAAACATACCTACTGACAATATCCCCGTATTTGACCATAGTTAGCACGTCATTATTAGTCTGCAACTTGTTGGTAGACGTCGTCCGCGTCACCTTGCGACACAGCGGGCATTCCACCTTCCCACCGCGCAGTAGTTGATGAATGCACTCTTCGCAGAAGGTATGATGGCAGGACAGGTACTTTGGGGGGCGCTTCTCACAGAATTCATCTAGACACACCGAGCACGCCTTCGAGAGGGATGAACGTGAAAGATGTTGCTACTGAATGGCAGCGAGAAATGCGAGACACAGGGATATTGTTATTACCAAATATCTTTAAGCTGAAGATTACAATGACCGGAGTATTGTTTTAATTAATGTCTCGTCGTAGTTCAATAAACACAGCTTTCAATTTACAACATAAATCTACATATACAGACTTAGGTGAAATGCACATTTTCAATATTTCGACTGTGGCGGGGTAAGGAGCAAGTTCTATACTTCTACAGACCGTTAGAAAGGGTGAAGGAAAGGAAAGGGTGGTAGCAGAGAGGAGTATGTCGAGGGAAGGATGGCGCTACTCACAGGAAGGAGGGAGTGTGGGTTCTCTGCAAGCTTGGCATAATTAGGCGTTGGGGAGTCCTCGGGCAAGCTTGGGTAGAGGGACATCCTTCACCAAACTTGTTCTCGTGCAGTCTGAGGAACGCTGAAACATATATTGACAGTTACCGACTGAACACAAACGTATACGACAATTTCAGAAGAAATAATTTCTCTGTGTTCCTCTAACTTTTTTCATTTGTGATTTTTTTTTCATTATTCAAAAATGTTATTAAGAAATTACAAGTAAATGCACCCTCCCCCTAAAAAAGAAGACAAGAAACTATAGTGAAACTGCCGTAAACCAGAGAGAGAGAGAGAGAGAGAGAGAGAGAGAGAGAGAGAGAGAGAGAGAGAGAGAGAGAGAGAGAGAGAGAGAGAGAGAGAGAGAGAGAGAGAGAGAGAGAGAGAGAGAGAGAGAGGGGGGGGGAGTCAGTGGCACAGCGCATTCTCTTTTGGCAACACACATCATATTACTGCGTCGTATGCTGCTAATCTTTCTTTTAAGCAAAAATTAAAATATACGTTTTCAGTAATTGTACTTTTACCACCTAAACAATGAAAATACAATTAAAATGCTTGTTTGAGTCGAACCATCCCGTCATATCTAAATCAATTAATAATAATTTATTGGTAAGATAGGAGACTACTGGAGATGAGGTGCAAAGTAATGCTAATGATGATAATAAAACAAGTAACACATTCAGTACAGTACTGCAACCGTAATGCTACCACCACGACAAGCAATATACTTGATCGTTTTGTTTCAGCAACATGATGGATGATGCTAATCACGTCCATAATCTGTCGATCATGGATTCGTCGCAGTTAACACTTTATCGAGAAATTTCAGGGAAAAATTTAAGAATGTTGATAACAGAATGTCTGTGCGTGTTCTCTTTCTCTCACGCGCGCGCGCACACACACACACACACACGCGCGCGCGGGCGCGCACATATATATATAATCATAATTAACTTTATGAACATTATCATTATAACTAAACCTATTATTATAAGAAAGAAGGCCGATTCGTGTTATTTTAGCGCAAATTACTGTCATTCGTTTTAGAGATGTCAGTAAAACGTTTTTATTCAGTCGTCTTTCAGATTTTGATTTGTACGGATGTAATGCACGCTAACGAAGTTGTTATTGTTATTATTGTTATTATTATTATTATTATTATTATTATCAGCAACAGCACTACCAACTGCAGTTGTCTAATGTAACAAGCATGTACTAGATTAAGAAATAAATGGCGGTTCTAGCATGGCTACAAGGGTGGATTATGACCAGTTGATTTATGGTGTCCTTTCCACGTATCTCTTATGTTGGGCAAAGTCTTGGGACGTTAGTGTCATAAAATAAATCATACATTTATACTATTCATTGGTTTACTTTATTACGTAATCTAAGTT
>NC_051390.1:17357774-17360274 GCF_015228065.2 Penaeus monodon
AGAGAGCGCCTCCTGTGCATGAGAAGGAAGGTTATGAACACCGAATTGCTATGACCAGATATCAACGAGATCTTGTGTATAATAGACACTGCAGAGACGAATCGTTCCTTCTCACAGCATACCCTCAAGTTGAAAGGTAGTACTGTCTTCATCAGATGTACAAAGTAGTCGGTGCTGAACAGAGGAGTGGATGTAAGTTATGAGCCCATTCCAAATATCATGAACGTAAAATGCATAACCACTGAGGGAGGGTGCTATAGTCCCTAAAGCATGTCCAACAAGAGCCTCTTGTATAAAGATAACATTCGGATAATAAATTTCAGCTGGAGGCGTTATGTCATAAGTATTCCAATAAAGGACATGAAGATTTATGCTACTGTTGAACTTTACTCTTATGCTTGCGGAAACCGGATGAGGTGGAGGGCGTTGGCAAAGTATTGCTTCGAAGCAAGCCACGAGAGACAGGGCCCACTGTGGAAGTGGTGATTGTTTCAAAGGGATCTAATGTATGTAACGGCAAGTGATGTGACAGAAATGACGTTAACCTGTTATCTTCAGTGAGAGACTAGAGTGTTGTGTCGTTTAGCCGTTTTGGAGTAGAGGTCGGCGAGTAAGGCTTCCGGAGTATGAAACCCAGACTCATTGGTGTCAACACGAGCCTCGATGGCGTTGAGGTGTGATGCAAGGGAGGCATTTGAGACTTGAGGGAGTTAAAAGCTTCGTGAAGTGCAGACGCCTGTATCGGAGCTGGACTGGAATCTGTAGGGTGGGTTGTGCAGGAGCGAGCGGTACAGCTGTAGGCGCATGTAAGGCAAAGGAAGAAGGAGGAGGAGGAGGAGGAGGAGAAGAAGAAGAAGAAGAAGAAGAAGAAGAAGAAGAAGAAGAAGAAGAAGAAGAAAATGGAATAATATTAATAATGATGATGACAATAATAATAAATAATAATGATAATAATAATAATAATAATAATAATAATAATAATAATAATAATAATAATAATAATAATAATAATAATGATAATAAGGAAAGCGAATAGATATAGTGCGTCCCCTCATGTCGTAGGGGTTCAGTGAGATGTGTGAAGGAGGCAATATAAAGAAGGATTGAAATTCTGATTATTGTTATAAAAAAGATAATAATAGTTGTACTACTACTACTACTAATAATAATAATAATGATAATAATAATAATAATAATAATAGTAATAATAATAATAATAAACAAAATAAAATAAAATAATAATAATAAAATAATAATAATAATGATAATAATAACAACAACAACAATAATAACAACAATAATGATAATAATAATAATAATAATAATAATAATGATGATAATTATAATAATAATGATAATAATGATAATAATAGTAAATATTATTATCATTATTATTATTACTATATCTATATTATTATTATTATTATTATTTATATTATTATATTATTATTATAATATATACTATCATCATCATTATTGTCATTATTATTATTATTTTAATTATTATTAGTAGTATTATCAAAATGACAATCATTATTTTCATTATTTTTATCATTGTCTATCGTTATCAACACTACTACAACTAACAATAGGGTTTCATGTAGCAATGGTGGGACAGTAATAAGTACAGTGATAATGATATCGTTATCATTATCATAATTAATATTGGTTCCAGCATAATTCTTTGCTTCCTATCAGCACGTATTCAAGCTTTTCCATTGTTGGTAAAGGAAGGGAGGACTTGACTCTACGGAGGGGAAAACCCATATTTAACTTACAACACATGTAACTGTATCAATGTTTGTCCATGCTTAGACATTTTATCGGTGCAGTAAGTTTAAACTTATATCAACAGAAAAGTAAATGGTGTTGTAAATCATATTCGGTCCAACTTGAAATGAATCATTATATTCGCATATCAGAAAACATAAACTCAATCGCATGGCAAGGGTATTACGCAAAGGGCAATTTGCAGCCACAAGATTATAGTATTCCTTGTTCACTGCTTCCAGTTATAATATGAATATTACTCCATAGGCCCCCTAAAAAAGCGTGAAAGCTGCACCGTAGAGCACTGTGATTAAAATGCAGGAATTTTCGTTACACAACACGGCTCCAAATTTCTGGCCGCTATTTGGATGGTGCCACCAAAGGAAGTGGATAAGTTTCAAGCACTTGATGAAATACTGTGTTAGCCCCGACTTCGCCTTCCTCAGCGATCCCTTTTATTCTAGTAAAAAATATTCATAGTGTTTTGCCTCATATTGAAAGGACCACCATGGGAAGATTTGAGAATGATGACTTTAGGCAAAGTGGCAACTATATATATATATATATATATAATATATATATATATATATATATAAAATATATATATATATACATAAATATATATATATATATATATATATATATATATAATATATATATATATATATAATAAATATATACAATATCAAAAATACAACACACACACACACACACACACACATACACACAC
>NC_051390.1:17367774-17370274 GCF_015228065.2 Penaeus monodon
ACACACACACACACACACACACACACACACACACACACACAGACTTGGGAGAGAGAGAGAGAGAGAGAGAGAGAGAGAGAGAGAGAGAGAGAGAGAGAGAGAGAGAGAGAGAGAGAGAGAGAGAGAGAGAGAGAGAGAGAGAGAGAGAGGTAGAGAGGTGGGCGTAAGAGGAGGATATAGATAGACAGATAGATAGACAGATAGATAGATAGATTGATAGATAAATAGATAGAGAAAGAAAGGGATCATCATTTGTTATAAATTATTGCAACCAAGAAGGGAACGTTACTATTACCATGATCTTCGAATTATGTTATTCCATGAAAAATAAAATTCGTGAAAAGAGCTTTGGCTTCAAACCAAAAGAACACATAAAAGTATTGAAAATGGAAATATAAACGTCTATTTTTACTTTCCACTTTTATATCTTATTTTACGGGTATTTTAAGAAGACTATTAGATAAAATGAAATGGCAAAATTAAAAAGGCGAATTGTACGCTAATGAACATGAAAAAGAATATAAGTAAGGTTGATAATAAGAATAAGAACAAGAATGAAGAAGAGGAGATGGGGAATGAGAACTTCCCCTCCCCCCAAACAACAACAACAACAACAACAACAACATTTTATGTTTGCCGAAACCACGAACGTTGCCTTCACTGACAAACATCAATTATAATTAAAACAAAATTCTTCTTCAATACACTCCTATCATTAATTGTGCCACTACATCATATGTCTATTGTATGAATATTATCGTTACTTAGATATTTATTTATTAATTTTTACCTCTGTTTTTATATCAGGTTTACGAGGTAACGTAACGGAAGCAATTTTCCTGAATGAAGACACAACGACCTCGAGATCGAGTTTCAAGCACGTCGAACGATGTCGTTTCTTCTTCATCTTCTCTACCTTCTTCGTATCTTCATTATTCACTTCTCATCGGTATCATATTTTCCTTCTTTTTAATTTTCCTTAATAGAAGGGGAGGATGGGTCTTGGGGTGGGGGCTGGACAGAAGGCAAGAGGGAGAGGAAGATAAAAAGGAAGGTAGGGACGGAACAGGGAATAGGAAAGAGACGCAAAAGAAGAATGTGGGTTGTGAAGTCTGGTGAAAGGAAGCAGGAAGAAGAAATTTAGGAAAAGAAATGTTGGACAGACAGAAGAATGCAGAAAAGAAGGGAAGAGAGGAGGGAAGTAAAGAGTGAGACAGAGAGAATGATGACCTTAATTTGTCACGCTTGTGCCTCTTAACAATTTCCCCTTTCATAAAATTCTGCAAATTCATTCGTCTACGAGGTTTGTGTGTAGCTAAATGCCTCTTGTGAAGACCTCTGGCCATTTGTTTTCCTGACTTTTCATTCTACGCATCCGTGGACACACGTATAAATACACGTGCATACACAGACATTCCCAATACTCATCGCATAAAACCTATACAAAACCTCATAGAGAAGCAGCGTAATTATGTTTGTCAGTCTGTTTATCTATTTATCTGTCTGTCAATTTTTCCTCTATCTACCTACCTACCTACCTATCTGTCTATACAAACCAAATCACACACCATGTCCCAAAAATGATTGCGTAAAATGGCAACATAGCTACAAACACACACACCACGCGCTCCTAAAGGAATCATGAACGTGCACGAGTAAATCAAGATGTCTGCTGAGACGACAATCCATCTCTGATACAAAGAGAAAAAGAAATCCCAGACCATGAAAATAGCACGACAGATAATCTCCCGGTAGCGTCACTTGCTCCCGTATGTGTATATACGTACAGTACACATACGCGTGAGTGTACGTGCGTATCGACGGAATAAAACCACAATCCATTTGCTCATGCTACGGCGGGCCGTTGTACACTCCATAGGTATTAGGTGAGAAAGGTAATGGAGAAGGAGTGTAGATAGGTGGGTGGAAAGAATGCGATGGATGTGAAAGATTTTGATGAGAATAGAAAAGTGAAATGTAAAGGATATTTTTTATCGAATGGTTATAGTGGGGAAGGGAGAGAAAAGGGAAGAGAGAGAGAGAGAGAGAGAGAGAGAGAGAGAGAGAGAGAGAGAGAGAGAGAGAGAGAGAGAGAGAGAGAGAGAGAGAGAGAGAGAGAGAGAGAGAGAGAGAGAGAGAGAGAGCAACAACAGCAATAGCAAAAGCATGATGGGAGGGGGAGGGGTATGAGAAAGTACAGGTTCAAAAAACAAGGAAGAAAATAAAGAGCGCCTAACATATGAATCACAATGGACAATCTCTCACAAAAGGGAGAGATAAAAAACACAACAAAAACGAAAGAATAAAGTGGCATAAAAGGGAAAGCGAAGGGAAGAAAGAATTACCTAATGAAAGTGAGAGCAATCTAATCTTGTAGCTCTCTGTCCACGTTGTTCTTCATTCTTTCCGTTATTTTTCCTACATCCATTTATCTCTCGTTTATTCTCCCCTACACCTTTTTGTCTGTCTATTTAGTTACTGGGAGATTCTGTTTTTGTAA
>NC_051390.1:17385274-17387774 GCF_015228065.2 Penaeus monodon
GTGTGTGTGTGTGTGTGTGTGTGTGTGTTGCTCAAGTGGCAGCGCGCTTGCCTTCGATCTTTCGAATCCCCACTCGACCGCAGGAGCGGCACCTAATCAAGAGAGGATGACATACCGATCAACCTCTGTTTTGTGAAATGTGAATATAACAATGGAAGAAAGAGTGAAAAAAAAGTGAAAAATACTGAAAAAAGGATAAAAATAAAGGAACCATACATTCCCCTTTTAACATAACTCGAAACTAAGAAACTTGCTGTAGATTTTTTATCATTAGTAATATTACCTATTCCCCAATGACATGTCAAAAATGTGTAAGAAGGAAAAAGGCTTTGATAGTCATAACATGCAGGAATGGGCGCAAGAAGGTCGTGTAAACTGTAGGCCAAAGAATTAGGACAATGAACTCTTCAATGCAAATCAAGCATTAGTAACTTAGATACAGGTCAGTCAGGGGAACAAAGCAAAACTCTGGGGAGAATGGGGAATGCACATTATTAAAAGTCATTTTATTTAAAAAAGATTAAAGGGAAAATTCTGTCATGATAAAGTTAAACCAGGGGGAAAAAAAAACAGGGGTATGACAAAAAAAATAAACAGAAAAATAAAAAGTATCAAAGGATAATTTCCCCAAGGCAAAAATGGGATAAAATTTTGACCCCCAAATTGGGTAAAAAAAAAGTAACGGTTTTGAAAATGTGAAAGGACGAAAAATTCTTTGCGTGTTTCTCAGATAGGAAATTATATATTGGGTTGGCCTATTGGATCAGAATGCTGTATCATCACTATGGGAATAAGATTCATGAACATGATTATGGGGCCATTTAAGAAAAGTTTCTTTTCTGCATGGGCAGCGGGGGGGTTATGGTTATTAATACGTACTCTAGACGTATAGGGTATAAATTTTGCAAAAACGCCCCGCCCGACACACACACATTATATATGTAGATAGATGATAGATGATAGAAATTATGATAGATTAGATATATAATGATAGATAGTAAAAGATGATATCATATATTTAAAATTTTATATATGCATTTTATTTACATATTATTCATATATTACACCACACACACCACACAACACACACACACAAACCCCACACACCCAACCCCACCCCCCCACACACACACACACCCAACCAAACACACACACCACACCACAAACCCCCCACACACACCACACAAAACCCACACACCATCATACATACATTTTACATACATACATTATAATATGTATATACTATAATATATATATTTATTAATATTATATATTTAAAATATATTATTTTATATTATATATAATTTTGTGTGTGTGTTTGGGTGTGTGGTGTGTGGTGTGTGTGTTGTGTGTGTGGGGGGTTGTTGGTGTGTGTGTGTGTGTGTGTGTGTGTGGCTGTGTGGGGGGTTGTTGTGTTGTGTGTTGGGTGGGTGTGTGTGTGTGTTAGTGTTTGGTGTATGTGTTGTAAAGTAAAAACATAAATCAACTGTTATATATTATATTTATATATATAATATATTTTATATTAATAATATAAATTTTTGTAAATATAGCATTATACATTGTAAAAATTGAAAAGTTGTATGTTGTTTATGTATGTATGTAGTATTTTATTATGATGTTGTATGATGTATGTATGATGTATGTAGTATTTTGTATCTCTCTCTCTCTATATATATAAAAATATCTTTTGAAGTTTATCAATATAAATTAATTTGGGGAATATATTAGTAAAAAAATGTACATAAATATATAATATTATTTTTTAAAAATATAATATATATATATAATATAAAATATATATAACCACATAAATATATTTTATATATATATATTATTTATTATATATATTATATTTTAATTATATATATATATAATTATAATATATATTTTTAAAACATATATATAATTTATATTTTATATATATATTATTAAATTTTTATATTTGTAGATAGCTAATAGTAGATAGATAGTAGTGATAGTGATGGGAAGTGATAAATATAAATAAGATATGATGCGTGAGTGTTTGTTTGCTGTTTTGTGTGGGGGCAAAGACGGAGATGAAACTGGCTTCAAGGGACTCACCGTAGAAACATACCCGACCCCCGGCGACTGACACCTTTTGCCATCTTGACAAGACCTTCGGGGAAGGGTGCTTGAGCGCCCTCTGTGGCAAAGCTCGGCCTCAGGAGATGACTTACAACAGCGCTCGCCGTTTCGGAAATCATCGTTGACAGAAAAACGGCATTTTCCAGGTTGTTAAGTGCTGTGGAAGGATCGTTGCAATCTGGGGTAATTCTCTCTCTAATTATCCCGTCATTGGGAGATTTATTCTAAACATAACAATCATTGTCCTTATCATTTTCATTATCATCATATCATCATTATTATTATCATTACCATTATTATAATTATTCATAATAACAACGATAACAATAATAATAAGAAAAATGATAACAAAAATAATGGTGAACAAAAAAAAATGATAACAAAAAAATAA
>NC_051390.1:17428804-17431304 GCF_015228065.2 Penaeus monodon
GGAAGGGAAGGAGGGAAGGGAAGGGAGAAAGGAATGGGGAAAGGAGAGGGGGAAAGGAGAGGGGGTAAGGGAAGGGCGGAAAGGGGAGAAGGAGGGGAAGAATGGGATGTAGAAAGGGGGAAGGAGGAGAAGGGGGAGGATAGGGATGGAGGAAAGGAGGGATGGAAGAGGGGAAAGGAAGAGGGGAAGGAATGAAAGGGAAAGGAGGGTGGAGATGGGTGAGACGGGGAGGGGAGAAGGGAGTGAAAGGGAGCGAATGAGAGTCAGAGAATTAAAGGAAGATAATGAAAGGGATAAAACGGGAAGGGAGATAATGAAGATAATGAAAGGAAGAGAATGAAAGGGAGAGAATGAAAGGAAGAAGATGTAAAGAAGAGGATGAGAGGGACAAAATGAAAGGGAGAGTCAGTGGGTAGTGAGAAGTATGTTGTTTTTTCTTTATTATTATTATTATTATTATTATTATTATTATTATTTATTATTTTATTATTATTATTATTGTCATTATTATACTATCATTATTGTTATTATCATTATTATCGTTTTATTATTTTTTTTCTAATTTTATTATCATTATCATTTTCATTCTTTTTTTTTTTACTGAGGGGAAAGAACTAGGGAGTAATGGGGTAAACGTGAAGAGACAGAGATGGATAGGAGAAGAACATGAAGTGTGACGATAAATAAAAAGGCAAAGGGAAGGGAATTAGAGGCAAACGTAAGAAAGCCAAGAAAAAAGAGTAAAGGGGTATTAGCGAAAGGGAAGAGGAAAAGGGGGAAGAGTATTCAGAAAAATCGAGACAAGGAAAATAGTACATATAGAAGAAAAAAAAAAGTAGAGAAAATGAAAACAAGAATCAAGAAAAACCGGCTTTAAAGAAAAACCAAAAATAAAACGAAAGAACAAATAACAACACAGCAAAGAAGACTTCATTTAAACAAAAAAAGAAAAAGAAAAGAGAGAGAGAGAGAGAGAGAGAAGAGAAAGCAACACATGAACTTGGATAAATACGGAAATAATAGAAAAGAAGAAAAAAAAATCTAAATTGGCAACAGTTTCCATGATGAGAGCGAAGACATAATCGTGATGAAGAAATTCATCGAATTCAAACCAGTTCTTGATAATGATGACACTGGTTAAGAGGACCTGAATGCTGCTTTTAGATTTTTTGCACCGATTAAAATGCAGAATTTATTATCATCATCTTTACAGTTTTGTTGCCGTTGCTAGCATCATCATTTTCAGTATTGTGCTCATCATTATCATCACTGTCATTATCTTTAATGGCCTTACTGCCTCTATCACCTATATCACTAAAATTATTTCATAATTCGCCATTGCTATTATTCTTATTAATATCATCATAGTTCTTATCATTAGAGTTATTATAGCTGCTGTTATCACCATGCATACCATCACCATTGCCATTACCATTACGATCATCGCCTTCAATGGCAGAAGCGGCAGGAGGATCATCACCCTGTCACCATTACTTTTACCCTCATCGCCCTTAACTAATCCTAATTATCATATTAATTCTTATTACTGCCGCCCTCCCCTTCTTTAACCCCAAGGCCAACCAACCCTTAGAAATCACACTTGCAAATACGAGACGTAATTTAAGCCTCGTGTCAGCACGAGCGATCCCGCCTAGTGTGTGAATGCTAATGGTGTAGGCGAATGCTTAATGGAGTTGCGTCGGTGCCTGGCCTCTGTGGGCTGTTGGGGCGGCTGTTGCTGTTGTTGTTGTTGTTGATCTGCTGTTGTTTGATGTGGTTATTTTTTTGTTATTATTTTGTTGTCGTTTTTTTGATTTTTGTTGTTTTTTGTTATTTTGCTGTTTATTAGTTGTTGGTTGATGTAGTTGTTGTTTCAGCTGTTATTTGTACTTTTGTTGTTGTAGTTGTTTTCTGTTACTGTTTTCAAGTTTATTGTATTATTTTTGCCCTTTTTAGTTCCGTTATATTTTTCTCTTGAATTTTTAAGTTTATTTATTTCCCATTTTCTTATTACTCCTTTATTTTTTTATCGTTTAATTTTTTTTCCTCCCACCCTTCGCACCTCTTTTCTGTTTCTATGTTTCTTCTGTTTATTTTTTTCTCATCTCTCTAGTCCCAATTCTTTTCCCTCCTGTTTTTTTTTCCTCCTTTGCTTCACATCACTTTTCTCTACTCCTTGTTTCCTGTTTACTTCCCTTTCGACTTCTGGTCTTTCACTTTCTCCCTGTTTTATCTATAATAAATATATATTTTTTCCCTTTCAATATCTTCTCGATACATATCTATTTTCAAAAAGAAAAGAAAAATTTAATAAAGTTAACAGCAACAAGAAAAACAAACGAAAAAAAAACAAAAAAGGAAAAAAAAACAAGTGATTTTCATCCACTGTTTTTTTTTCCTTCCTTCGGACTAGGAAGAAGGAAGAAGGAAGAAAGGAATACGAAAGAGAGGCAGAGGAAGGAAGGAGAGGGTGGGTTGCGTGGAGGTGGGGGAGGAGGCA
>NC_051390.1:17441304-17443804 GCF_015228065.2 Penaeus monodon
TCGATGAATATCTTTGAGACTCAACGACCTCGCTCATACAACCAAATCTAAAGTAGAATGAAGTGTCAGGTAAATTACCTTTTCTCGACGTTTTTTTACCCACTGTACAATGTTCGCCAAATTTCGTTTTCATAAGCCTAAACACACTCTAAGTACCTTCATTTTTTTTTTTTGGAATCACCCCTTTTGTGTTTTAAAAAGTCAGTAGTGTCATATAGGATTTGCGATAGGAATTTATTGATCGGGAATCGACACATTTTTTTTAAAGTTTCCCAATTAGGATATCCTGTTTCTTAAATCAGGCACTTTCATATACTCATTCCCGTGATATGCACAGGACAGTAATCTACTAAATATTCCGCATGAAAAAGCCGTATGATTAAAAGAGCTGGAACTGGTATTGTTTTTACGTATCCGAACGGGTTGGTAAAACAATGGGAAGTACCTCTTGAGATTGATTTTAGCTTTGTTGTATTGGTCTAAACCCCTATACCTTTGTCAAAATTCTCTCTATGTATCCCATTTGGTTATTTGTTTTGCGATGAGGAACTTTTTGAAAAATTCGAAAAAGTTTCGATTTAATTAATTTCTTATTGGGCTGTTTTTTCCCTTTTTACACACACACACACACACACACACAACACACAAAACACACACACCACCCCACACCCACACACACACACACCATAGATCTACACTCATAGCCACACCCACCCACACAACACACACAAAACACACACACAAAAACACACACACACACACTATATATATTTTAAAATATATATATATTTTTTGATAATAATATATATTAAAATATATATTTACCAAAAATATTTGTTTATATGTATGTAGTATAATAGTATATATATAAATTTTATATATATTATATAATATTATATATTGTATTTGTGTGTAAATGTATGCCATGTATATCAGCTTTTATAGGATCAATGAAAAAAGCCAAGAGCTTTGATGTTTAAAGGGAAAAGAGTCAAAGTAATTTTTGTGAAAGTTCTTGTTTTTCTCACTTGTAATTAAAATGGTGAGCATAAACAGTAAAACCAAGGGATGAAATCATTTAATAAAACCCGTATGAAGGATATTTAGGAACATTAGCAATTTGTTAAAGGGGAGTTACTGAAAATCAACACGCAAGTGCAAAAATATAAGGGGGGCTAAGATAATTCAGAGACGTATTAGTTGTTCATTTTTTAAAAAATTTTTTAGCTCCATTTTGAAGTATTTTCATACGTTTCTTAGGGGTTGTTTCTCGCCTTTTTTCCTATAGTCTTTTCTACACAATGATTAAAAAAAAAATGCAGTTTTAAAGATTTTTTCCCTTCCCATTTCCAAAAGCATTTAAAGGCCCGGGATGGCTGGGGGTAGTTGTACCGGTTGCAGTTGGGCTGGACGGGGGCTTGGGGGTGCACGGTGTTGTACTGCGGTTGAACACATGGCGTCCCTGGTTGGGTTGTACATGTACTGGTCCTACTGGGTGCGGATCTGACCAGGAGCTTGCGGGTGATACGGACGTCTGTGTGCGGGGACGATGGTTGGGCGGGGAGGTTGAGACGGAAGGAAAGTCGTGGGTTAGATGGTTGTGGGAAAACCCCCGGGGGGATACCTGGGTCCTCACCACCTGCTGAGGGATGTGCCCGGGCCTGGTGTTGTAATGGGCACCTGCTGTGTGCGCACGACGGTGGACACCTGCTGTAACCTGTGTGCGTGTCACGTAAAAATGAGTTGGGTGTTTGGGGAGAAAAACCACCTGCGAGAAGATAGTTTGGTGACGGGGACCACCTGCTGGAGGTGACGACAGGGTCTGGCCGGGCTGATGAGGTCTGCGTGACGGATTGGGTTTGACCCCTTCCCTCGTCCGACACGTCCTGTGCGGGCACGGGCCCCAGTGGAAAAACTGGGGGGGTACTGAGTGCTGACCAGTAGCGTCTGACCTGGTGCCGCGGTCCTGTAACCCTCTGTGTCTGGAGATAGTGTGACCACCTGCGAGGTACCACCTGGTGGAACGACGTTCCCGGTGATGGGGTGGGGGGCCTGCTGTTACGGGTTCCCCTATCTGGTCTGGGACTGAACTTGGGTCCCGACGCTCTCGTGTGCGGGTCACAAGGACCTGGGGTGGGAGATGGGCCTGTGTGCCACGTTTTTTCCTGTGGGAGTGACAGTGACTGTTGGGACTGCACCCAGGGGGGCTTTTTGAGTGGGACGATTTCGGAGTAGATTGTGGTGTAGACCTGCTGAGGCGGACGGGGTTTGGGGGAGGGACTGCACGTCGTTGTTTGTAGACGTGGAGGGGCGACCGGGGGGAGTAAAATGCGTCTGCGTTCGGTAGACGGGGAGGGCTGGCGTCGGGGGGGCCCGGTCGGGCGGCGAAACCCCGGGAAGACTGCAGGTCAATGGCATTACCGAAGACCTGACGCCTCGGGCGTTTCCCCAGAGGGTCCCAACGCACACCCCACCCAAGAGGGACAACAGAAGTGCCTTA
>NC_051390.1:17454239-17460236 GCF_015228065.2 Penaeus monodon
CGAAAACTCTAAAAACAAGGGGGCCCCTTTAAGGGACTTATTCTTTGTTTCAGTACGTCTTTTAGATTTTGGCAACTAGCTTTTATCCTTTTATGGTATTCTTCTTTGAGTCATATTAAACATTCGATGGATTTCATGGAGAAAGTTAGAAATTTGCCGACGCAAGGCAAGATATTAACGCGTTTTGATGTGGATTTCCTATTTACTAATGTCCCGCTTGACGATGTGCTAGATTTTCTTGAAAGAAAACTTTCTTCATCGCATCAAAATCTCCCTCTTCCGGTCAATTGCTCTATTGAACTTATTCGTTTGTGTGTCACGAATGTCTTTACTTTTGACGGAGAATTAATAAACAGATTAATGGCATCGCGGTGAGAAGTAGCCTAAAGCCGGTTATTGCGAATTTTAATGTTAGAATCTGAACTCCTTCTGTCTATTCTCCTTCCAGACAGGATTTGGTTTCGATATGCTGATATTTTTATCTGTGTGGCAAGTGAACCGTTCGGATTTCGATGAATATCTTTGAGACTCAACAACCTCGCTCATACAACCAAATCTAAAGTAGAATGAAGTGTCAGGTAAATTACCTTTTCTCGACGTTTTTTTACCCACTGTACATGTCTCGCCTAAATTTTCGGTTTACATAAGCCTACTCACACTGCTAAGTACCTTCATTTTTTTTTCTGGAATCACCCATTGTGTGTTAAGAAGTCAGTAGTGTCAATATAGGATTTGCGATAGTGAATTCATTGATCGGGAACTCGACATCATTTTTTAAACGTTTTCCCAATTAGGATATCCTGTTTCTTAAATCAGGCACATTCATATACTCATTCCCGTGATATGCACAGGACAGTAATCTACTAAATATTCCGCATGAAAAAGCCGTATGATTAAAAGAGCTGGAACTGGTATTGTTTTTACGTATCCGAACGGGTTGCGTAATACAATGGTGAAGTACCTCTTGAGATCTGATTCAGCTCTTGTTCGTATGGGCTCTACCACTATACACTTTTGTCAAAATTCTCTCTATGTATCCCATTTGGTTATTTGTTCGTCTGATGAGGAACTTTAGAAAAGTTCGAAACGTTACGATTTAATCTAATTTCTTATTGTGGCTGTTTTCCTTTTCACACACACACACACACACACACACACACACACACACACACAACACACACACACACACACACACACACACTCATAGATACATACACTCATAGACACACACACACACACACACACACACACACACACACACACACACACACACACACACAAAACAAATATATATATATATATCTATATATAATATATATTAATAATTTTATAGATATATATATATATGTACACATATATTGTTATAGTATGTATGATATATATGTATATATATATATATATATATATAATATATATATATATGTATTGTGTGTAAATGTATGCGCACTGTATATGCATGCTATATATAGCATCAATGAAAAAAGCCAGGAGTCTTTGATGTTAAGGAAAAGAGTCATATGTAGATAATTTGTGAAAGTTCTTGTTATTTCTCACTTGTAATTAAAATGATGAGCATAAACAGTAACCAAAAGGATGAAATCATAATATAATACACTGTATGAAGAGATATTTAGGTTAACATTAGCAATTAGTTAAAAGGGGAGTTATCTGAAAATAAACACGCAAATGCACATAAATATAAGGGGGGGCTAAGATAATTCAGAGACAGTATGTAGTTAGTTCATTTATTAAATATATTTAGCTCCATTTTGAAGTATTTTCATATCGTTTTCTATATGTTGTTCTCGCCGTTCTCCTATAGTCTTCTCTATCACAATGTATTAACAGAAAAAATGTCAGGTTTTAAGAGTTTCCTTTCTATTTTCCAAATGCATTGAAGGCCTGGGATGGCTCGGGGTAGTTGTAGCCGGTGTTGCAGTTGGGCTGGACGGTGCTGGTGGCCGTCACGGTGTTGTACTGCTGGTTGAACACAGTGGACGTCACCTGGTTGGTGTTGTACACTGTACTGGTCACGTACTGGGTGCGGATCTGACCAGGAGCTTGCTGGGTGATGACGGACGTCTGTGTGACGGTGACGTACTGCGTCTGGGCGGGGAGGTTGACGACGGAAGGAACTGTCTGCTGGGTGTAGATGGTTGTGGGAACCACCTGGGTGGATACCTGGGTCCTCACCACCTGCTGAGGCACTGTGACGGTCCTGGTGTTGTACTGCGGCACCTGCTGTGTGCGCACGACGGTGGACACCTGCTGCTGAACCTGTGTGCGTGTCACGTACTGAGTCTGGGTGTTGGTGAGAACCACCTGCGAGAAGATGGTTGTGGTGACGGGGACCACCTGCGTGGAGGTGACGACACGGGTCTGGCCGGGCTGAGTGATGGTCTGCGTGACGGCATTGGTTCTGACCACTTCCGTCGTCCTGACGACGTCCTGTGCGGGCACGACCACAGTGGAATACTGGGTGCTGTACTGAGTGCTGACGACAGTACGCGTCTGACCTGGTGCCTGCTGCGTCCTGGTAACCGTCTGTGTCTGGTAGATAGTGCTGACCACCTGCTGAGGTACCACCTGTGTGGACACGACGTGGTGATGGTGGTGGGGACCTGCGTGTACGGGTCTCGTATCTGGTCTGGTACTGAACTTCAGTCCTGACGCTCTGCTGTGTGCGGGTCACATAGCTGACCTGGGGTGGGAGAGTGATGACCTGTGTGCGCACGTTGTCCTGTGTGCGAGTGACAGTGACTGTCTGGTACTGCACCGACGGGACTTGCTGAGTGCGGACGATTCGGAGTAGATTGTGGTGTAGACCTGCTGAGTGCGGACGGAGGTCTGGGTGAGGTACTGCACGTCGTTGTTGTAGACGGTGGAGGGGACGACCTGGGTGGAGTACTGCGTCTGCGTTCGGTAGACGGTGGAGGGCTGGCAGTCGGGGCCAGGTCGTGGCGGCAGATAACCCTGGGAAGACTGCAGGTCAATGGCATTACCGAAGACCTGACGCCTCGGTCGTTCCACAGAGGCTCCCAACGCACACCCCACCAAGAGGGACAACAGAAGTGCCTTCATTCTGAAAGAGAAAGCTTATCAAATGTCTGAGACTTTTTTTGAATATTAAACTTATGTGCAATAACATTTAAATCAATATCTTACTTACCATAAGTTTCCTGAATCGATAAAGGATGTCACTTGTAGAAAAACACAGGCTTCAAATGTTAGTGTATTTTCTATTTTACATAAATATAACGTGATATCGACCATTGATGTTCAAGGAGCTGCGCGGTGATAACAAAATATAAGACCATATGAAAATACTTCTGATGTTACATATTGTACTTTCTACTCAAGTTTTATAGGCAGTATCTGATTAAAAGTTAAAAGGAGTGGCGGGAGCATTGTAATTATAGCCAGTCTGTCCGCATGTGGCTGTGATAGTCTGGGTGACAGTAACTTGCTGAGGGCGGTTAACTGTCTGATAGACGACCTGCTGCTGTTGCTGGGTCTGCACGACCTGACTGGTGACCACGCGGTCCTGACCGGGTACCTGGACCACAGAGGTCCGCACTTCCTGTCGGGTTTGTACCACGGGGGCCGGTGTGACATACGGGTCCTGACCACGGTCGCACCTGTGTGAAGGGTGAACCGGGTCTCATAGCGGGTGGTGTAGATGGTATGGGAACCACCGGGGGCTGACCACTCCTGGGGCACCACCTGGGTTTGGACGCGAGTCTGGGTAACCACGTTGGTCCTCGTCACCACCTGTTCGCGAGTGGCGACGGCATTCTCGTAACGCGTGTTGACAGATGTGAAAGGAATGACCTGTTGTCTCTGGACAACGCTGGTCCTTCGACGTCCTGTCCGCGGACGACTGATGTCTGTACCACCTGTTGCACACGTGTCGAAGTCACGTAGCGAGTGTTGGCTGGCTGTTGGCGAGTGACAACAGAGGTCTGAACGGCGGTCTGGACGCGTGTCTGTACAACATCGCGACCAGGGAGCGTAACGACTTGCGTCTGTTGGCGCACCTGAGTTTGGTAGTTGGTAACAGGTTGGTTGATTGTTTGAACCTGTGTACGGGTCACCTCCACAGGCACGACCTGAGTCTGTGTTTGTGTCTGGGTGACGTAACTGACCTGTGGTACAACGCGGGTGGATGTTACGTACTGGGTCTGCACAAAGGGTGGACTGGGAACGGTTGGGTCTGAACTCTGTTATTAAAGAGGGTAGTTGTTTGTTGGATGACACTGGTCTGGTACTGAACCTGCGTCTGGACACGGGTCTGGAAGAGAGTGGTGGGCACGACCTGTTGTCTGACCACTGTGGTCGTCCTGTACTGAGTGTTGACTTGGTTTACAGTCTGGACGTTGACGGAGGTCTGAACGCGGGTGTCGTAGACGACGGAGGTGACCGTCTGGCAGGGCGTCTCGGGTCGCGGGGGCAGGTACCCTCCTTGGGGGTTGGCCGAAGCCAGTGCCAGCAGCAGCAGCGTCGCTGTCAAGCGCCACATCCTGCAAAGAGAAATTCCACAGATTAGAGCAGCGGTGATTGGAACCCCCGCGTCTCGCCAACTCATTTGGGAATAAATCCAAACACGCGCCCCTATTGTGCAACTTCTCCATGCGGTGTGGGCTGACCCGAGAGGACTTTATCGCCCAGATGAGCCGCGAGACTTAACTGGTGCACCGTGATATATATACTGTGCAGTTTGCACACATCAAGTGACATCAATATTCGAATAAAGCAATAGTCATTGTGGTGCTTATATATTGTGACATGTTGCAACTGCATGACCACCTCTGTATGGAAAAACATTCCAGCTTGGAAATATTTTCTTTACTTCTCATCTCTGCTGATATACGTCTAGTAATGCTCGGATAGGATTTCTTGTTGTAGTATCGTTGACAAACAGTGAAGCAATAAAGGAATCCACACTTGTGTATTTAGTGTCTTCTTTGCAGACTGAACACACACAAAAATTATGTACATATACATATATTTAGATACAGACACAGCACGTACAACGCATCCACACACACACCACACACACACACACCACAAAACACACACACACACATATAAAATATATATATATATAATATATATACACATATATTATATACATACATATATATGTATAAAAATATATAGATTATAAGACATACACACACACACACACACCACACACGCACACACACACACACACACACACACACACACACACACACACACACCACAAAACACACACATATATATATATATATATAATATATATTATATATGTGTGTGTGTGTGGGTGTGTGGGGTGTGTGTGTGTGTGTGTGTGTGTGTGTGTGTGTGTCTATATAATCTATATATATAGATATATAAAGACACACACACACACACACACACACACACACACACATACACACACACACACACACACACACACACACACACATATATTTTATATATATATATATATATATATTATATATATTATATATATGAGTATATATATATGCATATTATATATATATATATAAAATATAAAATATATATATATATATAATTATATATATATTATATATATATATATATATTTATTATATATATATATATTTATATATATGAGTATATATATATGCAATATATATATATATATATTTGCATATATATATACTCATATATATAAATATTTATATAATATTTTAATATATATATATAATATGGTGTGTGTGTGTGTGTGTGTGTGGTGTTGTTTTGTGTGTGTGTGTGTGTGTTGTGGTGTTGTTGTTTTATATATCTATTATAGAATATATAGAACACACACACACACCAACAACACAACACACACACACACACACACACCACACACACATATATATTTTATATATATATATAATAGATTTGTGTGTGTGTGTGTGTGTGTGTGGTTGTGGTGGTGTGGTGTGTGTGTGTGTGGTGGTGTGTGTGTGTGTGTGTGATGGGGTGTATGTTGTGTTG
>NC_051390.1:17470336-17487836 GCF_015228065.2 Penaeus monodon
TGTCACGTTCGATGGCTGTTTCCTGTGTTTGTTCGCATACAGGAGTTTATACTTTATAAGGACAATGATAATGATAATAAAAATGAAATAATTTTTGTTATCATTATCAGCATTATTATCATTACTGTTATTATTATCATTATTATTATTATTTGTTATTATTGTTATTGTTATTGCATTATTACTATTATTATTATCATTATCATTAATATTATTATTACTATTAATATCATTATTACTGTTACTGTTATTATTAGCATTATTAACCTTGTTATTATCATAATTATTGTTACACCATTATTATCATGATTGCTATAACTATTATTTCTATTACTATTACTATTATTATTATTATTATTATATTATTTTATTATAATTATCATCATTATTATTATCATAATCATCATTATAACTATTGTCATTATAATTATCATCATCATCATTATTATTGCAGTAGTATTAAATTATTGTTGTTTTTGTTTGTTATCATTACTGATATCCTTATTGTTATTATCATCGTTATCATTCTCATTATTATTATTATTATTTTTACAATTATTATCACTTACTATTATTATTATTATCATTATTATTATCATTATTATTATTTTATTATTATTATTATTATTATTATTATTATTATTATTATTATTATCAAACAATCATATCATAATCATCATCATCCCATATATCATTATTATGATCAATTCATCATTATTTCATTACAATAAATTTTATCTCGCATATTTTATTTTAAAATTTTTTTCTTGTCCGTAATTTTATTATTATATATTATTATTATCATTTTTTTTATGTATT
Organism: Penaeus monodon; assembly: GCF_015228065.2. Classification (NCBI taxonomy): domain Eukaryota; kingdom Metazoa; phylum Arthropoda; class Malacostraca; order Decapoda; family Penaeidae; genus Penaeus; species Penaeus monodon. The sequence goes on from NC_051390.1 coordinate 17,471,156, forward strand.
ATCATTATCATTATATATTATATTATAGTTGTTTATCATTAATTTTATTATTATCATTTTATTATTATATCATATCATATGATTATTATTATTATTATTATGTATTAAAACATTATCTTATATCAATATTTATTATCATTGTGCTAATATTATATTATATTATATTTATTATTTGTATATTATTATCGTCATCAAATTATATGTTCATTTTTTTTATCACTTTATCATTATTCATTATCATATCATTTACAATCATTATTATATTATCATTAATTTATTATCATGAATAACAATTTTTCATTGTGCAATTCATCAAATCATCATCATTATTTATCATCATTACAAATTTATTATTATTTAAATTATCATGGTTATTTTTTCATTTCATTGATTCTTATTATTTATTATTTTGTTAATTATCCATTATCAGTTATTATTATATTTAAACATCATCGTTTTCATTAACATCATTGATTCATTATCAATATTTTATTGTTGTTATCATATTAATCACTGTCATTATCATTATTATTATTATTATTTCTATTATCATTGTTATTATTTTTCTGTTGTTATTATTATAATTGTTATTATTGTTATTCATTATCATTATTAGTGTTATTTATATTATCATTTCCTTTACTATTATTATTATTGTTAATATTATTGTTATCATTATGATTATTATTATTGTTGTTATTATTATTATCATCGATATTATTATCATTACCGTTATCATCGTTATTACTATTATTAACATTCTTTTCGTTATTTGATTATTATTATCATTCTTATCATCATCATTATCGTTACTGTTATCAGTATTGTTATTTTCATTATCATTACACTATCACCACTGTAGTTATCATTACCATCTATCATCATTACTTATTTCGTCATTATCAATGCTAGATTGCAAATTATTTTACAGTTTTATATATATAAATAAATATATATATATATATATATATATAGCAGTATTAATATATATATATGATATATATATATATATATTATATATATATATATATATATATATATATATATATACATATATATATATAATATATATATATGATATATATATATATATATATATATAATATATATGTGTGTGTGTGTGTGTGTGTGTGTGTGTGTGTGTGTGGTGTGTGTGTGTGTGTGTGTGTATGCATGTGCGCGCGCGCGTGTGTATGTTTGTGTGTGTGTGTGGGTGTGAAACATAAATAAAGGTCATACCTATCTATCTGTTTTTTATTTTCTTTTTCTCTCTCAACATAAGCGTGTACGTGCATCTGTGTGTTGTCTTCTTGCAATTCAATTACTTATTATACGATTTTCATTACATTTCATCTTCAATATATTGTAAACGGAAATTTTCTTTTTTTTCAGAGTGAATTCAACCATAAATATTGCGAAAGCCTTTATCTGATACACATGACATGGTTTTCAAACGTTCCTCGATTACTTCATATATGCATTGTGTACTGCGTCTGCCGTCACGCTGCAGTGGGTCTGAGAGTTGAAGGCAGAGGAGAGAAATATCCCGAAAGGCTTTTGCCAAAGGGATCTTCTGCCTCGTGATGGATAAAAAAAAATCTTCGAAAGCTCGATTGATAAGGGAGGAAAGATGATAATATATAAGATAATATATATATATACATATATATATATATATAATATAGATATATATATATATATGTATATATATATTATATATAGTATATATATATATAAATATATATATATATAATAAGATATATTATATATAGAAGGATATAATTTATATAAATATATATAATAGATATATATATATATATCTATACTATATTAATTATATCTATTATTATCATCTCGATATATATGTAGATATATATAATAATATATATATATATATATATTTATATATATATATAGATATAATATATAAAAATATATTAGTATATATAAATATATATATATATATATATAATATATAAATAGTTATAGAATAATTATATATTATATATATAATATATATATATATATATATATATAATAATATAAAATATAATATATCAATAATAGTATAATATTTGTGATATATTACATATGTATAATTATATAACATAAAGTAATAAAACAAAGAAGAGAGAGAGAGAAGAAAGAGAGAGATAGATGAGAGATGAGAGAGAAAAGAGTATAGAAGAGAGAAATATAAATATGGATAAAATGAAATAAAGAGAATATAATATATATATAATATATATAATAATTATATAATATATATATATAATAATATAATATAAAATAAAGTTCTTAAGATAATAGATTTCATATTTATATTAAATTATATATACATATAGTATATTATTACACACACAAACCCACCAGAGGTGATGATGATGATGAAGAAAAGAAAATTAGAAATAGGGAAACAAGCAAAACCAGAACAAAAAAAGAAGAGAGAGAAGGAGAAGAGAGAAGTAGAGAGAGAGATAGAGAGAGAGAGAGAGAAGAGAGAGAGAGAAGAGAGCAGAGAAGACGAGAAGAGGAAGAGAGAAGAAGAGAAAGATGAGAGAGAGAGGAGAGAGAGAGAGAGAGGAGAGAGAGAAGAGAGAGAGAGAGAGAGAGAGAGAGAGAGAGAGAGAGAGAGAGAGAGAGAGAGAGAGAGAGAGGAGTTCCCTCCTAACGGTACCACAGATTTCCAGTCCTTCGGTTCCTTGAAGGGCAAGTAACCTGCATTATCATTTATTAATACAATCATCATCTAAAAAGCTTCCGAGTAAGCCTTATAAAGGTTTTTGATGATGTCTAAATCAAGGCTGAACCCAACCCTTTCTGCCAAATTGGGGTAATACCATAAGCAAATACCAGATACCACAAGCAAATATAAACAAGGTACTCAAGGAATACTTCCGAAGTTCGAGTACAGTTGGCTAGAAGATAGATAGATAGATAGATAGATAAAATGACTAGAAAACGACTAAGAGCCCGAATAGCACTGTATTCGACATTTCGTGCAACAGATTTGACGAATCCTGTTAAGGTTAGACGGGATGTTATTGGTACAGTGTAATTGACGAACAGAGAACTTACCTCCGTTATTTTAGAATATCCAGAGTCATGGTGGAAGACGTAGGAGTGAAAGGACATATTACTGATTGAATGGGAACGGATGTGATTCATGAAGGATTTACTGAAGGAAGTGAAAAAATAATGGAATTTACTTGCGTCACGAACAACGTCGCCTCTGACAATTTTGAGCTAACTTAAGTCCACAAGAGAGAGAAAGAGAAGGAGAGGGGACCCCCCCCACACACACGCGCTCGCGCGCTTGCATAGAGAGAGAGAGAGAGAGAGAGAGAGAGAGAGAGAGAGAGAGAGAGAGAGAGAGAGAGAGAGAGAGAGAGAGAGAATATATTGCTATATTCTATATAATCTTACATTATCTCCATTGCCATTATTATCATGACAATATTATTATTATAGTTGTTACCATATCAACAACTTTATCACTAACATATATCTTTTTATTATCCTGATCGCTGATTACATTATAATTATAATTCTATTATTTTCCTTTTCCAGGCTTACTGTCTGATGTAAAATAATAAAAGTAAACAGTCATAAAAGTACACAGTCATATTACAACTTCATGCTTCTAGAAATGGTACAATTTCGTGATACCATCTACTAAGAAGTGTAAATTTCTTCAACAAGACGAAGATACTCAAGATAACTTGCTGATGACTGGCTGACTGAATGATGTTCAAATAACATCATTATGTTTGTTATTTACCATCACCGACGTGTCAGTTATCAAATGATTATAATTGTTTATATGTTGCCTTGTCATCGGTCATCATTTTTGGTCGTTACAGCGTTGTATCGAAGACGATTTTACTTTTGGTAGATATACTGTTGCAGCTGGTTATTCTTTATATATTTATCTATCCTTGTTTTATATTGGCAATGTTATATTGTACTGTGAAAGTATATTTATGCTAAAAATAGTATAATGAATAGATATATCTCATATCATACGTTTTGCACTGTTTTGATGGAGTTCTCTGCTCTTAAATATATTCATACTTATCTGTTTGTGTCATAGGCTTGCAATTTAAAATAGCTTTAAACATAAAATTATAGGTTTATGATATGAAAGTAAGTCTAATCTTTGATGAAAGAATAGGATAATATCTTTTATTCAGAGATGAATATATTAAGATATTAATAATTGAAAACATTAATGAAACTCATAAACACGCTCTAGGTATAGAACACTTGGTTAACCAAAGCGTTTCCTGGTGCATTATATATCTTGTATGCAAGTTTATACATAGAAGTCCGCCCGCTCGTAAACTTTAATTTCCCTGAATCGGAAAACATTGTTTTTCAGTAGAATTTACTGATATTTCTGTGATTTTTTGTCCATTTGTATTTGTCGGCTCTTTCGCGAGTATATTTGCATACTTTCTAGTTTGTGCATGTTTGTATAAGTGAATGTGTGGATGAACGACTGTCTAAACCTGCATGAGCCCTTGTGCTGCAAGTGATTTTGTGTGCATGTGCGTACTTATAAGCATATGTCAACGAATACACTATAACGTGAATACTAGTAACTCTATGTATATAATATCAGCGAAAATTGTTTTCTTATTACTTTTTCTTACCTAGCCTGTATGTATGTATATAAACACACACACACACACACACACACACACACACACACACATAGATGGGACCCTGACAGGTGCTCCCTCTGGGTCGAAGTGGAGCTGGGCGCAATCGTGGCTAAGAGATGGCTCCATACTCCTCAGGACTAGAGCCCCACTACCGGATGCAGTTTATACTCATACCCAGGATATATATATATATACATATATATATATATATATATATATATATATATATATTATATATATATATATATATATATATATATATATATATGTCTATGCATGTATGTATGTATGTATGTATGTATGTATGTATGTATGTAGTATGCATGCATCCACCTATCTATCAATCAATTTATAAATCAATATATTTTTATATATGCACACATTCACACATATATGCACACACACACACCACACACACACAACACAACACACACACACACAATATTATATATGCATACATATGTATATATATATCATATATATATATACATACATACATATATATACATGTTTGTATATATTATATATATATTATATATATATATATATATATATATGTAAGAGAGAGAGAGAGAGAGAGAGAGAGAGAGAGAGAGAGAGAGAGAGAGATAGAATGTGTGTGCAACAACAGGAACAACAGTAAGTAAGAACAGGAACAGCAACTTTATAACCAATGATAATTATATAAATCACGAGAAGAAACATAAATGAAACATGTATTGGAGAAATACTAATCTTTAAACTAAATTATTTGTTAAATCAGACTATCAAAGAAACTTGTTATTGTTATTTTTCATATTTTTACGAGAAGTATTGTTGCGTCCTCGAAAGAATCTTTGAACATTTTGATTTATTAGTGTAAAATGTGGTTATGGGGTGATTTAAGATGTTAGAGCAACTAATGATGCTAAGCCAGTTGGATGAATCAGGTCACCAGGAAGATAACATTCGGAGGTATTCGTATGTATAGAATATCCTAGTCAAATTCTTAAACAGGCATTATTACGATTGTAACCTGGAGTCAAATTCTCAAGCAGGCATAATTATAATTATATCCTAGAGTTAAACAGGCATTATTATAATCATAACCTGGAGTTAAACTCTTAAACAGGTATTATTATAATCATAACCTGGAGTCAAATTCTTAAACAGGCATTATTATAATTATAAGAACGAGTATTAAAAAAGACGATGCAGACTCAGCAACGGTTACTTCGTAAAAGAAAACTTTTGCGGAAAGTTGTAGGGGACACTAAGATATATCAAAAGGCTACAAGCGCTACTATCTTCTGCATACGTTACAAATTTGTTGTGGCTTTCATCTATTTATCTGTTATAATGATTGGATATATGTGAGTTTAGCAGAATTAGCATGATCAATAACGGCATATACAACGGTTTACTAGAATGTGATGGACGTTGTGAACATAACCGCGTCACTTCTGTTAAATGATCCCAATATAATGTCTCTTATTATTGATTTTACTGCTCTATGGCGTTCAGTGCAGCTTGTCATAAATTAGATAGAATATAATGCATTTATATACTCATATATATATATATATATATATATATATATATATATATATACATATATATATGTATATATATATATATATATATATATATATATATATATATATATATATATATATATATATATATGTATATATATATGTGTGTGGTATATATGTATGCATGTATGTATGTATATATAAAACTTTACTCGTCTTAACTGTATGTGTCATGTAAATATGTGATTACAAAAGATATTCTCACTTCCGTATGTTGTTAAGGAGCCAATCCATCTTCTGTATCCATAAGTATATGTGTATTTCAATATTGATCTGCTGTTTTCTCATGGATTCTAATATTCTAATATTATAATTTCCATTGTCAGTTGATGATAATTATCACAATCATCGCCATCAATTGACATAATTCTTGCCATTATCACAGTTTAACATTGATAACACCATTATAACCATTATTGCTAACTTTCATGCATGTGAAGATGAATTTAAAAGCTTGGAGACTATTGGTAGAATACAGCATGTCCGAGTAGGGTACTTATGATGATCAGTCCATCAACATTAAGCTTCTAATCACCACAACCCGTCATTTATCCAATAACTTTCATCACTAATTTGCCATTTATTCTTTAGTTATCATTATAAATATGCCAACCTTAAATGGAACAGCTCCAACCTGCCGTGCGCAGCTTCACCTCGACAAGAACAAGAACAACAACAGCAACAATATCAGGATCAGGAACATCAATAACAACGACAATAATCACGACAGCAACAAAACAACAAAAAACAACTGCAACAACAACAACAACAACAATCGAGTAAAGTACCATCATGGTTATGAAATGAACATCAATTACTGTTAATATAGCAATTTCTTTTAGATCTCTCTCTTTACGCATTCCGACTTTCTATCGTTTTCGAAGCTCATGTATGTATCCTATTGAACGAGTCTGCGTCCCGGGAGCTGCAGGTCACATTAGAGAACGCAGAAGAGGAAGAAAAGAAAGTGAAAGGGGGAGAAGAAGAGGAATAACATGACTATGAAGAAGAAAAAGAAAGCGGAGAGGATGGAGAAGAGGATGAAGAACAGGGAAGGAGAAGAGGAGAATAGAGAAAGAAAGAGAAGGTGAAAAGTAAATAGAAGAAGAAGAGGGTTAAGAGAGGGGAGGAAAAGAAAAGGTGAAAAAAAGAGAAGGAGAGGAAGAAGACGAGTTTGAAGGACGGAGAAAAGAAGAAAAGGGAAAGACTGAAAGGGAGAGAGAGACAGAGAGAGAGAGAGAGAGAGAGAGAGAGAGAGAGAGAGAGAGAGAGAGAGAGAGAGAGAGAGAGAGAGAGAGAGAGAGAGAGAGAGAGAGAGAGAGAGAAGAGAGAGAGAGAGAGAGAGAGAGAGAGACTAAAACAAAGAAGAACAGATATAAAAAAAGAAGAAACAGAACAATGGAATGAAGAAGGGAGCCAAAAACAGCAACAACAGAAACAAAGAACTGGAATAAAAAATAAATACCAATAGAGGAAGAACAAGAAGAACGAAAGAAGATCCTATTACCACCCTCTCGCCCCCTCCCCCCATTCAGAACAGACTCACCGTCTCCTCACTCGGCCGTCTAACGCGGGCCCTTTGTAGGACTCCGGTTGCCAGGGAAATCGTAATAAGGCAGGAAGGTGAAGCTCGATATATATATATATATATATATATATATATATATATATATATATATATATATATATATATATATATATATATATATATAATATATATATATATATATATATATATATATATATATATATATATATATATATATATATATATTTTTTTTTTTTTTTTTTTTTTTTTTTTTTTTTTTTTTTTTTTGAGTCGTTCGTTCACCTTGCTGTTTTTTTTTTTTTTTCTTTTTTTTTTTTCTTTTTTTTTTTTTTAGTTTTATTGAATTGTTTTTCTTGATTTAGTTTTTTTTTGACATTCGTTTTATTGTATTGCTTTTTATTATATATTTTTTTGGGGGGGTTAGGTCGACATTCATTGCATTTTGGGGCAGCACGCTTACCATGCTGGTGTGATTTATTTTTTTTATTGTTTTTTCTGCTCTTTATTATTATTATTTTTTTTTTTGTTGTTGGTTATTTTTTGTTGTTGTATTTATCTCTTTTTATACTAATTTGCGTGTTTGTCTGTTCAGTTTTGTTTGTTTTTTACTGTTGTATAATTCTTTGGTCCATTTTTATTTACATTTTTTTTTTTACTTTAGTTTCGTTCAATTGTTTATATTGCATGCATGTTTTAACTAAATTATAATACTTTGTTTTTTCGTCTTGGTATATTTATTTCTAATCTATTTATTTATCTATTATTATTATTTTTTTGCTTCATTTGATAATTTTTGTTAGATTTATCTATCTATTTACCTATTCACTTCGCTTGTTTTTTGTGTTTGTTTTATTTTTTCCTTGTTTTTTATTTTAGATTTATCACCTTTCTTTTTTTCGCTTATCAATCATAATTTGTTTCAGTTCCATATTTTCTCCATTTCTATTTTGTTTCTTTGATACCTGTGACATACATTTGATTTCGATTCTTTTTCTTTTTTGTTCTCTTTTATCCGTTGTCACTGATGGACTGTGCTAAATACGGTATCGACTTTTTTGATTGGATGTCTTTATTTATTTCGTGTATGTGTGTTGGTTTGTTGTCGTATGGATGATTTGTTTTTTTTGTGGTGTGGTCTGTGTTGTGTTGTGCATAGTGTCGATTTTGTATGTGACTGTGGGTGTGCTGAGTTATTTGTGTGCTGTTCGTGTTTTGTGTGTGTTGTGTGTGTGTGTGTGTGTGTGTGTGTGTGTGTCTGTGTTTGTGTGTGTGTTTGTGTGTGTGTGTGTGTGTGTGTTCACTGATGATGTGTGCGTTTATGAATGAAAAATATTCAGTGGTGGTCTGCATTGAGCCTGTGGCAATGATGGAGTGTCAAATGTTGATAATTTTCCATTACAACATTCCTATGAAAGTAAAAAAAAAAAAGAAGATTGAGAGAAAGATCAGACGTGAATTTCCTAAGACGCTCCATCATCTTAACGCTTCGAGAGGCATCAAAAATCTCCGGTGACCAAAATGACTGGTATGCAGACTCGCCGGCGCGGAGGCTGGGCAGCTTCAGAGGAGGCGCAGCGGCACGGCGCGGCTTGCGTGCTCGGCTCGGATTATAGTCTCTGTAAAGCGGCGGATGTATAGGACGGTGTTTTATTGCACTGTATTATCACAGTAGGGAAGGCAATATGTGCATATCTCGCTTTTTCAGATCAGTATACCGAAAGTGTGTATGTGTTTATATATATGTATATACACAGGCACACTCACAACACACACAGACATTGACACACACACACACACACACACACACACACACACACACACACACACACAACCACACACACACACACACACACACACACACACACACACACACACACACACACACACACACACACACACACACACAACACACACACAACCCCACACACACACACACACACACGCACACAACAACACACACACACACACACAAAAGTATATGTATATATATGTATATATATAACATATATGTGTATATATATATATATATATATATATATATATATATATATATATATATATATATTATATATATATAACACACCACACACAACACACACATAAATAATAAATATATATATATTATATTATTTATAAATTACATATTACAGTATATATATATAATATATATATATATATATATATATATATATAATATATTATATATATATATATATATAATATATATATATACATACACACACAACACAAGAACAGAATAATATAACAACACTAAAACAAATAAATAAATACACACAGTATATTATATATATTATAATATATATATATATATATATATATATATATATATATATATATATTAGTGTGTTTGTGTGTGTGTGTGTGTGTGTGTGTGTGTGTGTGTGTGTGTGTGTGTGTCTGTGTGTGTGTCTGCGTGTGTGTCTGTGTGTATGTGTGTGTATATATATGTATATTGCCGCGATAGTCCAGTGGTTACAGCACTGGACTCCGACCCCCGTTGTCCCGAGTTCAACTCCCGGTCGCGGCGGTCGTAAAAATGCCTGCGCTCCGACAGCCGGCTTGAGCCCGATCTCACGGTGAGAAGACGACATATCGCAAGTGTCGTAGGGGAAATCGCCGCCGTGGCGCAAGTATTAGCACGTTGAACCGCGGGTGATTAAGAATGGCATCCAATCGGGTAATGTCCAAACAACCTCTCAATAATGCAGCATTGAGAGAGTTTGTCTGAATGTGATGCCGTTCAATGAATGAATACACGACACAAACAAACACTACTATAACGACATCACACACAACACACAATAAACATACATATATATGGTATTACTATATATATATATATATATATATATATATATATATATAACACATACACTACATACACAACTAAATACATCATATATTATTGTTATATATATATATATATATATATATATATATATATATATATATATATATATATATATATATATATATATATATATATATATATAAAGAATAAACGGACGTAAACCTGTTAGCGACATGTATTGCATAAATACCACTTAGTCTTTTTAGCGAATCGTAAAGAGAACCTCTGCACTGTTCGGCAAATATTTAGATTACGCAAGACACGGCGCAACACATTCTCGTGGCAAGTCAAAGGAGCGCTTAGACTCACGAGCGATCTAGCTTTCAATTTGGCTTAAATTCAGGAAACTTTATCTTCAAACATATCATGCTGAAATATAAAACTAGAAGTTGTGTATGTGATACGGAGAGAGAGAGAGAGAGAGAGAGAGAGAGAGAGAGAGAGAGAGAGAGAGAGAGAGAGAGAGAGAGAGAGAGAGAGAGAGAGAGAGAGAGAGAGAGAGAGAGAGAGAGAGAGAGAGAGAGAATTATAGATATACAGATGGAGTAGAGAGAGGGGGATATGGAGAACGTGTAGGCTGTAATCGTTCCTTGTAGTTTTCGAATCATGGCTGCTGTTTATAGAAAATGAAAGTTATGAAGGAATGCAAAAGCCGCTTGACTAATACCGTAATACCGGGTATAAAGTAATGGAGCCTTAAAGTTTGCAGTACTAATACTAGTTGCTGAAAATATGAAGCATCACGGAAGTTTCAATTATGGTTTGGTTCTAACCACCTCTTGATTTTGGAAGTCTGTATTACGCTTAACCATAGGCAGCAGGTAAAAGCAGCAGGTAGGTTGAGAAAGAAATGTTTATTGTACATGGAATATTAAATAAAGTTTAAAGATATCATAATCGATTACTTTGCGTACTTCTCTTAATAAACATTAACACTTGATTAGCACATTTAGGATTGTGTATCGCAGGCTTTTCGAAAGACCTGCGTAGAATATTCTGATATGATGACTAACTGCTTCAGCGCCCGTACGGGTTGAAGGGACGAGCAGGTTTGGGGTAGTTGTAGCCGGTGTTGCAGTTGGGCTGGACGGTGCTGGTGGCCGTCACGGTGTTGTACTGCTGGTTGAACACGGTGGATGTCACGTAGTTTGTGTTGTAGACGGTCCTCGTCTGGAACTGGGTTCGGGTCTGCCCAGGGAGCTGTTGGGTCCTGACGGAGGTTTGGGTAACAGTGACGTACTGCGTCTGGGCGGGGAGGTTGACGACCGAAGGGACAACCTGTTGGCTAAAGATAGTTGTTGGCACCACCTGAGTGGACACCTGGGTCCTAACCACTTGCTGGGGCACTGTGACGGTCCTGGTGTTGTACTGAGGCACCTGCTGCGTACGCACGACGGTGGACACCTGCTGCTGAACCTGTGTGCGTGTCACGTACTGAGTCTGGGTGTTGGTGAGAACCACCTGCGAGAAGATGGTTGTGGTGACGGGGACCACCTGCGTGGAGGTGATGACGCGGGTCTGGCCAGGCTGGGTGATGGCCTGGGTGGCATAACTGGTCCTGACGACCTGCGTCGTGCGTACGACATCTTGAGCAGGAATCACCACGGTTGAGTACCTGACACTGTATTGAGTACTTTCCACCGTGCGCGTCTGACCTGGTGCCTGCTGCGTCCTGGTAACGTCTGTGTCTGGTAGATAGTGCTGACCACCTGCTGAGGTACCACCTGTGTGGACACGACGTTCCTGGTGATGGTGGTGGGGACCTGCTGTGTACGGGTCTCGTATCTGGTCTGGTACTGAACTTGAGTCCTGACGCTCTGCTGTGTGCGAGTCACATAGTTAACTTGGGGAGGGAGGGTGACGATTTGTGTACGCACATTGTCCTGTGTGCGAGTGACAGTGACTGTCTGGTACTGCACCGACGGGACTTGCTGAGTGCGGACGACTTCGGAGTAGATTGTGGTGTAGACCTGCTGAGTGCGGACGGAGGTCTGGGTGAGGTACTGCACGTCGTTGTTGTAGACGGTGGAGGGGACGACCTGGGTGGAGTACTGCGTCTGCGTTCGGTAGACGGTGGAGGGCTGGCAGGAAGGACCAGGTCGCGGGGGCAGGTAGCCGAAGGAGGACTGGAGGTTGACGCCGCCGCCGTATGATTGGCGCCTCGGTCGCTCCACGGAGGCTCCCAGTGAGCACCCCACCAACAATGACAAAAGCAGAGCTCTCATTCTGTTTAAAAGAGAAAACAATGATATATAAATCAGTGGTTGTGTATTTGGTATCCGGTACAAGAAATATAACACGAAAAGAAGCTGGCATACTTACAAAGAAAGTTGAAAATTACCACTGCAAACAAGTTTAAAGATAATAAAAGGCTATATGTGATAGTAATCTGTATTTGTATATAAATACATGTGTTATAATGAGATAAGTTTAAAGATTGAAATAAACTTCGGTAGCATATTGCTTATATTATAAACCATAACTTCGAATAGGATAGACGTTTTAGAGATTAGCTCTGATTCTTGTACGTAATCTCTCGTGGAGACAGCTTATCCTCTAAAGTTAAAAGGACGAGCCGGCGCTGGGTAATTGTAACCAGTCTGTCCGCATGTGGCTGTGATAGTCTGGGTGACGGTAATTTGCTGAGGCTGGTTAACTGTCTGATAGACGACCTGCTGCTGTTGCTGGGTCTGCACGACCTGACTGGTGACCACGCGGTCCTGACCGGGTACCTGGACCACAGAGGTCCGCACTTCCTGTCGGGTTTGTACCACGGGAGCCGGTGTGACATACTGGGTCCTGACCACGGTCTGCACCTGTGTGAAGGGCTGAACCCGGGTCTCGTAGCGGGTGGTGTAGATGGTAGTGGGAACCACCTGGGTGCTGACCACCTCCTGGGGCACCACCTGGGTTTGGACGCGAGTCTGGGTAACCACGTTGGTCCTCGTCACCACCTGTTCGCGAGTGGCGACGGCATTCTCGTAACGCGTGTTGACAGATGTGAAAGGAATGACCTGTTGTCTCTGGACAACGCTGGTCCTTACGACGTCCTGTCCGCGGACGACTGATGTCTGTACCACCTGTTGCACACGTGTCGAAGTCACATAGCGAGTGTTGGCTGGTTGCTGACGCCTTACAATTGAGGTTTGGACAACAGTCTGTACCCGTGTGCGCACAACATCGCGACCAGGGAGCGTAACGACCTGTGTTTGTTGCTGTACCTGAGTCTGGTAGTTGGTGACAGGCTGGTTGATTGTTTGAACCTGTGTACGGGTCACCTCCACAGGCACGACCTGAGTCTGTGTTTGTGTCTGGGTGACGTAACTGACCTGTGGTACAACGCGGGTGGATGTTACGTACTGGGTCTGCACAATGGGTGGACTGGGGACAGTTTGGGTCTGAACTCTGTTATTAAAGAGGGTAGTTGTTTGTTGGATGACACTGGTCTGGTACTGAACCTGCGTCTGGACACGGGTCTGGAAGAGAGTGGTGGGCACGACCTGTTGTCTGACCACCGTGGTCGTCCTGTACTGAGTGTTGACTTGGTTTACAGTCTGGACGTTGACGGAGGTCTGGACACGGGTGTCGTAGACGACGGAGGTGACCGTCTGGCAGGGCGTGTTGGGACGAGGAGGCAGGTAATTGTATCCCTGGGGTTCGGCCGAAGCCAGAGCCAGCAGCAGCAGCGTCGCTGTCAAGCGCCACATCCTGCAAAGAGAAATTCCACAGATTAGAGCAGCGGTGATTGGAACCCCCGCGTCTCGCCAACTCATTTGGGAATAAAGTCCAATCACGCGCCCCTCTATCTGTGCAACTTCTCCATGCGGTGTGGGCTGACCCGAGAGGACTTTATCGCCCAGATGAGCCGCGAGACTTAACTGGTATGTCGTATGCTTAAGTAACTTAGCCTTATGTTCTAAGTGACTTACCATAATAGTTCTAAACTTACAGTATCTGTAAAAATCGGCATCTGAATCTATTTACTTATAGCAGTAATAAACCCTAAATTCTGGCACAAAGGAAACGATGTAATACCTTAAAACTGTAGTGACAGAGAGCTATGGAGAGAGAGTGTGTGTGTGAGCGAGAGAAAAGGGGGGGGGGAGAAATAGAGAGCGAAAATGAGCGAATAAGAGAGAAAAAGGGGGAGAGGGGTAGAAGAGAGGTAAATGAAGAGCGAGCGCGGGGAGAGAGAGAGAGAGAGAGAGAGAGAGAGAGAGAGAGAGAGAGAGAGAGAGAGAGAGAGAGAGAGAGAGAGAGAGAGAGAGAGAGAGAGAGAGAGAGAGAGAGAGAGAGAGAGAGAGAGTGAGAGGGGGGGGGAGGGAGGGAGGGAGAGAAGAGAGAAAGAGTGAGTGAAAGCCTGCGAAGGAGTGAGTAAATGAGAGAGAGAAAGAAAGAGAGCAAAATAGAAGGGGGACGAAAGAGAGAGGAAGGCCAAGAGAGAGGGAGGGAGTACTTTATACTAATCCTTATTTACAACCAGACATGTTCCATAGTGGCTGTAAATCACAGATTGCCACGCAAAGGACATAAAAATCTTATCGTATCTATAAACCGGGAACAGCATTATTGAATATTACTGGGCTACTTCTTAAGATATATCAAACTCATTTTCAAACATTTTCCGCGAAAAAGTCGACTGTGGGAAATATCCATCAGAAAAGACACCGTTTTTAACACATGTCTGCGAGTCAAGATTACAACAATCTTCCATCGGTCCGCCACTGATGAAATTCACCTTTTGTCCAGCCGCTTTCATGTATGGAGGCGGACTTTCCCCGAGTGATTAAGGAAATCCTCTTTTCTCTTTCCTCTGATTCCACACCGAAGGCCGCGCTCACAGCAGGAGATAGACACACACACAAAACGTACCTTCCGAAAGCGAGAAGACACGGAGAAGAACCTTTACGCCAGGAGAAGAGAAGCGAGTCTGCCGGATCATCCCTCGACAAAAAGTATTTATACCGTCGCTCCGTCGGGAGAAGGGGGAGCTCAAGAAGGACGTTTAGAGGGGGAGGCGGAGGGTGAAGGGCTCGTGAGGGGGAAGGGGGCGGAGAAAGAGTCATGGTGGCTGAAAGAATGGAAGGGGAGGGAGGGAAGAGGGGAGCGCGGCAGGGGGGTAGGTTGGAGGAGGGGTTTTGAGGGGGCGTGATTAAAGGAGGGGTGGCGAGGGGGTGGGGGGGGGCGGATGCGGCCGGGATTCCGTATGTCAACAGCAAAATTGCGTGGCTTGGGATCCTTGCCTATCTACTTTTCTTTGAATTGGCACTCCTTTCCCCCACCACACCCCGCCCCTCCTCCCTTCTCTGCTCTCCCTTCTGCTGGCCGATGGTCTCTGCTTAGTCACCATCTATACCTCGACCCTTCAGTCCTCTTCTGCCTCTTTGACACATTTATTTTTTCTCCTGTCCCCCACTCACGCGATCAGAGCAGTGATGGAGGAAACGAGGGCAGGTCAAAGCAAATGAAGGAAAAAGCACGCATTTGGATGACTAAAACAGGCAACCAATAAAGGAAGATTGAAGGAGGTCGACAATGAAAAATAAGAGGCAATATTATCAAACAGTAAGAAGAAGAAAAAAAAGGAAAGGATGAAATGGAGGAAGTAAAAAAAAGGAAAAGAAAATAAAGACGGAGAAAAAGAAGAAAGAAAAGGGAGAATAATAAGAAGAAAAATAAGAAGAAAGTAAGAAAGACGAAATAATAATAATAATAATATAATAATAATAATAATAATAATAATAATAATAATAATAATAAAATAATAATGATAATAATAATAATAACAACAACAACATTAATAATTACTAAGACCCTACACACACCAAAAACGCGTTACATTACAGGGACAAAGAACGAACACCAGGCCATTTTCACAGACGGAATTCCCCCTCAGCCCGTCTCGTCATGATTAACGGAACACAGATCACCATAGAGAGCCTTTACCCGAGGGCGGTCGTCATCGCTTTCAACACGCGGGTGTGGCCGACTCCCCAAGCATCACCTGTTGATTATGAGT